>NW_011888950.1:1761616-1781278 GCF_000151845.1 Pteropus vampyrus
GTTCTACTAGAAAGAAGGCAATAAAAATAAATGGTATTAAAATACATAATTATTTATGGACTGTGTATATCTTTAGTTTGTTACTGATCCGAAGATTGCTGGCTTATGCCTGGGACACCAGGCATGCACAGTAATCAGTAAATTAACTCATCTTTGGTATTTTGCCAACTTTCGGTCATATAAAAGCTAAATCTTTGAACATACCTTTCAATTTTATAATTATAAAGATAGATTTGCCAAGAACAGAGAGTAGAACAGATTTTATTTAACAGTTTGTTAGCTTGATATGTAACTTTTAAATATTTGACATATGGTATGTGGGCCTCCCTTTTTACTCTCGTTCCAAGCCCTGCAAATGTTAGAAATAAGCCTGGTATCAAAGTCATAGTCTAGAGAGTATGTCCAAGAACCAACATGTAGAAAAGTATAAGCCAGTTCTATAACTGTGGCCAGTTCTATAACTGTGGCCAAGCAACAGGAGGACATGGCAAACTTTCCAAGGAATCATTAAACATCAATATGTCACATAATTTAGTTTATGCTGATTTAGTTTTTGCCAAATTAGAAAAATTCTTATAGGACATTCCAGAATACACCAGTAGTAGGCGGTTCCACATTTTAGGAAAAACATAAAATCCCAATAATTCTTTCTGTTTCGGATATAAATACTATTTGCTGCTTTATATCTAGGCTTTGTCCAACTTGCTGTATGTGCAAGGAGGCAGACTAAGAGAGAAAAAATTCTCTCTTGGTTAAACATGCAATTTAAACTCTCTTCCACTTAGTTCTTTTCGGGGAGCATGTCTAGCATTGAACACAGTGTCTGTTCATTATAGGCACTTCAATAGTTATTGAATGAACAATGTTGGATCAATAGTAAAGGACAAGATGTGACATCTCAGAGCCAAGAGTAGAAGTGTCCTGTTTTCCTGAGTTGGTTTCTTTCACACATCTGAGTGTCTTTATGTCACGTTCTTTACTTACCTGGACATGAGCGGTTACAGTGTATGGAAGGAAAAGAAACTAGCGAAAGGAAGATGAAATTATTTGAAAGGGATTTCAGAAGTTCTTCCAATGTGTACCCTCAAATACTGGTGAAGATCTCTTTGAGAGGCTAGGATTTGAATATTATCTGACTTCCATACCATAGGATTTTTTAATAGCCTAAAAGTTATACATTCTCTGGTCTTAACGCTATTACCCTATAAATTAAGCTGATTCCAGTTCCTTTAGAATTTTTAATTTCTAAAAATTTCTGATATCTGCTGCCCTTTCCTCTATTGATTTATTCCCATTGCTTTTTTAATTTTTGTATTTAATATTACTTAAGACCTTTAATGAGATAAGTATATAATTTATGTTATATAACTTACATTTTCCTAGGCAATCACATCTTCCAATAGTTATACTTGTCCTTTATACTTCTCAAAAATATTTTTTTACAAGTAGTTTATCACCATTCTTGTTCCTAAAATTTATATTTTTTTGGTATACTGCAAGTGAAATAAATGAGATTTCCTTAGCAAGTCCACTTTTTATATTACCTTAACCATTAATTTCTGATTATATGTTTATGAACTGCTTCTTTATATACCCTTCACTTTTTTATTCTTATTTCCTTTCAGGTATCTTCAGATAAAGATTATTGATTTATTTTCATTTTCTGATTAATAATAGTGGAAGTAGCTTAATGTTATGAATATTAACCTTGGCTGCAGCTCACAGTATTTTAACTTCTGCTAATCACTAACTAGACTGTAATTGCAACTTTAATATTCTCAGTAATCTGAGAGTTATTTACAAGTATTTTCTAATTTCTAAAAGCTTGGGAAGATATTTCCTATTAATTTCTAGGTTTATTACATTTAATTGGAGAGCAGTAGTTACTTGTTTGCTTTATAAAATGCATTAATATTTTTTTAGAGCTTTAAAGTGTTCAATTGACAAAATCCTATGTACAAAATAAAGCTAATATATGTGTAATTGAATGATTAAAAATATATTATTCAGATTCATCTTTTCTCTCCATGAAAAATATGTTTTCTCTCCCTGAAACACATGTGCGTATATATGAATGTGCATATATTTGTGTATAGATAGATAGATAGATAGATAGATAGATAGATAGATAGATACATATATATATACACACATATGTGTGACTATCATCCGTTTGTTCACATATTTTGTCTATTCCTTGTGGCTATAGAACCAAGATCCCACTTTCTTGATGTCTATAAACTGAGGGCCATTCCCAGCTTCTAAAAATGGCTCTATTCCTTGACTTATCTCTCCTTCCCTCCATTGTCAAAAGCATCAACATGATTTGATGGGTCAAGTCAGACCAGGTCACACCCGTCCCATGTCACACCTCTCTGACCCTTCCTCCATCATCACATCTCTCCCTGACCACAGATGGAAATGTTCTCCACCTGAAGGACTCTTGCGATGAAATCGGATCCACTCGAATAATCCAGGATAATCTCTTCATCCGAAGGTTCATAACTTGAAACACATCTACAGTCTCTCTTTTCAGAGTGCGAATGTCTCCAGCGAGTCATCGTTCACTGTGTACCACAGTGGCTTGGTGTGAAGTATGCTTTGAGAGTGAAGCATTAGGTTATGCAGGAATGAATGGATTTAAATATCATGAAAATAATTTTGTCTTCAGGGCTGACCGTGATTTTTTTTTTTTTTTAATCCGAGACTTCATTATGAGGGTAACAGAACTGTAAGGAGACTGGAAGCGCAGACTCAACAAGGTGTCTATGCAAAGGTCTGATCCCTGTAAGGAAAAAAGTGGGACTCTGAAACCTCGGATCAGGACGTTTGGGAATTAGAGAATCATGAAGCCCCAGATTCCTCTGAACTCTCTTAGACAGAAAAAGCAGCTCCCTGTACCCTTTTATAGAAGAGAGCCACCTTCCCTTGACAGAGACAATGCAAAGATCTCACCTAAAATGGGTCCTTATAAGTTATGCTTGCCTTTCATGCAGCCTTTTCCCACATTCATTCATTGCCTCCAGCCATCAGAGTTGGGTCTTGGCACAGCCCAAGGAGGGAAAACAGTCCCTGCTCTAGGAGGAAATGTAACAAAAGAATCACAGGACCTTGCTAACATGTATTCACATGATCCAGGAGTACATATGTGAGAGCATATCTTGAGGATGTTGGATTGAGATATAGGCAGAATATAAGACTGGATGAGAGATAGGTTATTAACATAAAAATATTCTCCTGAGAATTCCACGTTAACATTCTGACAGATAGACTTGGAGGCAGTACTAACTAGCTGCTAGAATGTCTCCTTGAACCTAGGACATTAGAAGGATGAAAGGTAAATGAGATGAAGATGCCACTGTGGCTTTGGGAAAAGAAGGGTTCTAAAAGTGTGTATGTTAAAATATCTTCACTAGGTGAAACAAGAGAATCCATTACCTGACCATGTCCTCTGAGAAAGCCCAAAGGACATTCCTTTTTTTGAGGCACCGGAGAATACACTTTTGAGAAATCCCTGGTATCTTTAAGAAGCTTGGTGAGATGGCTCCTTTCCAGAGCTGGAAGTAGGAGATGCTAAAGTTGCAGCCTCCTATCAAGGGGGAGGCACTTACTAGTAGAATTGAGGTAGATATAGTCAGTGCAATGTGCAGTGAGGGCAGAGGGTGAATCGGGGTACTTTACCCACAGGTATCTGCGGTGATGACTAATAGATCCTAGTGTTTCGTGATGAGATAGACAGACAGCCAACTATATTTCTTGACTTATATAACTAGAAAAAGTCAAAAACTGATAAAGAGATAAATAGAAGTTTTCTATAATAATTCTAGATCTCACTCAGTTCATGGACACTGAATCCATTGATTGGTCCTTTAGAAGAAGGAAAATTTTAGATTTCTTGAAGCATGTTGGATGCAAAGCTTAAAATGACCTTAGTGGTAGGAGACCCAAAATCCCATCACGGTCTTTTGTTAGAGTGAAGGCTTATGGAGGCAGAAGAAATTCTGCCCTTCATCCACCTGACAGGAATCAAGTGGGTCAGGAGACTCATCCTTTGATTACTCCCCTCCTCAAGTGCACACTAGGATGGGTCTCCTTTGGTGCTGATAGAACCCTTAACCTATAGAATAAGAACTATTATGGTAGGAAGTATCAAATGGAAGTCCTTGAAACTATTTCCTCCTCTTTAGCCAGGAAATTAAATTGGAAGCAGTATTAGCACCACTTCCAAGGATTTAAATAAAATAAGATCCATGGTCCCTATTATGTCCCGATTCATTTCAGTAGTATAACCCTTGTGGAAATCAAATAAATCATGTAGGATTATAATGGACCAACATGAAGTTAACCAAATGGAAGAGTCTGTCATACTTATGGGGTTGAGATGAGTTAGCTTCACTGGAACAGAAAAACACTTGGCATCCAACTCCCAATACAGTGAGCGTGTGTTTTTCAATACATATAGTGATTCTATTCTCTGTGATATCCTCAGTGATCTTGGTTATCTTAACATTTTGCAGAAAATCACACTCGTTGATTGTATTGTTAATGGCATACCCACTGGGCCTGGTTAGTATGAAGTTTTAAGGGGCCCTGGTAAAACACATGTGCCAATAGCTAGAAGGTAAACCTACAAATATTCAAGGAACTTCCCCATCAGGCCAATTGTCTGAGTCATGCCAGGATATTTCTTCTCTCTCTTTCATGTAAATAATAAGTTGTTACACCTTGTACCCCTGCCACTAAAAGAAAGAGGTATGCATGTGTGTGTGCACACACACATACATGTACATGATAACAGTATTGAAGAACAGGCATTAAACTTATAATGGCGATTGTTTGGCTCTGACAGGATTATTACCTTTCTTTGGCAAATGTATTGAATATTTATTCTGTTTGAAATATGGAAACGGATTTTGGTAGGAGACATTAAAAGAAGAAGAAAAGATTAAAATTTAGGTTATTCTACTCCCTCGAATATTTTTATTCTTCATTAAAAGGAAAAATAATTAAGTTTTTTTGTTTAAAATTTATTTTAAAATTTGAATGATCAATGTCCATTATTCCCTCAGCTTTTTCCATCCATACCCCTGCATTTAAATACACAAATGGCTCCTTATTTGTAACTTTACTTGTTCTTATGAGAAATATGCTTTTTAGAAAATGGGCAATCTCGTGTATGGAACTATCATTCTTACATACCTGCTACATTTTGTTAGGGTAGAATATAAATCTTTCACTGGATGGATCGTAAATTTATATTTCACATTCTGTTGAAAATCACTCAGTGAGGGTCTGTTACAAACCTCTGTGTTTTTAAAGATGATCTGAATGATCTAAATGACCGAAGTAGTCCTTTAATAAGTCTGATAAACTTTATTTGCTAAAACTATATCCAACCTGGTGAGAATTCTGTCAGAGGTTTCCCAGGACACAAAAATTGGTTCCAGAACTCCGGTTAATGAGGTGCAAGCTTTTCATGTACAGAGAGCATTGTTGTTTCGCTCTTTATCCTGTTTTAAGTCACACTTAGAAAACTCAGCCCCTAATTTCCTCCCTTCAAAAGATATTGTTGTTGTTGTTTCAATTTTTAGCTAGTTTCCTTTATTTATACTGCTTTTGTCATGAGTCGATAATGTTGACCAACTTCAGATATTTACAGATTCGAAACAGCTGCAAACATATAATTAGATCTTATCAACTTTGGCCATATGTTTGTGAACAAAACTCTCTTCCCCTCTGCCACCAAAGAGCTAAAAACACTTAGGAATTTGGCAAGTTTACAAACTTCCCTATGCTTACTCTTCCTACTAGGATCCTAGATCTTAATGAGCTTCCTAAAACCTAATCACTGTGAAATTTGAGTCTCTGAACGGTCTTTCCAGAACTGTGCTACCCAGTTTAGGTAAAGGTTAGAATTGCCCATCTGGTGGTTTCTGCCACATAAAACATGCTACCTAATACTACCGTATTGTAACAGTGAGGATTACCTAATAGGAATTTATAATAAAATCTCCCATAGTCGCTCATGACTCGTTTCAGAGAAGAGGCTCCTTTCTGAAAACTAAATGAATATATGTGAGATTTCTTCTCTCCAGTCTTGTCTGTCTTATTAGGTTTGGGAAATGTAGCTTTGATTTTCTTTAGTTAGAATATCATTGGGTACTTTCCCTTTAACTACATGGATGCTGAGAGCACACCTCAGGAAAAACAGATCCATAAGAGTTAGCTCCTTAATAAATTCTATCTTTTTAAGGAAACTGCCGTCTTCCTACCTACACCTCCTACTAGTAGGTAACTGCTCTGATTTTGATCATCTCTCTCTCTGCTGGGTAAAAATCTGTACTAACCAGGGTGAGTCATTACCTTGTTGAGAGTCGATTCCTTTTTTTCCTACTTAGCAATCATTCTTTTAGCAAAACTGAGTCAGTGATGAGCTGCATTTGGAAACGGGGTAAAGGCATTTCATCCTTGGTTACTCTAACTAAAAAATCAGTGGCAAATGAAACTGAGGAAGGAATGGAAATCAAGGGAAAGATTACAGAAAGAAGCACAGGGAAGCAATGTCAGAAGCAAAGAGTTCAATCTAAATTTAAGTTAATTAACATTTTTCTAGGTCAAAAATCTGCAGGGAAATTATCCAGAATAAATGCCTCGGACTATCTAAGCTGAAACCGCTGTTTTCATTTTAAAAAATGGCATGGGATTTTGACCTGCGTACTATGTTTTGCAAGACGGTGACACATGTTAAATTTAATGAAGTGTTTGTTGGAAAGAACTAGGAAAGAAGGAGTCGAAGAAAAGCATGGGGGATATCTTAGAAACATTATCTATAGAATACAGAAATGACAATGTTTGCATCCAAGCTTGCCTGATTCAGGACAGATCACAGAGCCATGGGTATTGGAGAGTTTTAATAAGTGGTCACGTTTAAGTTCAACCCTAATTATTAGTCGGTAGCGACGTCAAGGAAGTAAGCAAAGATTTCAAAACTCATTTTATCTTTAAGCATGAATAAATTCATATTGTCTTCCTTTTTCCTGGGGGTGTGGGTGGGCAGAGGATGGAAAGCCAAGGAGAGACACTAGGTGGAGGCACATTTGAACAAAGCTGAATTTAGCTTATATTTTAATTCACTTGTGTGGGTGATCTTCCAAGAAGACAGAATCCAAATGATCTCCTGGGAAAAATTTAGCCAGAATGCAAGCAAAGCAAGTTCTAGAACCACAAGACTAGTTAAGCACTTGAATTGCTCATTTTCAAATCACATATCCTCATGTAAAACGGTTGATCTAATAGTTTTTGTTTTCTGCACTTTTCTCCTTTCCTTCATGATCCCTAAGTCAGCTGTTTTTTTATTAGATCCTCCACCTCCTTCAGGGTTTAGCCCGATGAAGAGTTCTTTAAAGAAACCCTTGAAGGTTGACGTGGTTTTCTCTGACATTTTCTTTACAAATGATATCATGGCACTTGCATTTTCCCAAGCAATTTCATTACTTACGACAGAAAGCTCACTTGGCAAATTTAGAAAAGAATGCAAATTAATGAAGCAAACAATGAACTTAATAAAAGTCTGCAGCAAAGGAAGATCATTGGCTATGGTTTTTACACTGAGAGCTTGTGCATCTTAAGTTGCCTATTAGTGAAAAAAATGAAGGATAGCGCGTGCATGATTCTGGTGAGATTGCTGGTGCTCAGACATTTCCGGTTCCTCTCACTGTTGTTATTACCTGGGTGGAGCTATAGGACTAGTTCTGCCCAATGAACTGTGAGAACGAGAGAACTCTGCTCCCTCCAGGCTGAGGAAGGGACCCTGCCTTCCCTGATGTCCCAATCCTGGAAGTCACAGGTTCCAGATACCAGACACGCAAGTTGAGAACAGACTTTGTTCCAGCCCCACTTGGAAGAAAGTGCCCAAGAGAGCTGTCAGATCGAAAATGGCTTTACACCATTGTGAAATAAATGTTTATGTGTTAAGGCACTGATATTTTGGGATCTGTCCATTATCACAGCATGACCCAATCCCTCATGACTTATTCAGGACACAGATATAAAATTATAAAATTTCACAAATTCAGAAATCAAATTAGTAAATGATTATTCAATAGGATCTGTTAAAAATAGATGTGCAAATTAAAAAAGACATTGTAATTTATTATGTAATGCCTTCTTCTAAAAATTATAATACCCATATCTAACTAGGTATAATAATATAGATATTCATGCATTGCTGCCAAAAAACACAAATCAAATATTTTTTTAAAGTTTTCATTAAATGCATTTATAAGTCAATCCAATATATACACTTTCGATGATCAAGACCAAAAAAATAAAAACACAGTAAAAACTACAGAGAAAGCTTTGTACAAAATATTCAGTGTCGATTGTTGTAGTGGAAAAAGGAAACCATCTTTAATGTGGGGTAATAAAATATTTAAATAAACTATAGTAAATCAAGGTGATTAATCAACCATTGAAATATGTTTGCCTTCCCAACTATTCTCCATTTAATATCTTATTCCTCAAATATTCCAACTTCAAATCTAAGATGATCTCATTTAACCTTTGCCTTTAAAAGGTTTATAGCCCACTTATTTTCAAAAGCGATTTTAAATGACAGGCAATAAAACATATTTAAAGCCAGACACTTGAAAAACAGTTATTGGTTGAGCTCAGAAACAATCAACAAATGGGTGAATATAAAGACCCGTGTGTCTTCCCAGGCCACTCCAAATCTTCTTTCTTGTGCTAATGTCCCATTTTCATGAGAGGTGACCCCTTAGCGATGGTGCTTTATCATGTTACTTGGCCATAACTGAGTAGATCCTATGCAATTTCTTGACCCAGATTGGGTCAGTTCATTTCTCTCTGCATCGAATTTGGAATTGGGACATAGAGATGTCCACTTAGTTGGAATTATCACAAGTAGAGAGCAAGAAGAGAAAGGTAAACGGGGAGGTAGGGGGATGGCAAAGGGGTAAGGGGACAGACAGACAGACAGACAGACTCAGGGAAAGAAGCAGTTTTCAGAAACAGAACCTTGGGACATTCCCAGGAGATGTCCTTTGGTGAGACTCATCATTATCTCTAATTCTGAGTTATTTGATAAACCCTTTTATTTATTTTTGTTTAAGCTGAGTCAAGTTGTTTTACATTAATTGCAGCAAAAATTCCTAAACTGGGGCTGAGGGTGGAGGACATTTGTATAAGAAACTAGAGAGAAAACAAGTTCTAATCTGATGCCAACTTGCTGACTTAACTGGTAACCTTTACAAAAGAGAGAAAATAGACCTCAAAGTACTTGTCACCTCACACAAGGTGACATACAAATTAAATTTAGTATAAAAATATTAAGCCATAGAATAAATGTATGGTTTGTTATCATTGTATTTATTAGCTAAACTTTCATAAATGAAATACTGGGTTTCAATAATCATTTAACTATACATGCATCAAAATGAACCGAAAAATCTTCAGCGATATTCAGCTGGTATTTTATAAGCTTGTTTCTGGCTTTTATACCATATAAATAGATTGCTTTGCTTATAACAATGAGAATGCAAACTAATTTTCGTGATGCACTAAATGTTTTTTTTTCAAAAATCAAGAATAGTTTTAATTATGTTTATTATGTTAGAATTATTGAGGTAAGATCATTTGTAAATAACTTAAAATATGTTCACAGGAAGGAAGCAGAACTGTTTCTTCTTAGTTCCTGTTAAAAGAAAGTTTCATTTCCTTGGGCATTTTGATTTTATGATATCTTGTTTCAAGGACACTGATATTTTATCAGAATACTTCTTTTCTTATGGGAAATTGGATAAAATGTGTTTTATGTGATAATAGATGACTAAAAAGAGAAGAAATAAGAGATTATGTCAAATTAAATCTGGAAACATTTCTGTTTCCTTTAGTCCCATCAGTCAGAGAGAATATGTTTCAGAAGTAGAGAATTTAAGAGGGAATTTTTTTAAAAGAGCAAGAATGTGAAAATGCCACACAACTTAGATTTTAATCCTGGGATAGTTCAAAGCGTTCACTTTGAAAATTGCATACACTGCAAACAATGTTTCAGCTGAGAGATGCCTTCTCTCCAGAAGCACTTGGCACTTGAGTGACTTTTTTAGCTTATTCATTCTAATGCATTATTACATTTTCCTATTTATACAGGGTGTTGGACACTATTTCCATTTGTCTTATAAATTTAGACTTGTTCCTTTCTAATTCTTTCAGGCCACCCTTTGCTGGCCCTCGTCCTTTAATTTTCTGTCTTGGTTTTAGAGTTATTCTCTCCCCCTGTATGAAGTCCTCCACAAATCATAAGGGATTTGGAATAAAACTTGGATTTAAAGTCTTTGCTCCTAACAATTTGGTTATTTTTGTACAGAGGGTTTAACTTGTCTCAGTGTATTCGAAAGGCAAATGCGGAGACTAATCAACTTTTTCATTCACTGTTATGGTGTGAGATGAGATAGTACATAAACAGCAACGTTCAGGGGAAAATAATACATACATATGAAACTGCATTTGCTTAATTAGTACTAGCTGTTATCAGGAGTATGTTATTATCAGGAATAGCTGATATGATTTATTATCAATATGGAATGGATCGATTAGGGACAAGGCTGAAAACAAATAGAGAAATTGAGGAAAGTTTTATAAAGGGAGTAAGTAGAAAGATATTGGAGGGTAAGAGAAACCACAGAGACGGTGAAACACCCCGGGGCTAACTATGGCAGAAAGCTGTTACCAGCCCAGGCTTACCTGAGCAAGGTAAGGGAGTGGTTACAGAAAATCAGACTGAGCTATAGAACAGGGCTAACTGCCCAGCTAAGGCCTTTAGAGAAAGGAAACCGACTACTCTCTATCCACAGCTCGGCAGGGAGACGACCCAGGAAAGTAATAGCGGACCTCACTCTCCCTGTACCCCCTGAGCACCAGCTGAAGCGCCCAGGGCAGAACCCAGCTAGAAGACAGAAGACTAAGGAGACTTGGGAATGACAACTACAAAAGCCATCCTCTCAAGGAACAGAGAGGGGTGTGCCATGGGGGAGAATGGCTCTCAAGGTGCCGGAAGGAAGCCATCCAGCTCATCTACCTGATTAGCTCTCAAGCATCCACCCTTGTCATCCCCCGGTGAAAAACACGTGGCTCCTGACAAAAGGAGCTCATGAAACTCATCATGGGTGTCGTCATGGCTGGTGGTACCCTGGGGAGGATGTCAAGCAAAACCTAAACTGTAGTCACCACCGAACCACCAGCTTTAATCACATAAAGTGCTGGGGATAAAAGGGAAAAGAAACAATTAACAAATTTCCCTGCTACCGGTCTCACCTGGACAGCTGGTTCTAGGATCTACGCTGGTCACTCTATCAAGTGTCCCCACCTGCTCTGCTTCCCTAGTTTCAGCCTGTGAGTTTCCCATTTCATTCAAAAAATTTTTTTTTCAAATATGATCAATTTATGATAATAGGCTTTTATGACTGCCATACAATAATTAAATCCTAAGAATTGCTATCTATAGCTATTCATATATGTTAAGTATACACATATAAGATGCTTACTACATCAATATTAACATTCTTCACAAATGTGCCTCTTAGCCTTGTATCACCAGAGACATTGTGTGAACCAGAAGAAATAAGTTTTGGGAGTGGGGATTTTTAGTGCCATATAAGTAAAAATGAAAGCTATTTAAGGACAAAGATGGCCTCTGACGCTTCCCAAATTAGATGTTAGGTAGCCAGCTGTGCTTTCAGTTTAAGAGGAGCTATTGAGACATTCTCAATGATTCTGGGTTCTAATTTTATACTGGAAAGACAATACATGTAGTGTTGTCTTTATAAGATATTTGTCATCATATAGCCCCATTGTGAAATGATGAATGTGCTACAACGAAGGTTGCAAACGTCTTAAAAGTATTTTTTTCTATTATGTTCACAGCTATAACCTCCATCCTGACAATGGTGCCTGAAACACAGGAGGCCCTCAATAGATAGATGTTGAAAATAGGGGCTGGACAAGTAAACAAAAAGTGACTAAAGATAAAACAGTATATAATATGAAGTAATCATGGTGACATCCAAATGAATACTGCGTACGCTGACTCAAAGTGTTAAATTAAGTACAGAATGCATCCCAGGACCAAATCTTTAGTTTACAGAAATGTGACTCTGCTGTAAAGGAACCAACACTCTCGTGTGGAGTGACCACGGGCAAGCTGCGTAACGATTCCAGCTTCAATCCTCCCAACTCTAAAATCGAAAAGAAAAATGGTGTCTATATTATGGGCACACCTCGTTTTACTTCCCTTCACTTTATTGCCCTTCGCTAATATTGTGCTTATGTACAAATTGAAGGGTTGTGGCAACACTGTATCGAGCAAGTTTACTGGTGCCACGCTTCCAATGGCATTTACTCACTTCGTGTCTCGGTGCCACCTGTTGGCAAGTCTCGCAATACTTCAAACTTTTTCATTAGTATTATGTTATGTTGTGCTGATCTGTGATCAGCGATCATAGATGTTACTACTGTAATTGTTTGGGGGTGCCATGAACCACACCCTTACAACAAACTTGATCGATCAGTGTGTAGCGTTCTGACGGCTCCACCAGCTGGCCATCTGCCCCACTATTCCCTTCTCTCCTCAGACCTCCCTATTTCCCAAGATACAACAATATCGAACTCTAAGAGTTCAAGTTAAAGGAAGAGTCTTATTCTAAGAAACTGCCACAGCCATCCCAACCTTAAGCAACCACCATCCTGATCATTTCCATTAGCCATCAACATCCCGCAGAAAGGTTACGAATTGCTGAAGGCTCAGATGATGGTTCATATTTTTTAGCAATAAAGTATTTTTGCAATTACTGTATGTACATTTTTTAGACATTATGCTATCACATATGTAATAGACTACAGTATAGTATAAACAAAACTTTTATAAGCACTGGGAAACCAGAAAAACTCCTGTGACTTTATTTATTTTGATGTTCGCTTCGCTGCAGTGGTCTAGAACTGAACTTACAAATATCGCCAAGGTATGCCCATAGAGGGTTGTTGAAAGGCTAAATAAGATTTAACATAACTCCTGGCATATAATTAGTGTTCAATAATGGCAACAATACTAAAACTACCACTACTGATGATAGCTACTATTTATTGAGTATTCTCTAAGTTCCCATCACTGTTCTATAAGACGTATATCAATTTATTTAAATTGAACAAACTGGATGTGGTCCCAGGTTTAGAACTCAGACTCCTTACCGCTACACTAAATAAATAAACATAATGGTTGGACTAGAACCTCTTCTTCTAAACCATTCTGGGATGTTCTGCTCTCATAGAGGATCTCTCTAGCTGGGCTATGGGGAAGCCCCTCCTGGATTTTACCTGAAAATCCTCTTGATTTGGAAAATATACTTAATAGAGATTGTTATTTGTGGCAGCAACTTGTGAGAATTTATTGACCTCCACTGGCCTTCTAGCCAGCCACAAAAAATTTAAGTATAATAGAAAGGAAGAGAAGGGAATGGAAGGGAAAAGAACAGTGAGAAAAAATCAGGTCCTCTGATGAGATAGAGTCTCCCCAGAGACTGATGCAGGCTGCTAGAAGCTTCCTCTTCATGTCCCTGGGACTGACTGCCGAGCCAGACAGTTTCCTTCATTCTACATATGAGGGATTCTGACATTGTGGTTGCTTTTGTTTTTCTGATAAGGACACTTGAGTATTTGGAGATTTTTGATGTGAGATGAGAGGTTAGAACACCATTAGCTAGACGGAGGAGCAAAGTCCTTTCTTGGCAGAAGTGTAGGCTGCAGAAGATGTTTATTGCCAGCCCTCTGCCTCTGTAATGAGAGGCTTCAGGCCACTTTCTCCTGCAATTTAGATGGAGTGTTCCAGAAGCCCTCTGGGGAGCAAACAACTGCAGACTTTCACACAAGTGATGAATTGGAGTTCTCAGATGTAAACAGAAATGGAAGATTGATTATAATGTTTTGAAGGGAATCTTTATCATGATATTAGTTTTCAAAGCAAAAAAATGTATATTAGTTGTACATTAGTCTCAGGAATTTTAAATCCATTTGTGGCAAAAATAATTAAATAAAAATATCAAGCTATCTCATGTTTCAGAAGTTCCCTTTAAGGATAATCCAATGCTTTTCATAGTATCTACATTATGAAATAATTTGGAGCAGTGTGTGAAATTTGTGTACCAATTTTAAAATCAATGAGAGCTCAAGAAATCTAACCACAGATTCTTAATCATATATGTTATAACAATACTAGAAACTCCCATAGAACTGCTATGAGGCTTTAGTGAGCCAATCCAAATGCCTAGTGAACATTTATGAAGCATGCTCTGTGTCGGGCCCTGTTTTAAATACATGGGACACACCCGTGAACGAATGTATTTCCTGCTCTCGATGAACTTACCTTCTGGTGAGGGCTGGAAGGCCATTACAAAAGAAAAATTAATAAATAAATTATTTAGCATGTTAAGGGGTGATAAGTAAAGATTGCACAGTTTAAAAGGAAATGGGGAATGTTTCCTGGGAGGTCAAAGAGGAAAAGATGACATTTGAGCAGAACAGATTTAAGAAGGTCAGGGAGTTAGCAATGATGACATCTGGGGGAAGAGCATTCCAGGCGAAAGAAAGAAGTGTTGAGGATCTAAGCTGGAAACATGCTCTGGCTGTTTGAGCGTGGAGGCCAAGGCATTTGGGGGCAAGGGAGAAAGAGAGAAGCAGGAGATAGAATCAAAGAATGAATGAAGGGTCAGGTCAGATAGACGTCAAAGGCCATTGAAAGGACTTTCATTTTACTCTGAGTGAAATAGGAAACAATCACGAGGTTTTAGCAGAGCAAAGGCATGATCTCATTTATAGTTTAAAAGGATTTCTCTGACTGTTGTGTCGAGAAAGAACTATAGTGGAATAGGCTGGGCGGAGGCAGGGAATGAGGTAACATCTAGCACAGTAAGTCAGGCAAGAAATGATGGCGGTCCAGTCTTAAGTGGTGATATACAGACAGAGTTGACATACACATTCCATAAGGATCAGCTCTTATTTACTATCATTTTAAAGAAGTGGGTGATAAAATGACATCTCCCATTAGTTGTCTTTTGCAGCAAGGTTGATACAGTTCGTGAATAATGGGAAGACATTTAATGGACCACAAAATTTCTCTTCCTCTCTGAGATTTAGTTCGGCTCAATCCTGAATGTAATCAAAGTAAATGGTGTTTGGATGTTTTTTTTTTTTCCTCTAATGACTTCACGATCACTAGTTTTTATGACTCTCTCATAAATTGGCCAATCTGGGTTTTGTTTTACATGGTATTTTGGCTCTATACCATTGAAAATAATGGTTTAGCTCTCTTCCATATTTTTGTCATCAACCACATTTTTCTATATCTGTTTACACTAATTTATTACTGTTTCCATCCCTTCCTATACACAATTTGCTTTTTTATCATCCTTTTCTCAACCACTCTAAACTATTTTAATTCATTCATCACTCAGTATCTTTTCTTTACCTTAAAATGTTTTTTTTTTTAAATATATGGGATAGATGTGATCTATAAACTCATTTTAGCCATAACTTTAGGCATAGATAAGGTGACTTGCAAGCATTTAGTACCAGCTAACACATGCTAAAGTGTGACTTCAAGGAAGAGTTTAAAAATTGAAATGCACTTACCATATTTTATACAAATATGTTTAACAGCTGTATGAAACCAAGCTAATTATTAAAATTTCCATGCCAGGAAAAGTTATTTGTGGCCAACTTTAAAAAGCAAGGACTTTGTTCTAGGCAGGTATTGGCATTTTGATAAATGTGAATAAATTACATACACATCTCTGAACTTAATGCATTTTTCAGGGGGTGGGCAAAAGGATGTACTGTCACCCTAAATTCAAGCTAATTCATTTATTAATTCGATAACTATTATTTAGTGAATGTGTGTTATGTTGCAGGTGCTCTGGCAGGACCACCAAGAAAATGTTGAATGGGCACGGGAATAACTGGTTCTTTCACAGAGCTTACGGTCTAGTGGGGGTGCCCCGGGTAGACATCAGCCAGAGAATCGCGCCAAGGCACACGCCATTACGAGTGTAGGGAACATACTTTTAAATGGTGAGGATGAGGAGGAAGGGAGAAACGTCATTCTATAAGAATAAATGCCATAGAAAATAATAGGAAGCAAATCTCTGTGTCTACTTTTATCAAACGGGACTTGGTTAGTAAGGTTAACTTACAAATATTCAAGAAAAAGGCGACTGCATTAAAAACTCGCAACCTGTAGATGGTCATTCGGCATATCATTTCTCGATGAGGAGACTCCGCTCAAAAGTATTGATAATTTTTTTTCTAGTAAGAAAGTATCTGAGAGAAGAGCTAAGTAAGTTTGAGTTAACATATATTCTATTTGTAGGTTTCCATATCGTTTTGTCCATTTCTATGACAAAACCTATGAGAATCACTCGGATTTCCGTTAAATTTTCTCAAATAGACAAAATATGCAAGGAAATTAAAATGTGCTTACTTCCGCCCAAAATGTCCTTGGCAAATCAAATGTCCTAGTATTTGCCTACAATATTATATGATGGGCAATGTGCTAAAGATTGAGGGTATGCATTAATAAAGTTGAGAAATTGGTGGCTCAGAGAAATAAAGTGACTTCCCTAAAAACTTCTAACTAGTAAAAAGCATATCAGAAGTTCAAAATCAAGTTTTTCTGACTTTAAAGCTCATGTGTATTTCATATTCAGCCTGACAGCTTTGTAACAAACCATACAATTCTTTTCTTCTCCAATTTTAAGTTTCTGGAAAGTAATAGCTACTCTACTATGATTAAAAAACAAACAAATCAATCTAATAGGACACATACGATATATATTCCAAAGAGCAAATCTCTTTTAACCTAAAAAACTAAGTGCTGATAAATCACAGAACCTCGTTCCATGGTACACTGTGGAACACAGAAGTAAAAAGACAGTTTGACTCAAGAAGATCTTGAACAAGACTTAGAAAGCTACTCATATCCAAATACCTGTGATATTATCACTACAATCAATGTAATAGACATATCCAACACCTATTAGAGTTTCCTCATGTCCCTTAATGTGTGTGTGTGTGTGTGTGTGTGTGTGTGTGTGTGTGTGTGTAGCAACAACACTTAACATGAGATGTATCATCTTTAAATTTTTTTAAATTTTATTCTGTTAGTTTCAAGTATATAGTACATTGGTTAGACATTTATATAGTTTATAAAGTGATCCCCCAATTGCTCCTTCTCTCCCCTGGCTCTCCTCCTAGCCATTATGTTAATGCTAACTGCACCCCCTATGCTGTGCTCCTCATCCCCATGACCATCTTTCAACTACTAATTTGTACTTCTTTTACCGTCTTAAAGTTTGAAGTGTGGGATCCCGTATTCTTAACTCTAAGCACAACGTTGTGACTTTGGCCATGACATTAACCTCTGTATATCACCCCTCCTACATACATTAAATAGGGAGATCGTTATTATAGAACTGAATGAATGATTATAGCAGTTCTCAAAGTTTGGTTTGCAGACTCGTGGGCATCTTGAGACCTCCCCAGGAGCTCCAAGAGATGAAAACATCTTTATGATAATGCTAAGATGTTAAGATTTGTCTTTCACC
Organism: Pteropus vampyrus; assembly: GCF_000151845.1. Classification (NCBI taxonomy): domain Eukaryota; kingdom Metazoa; phylum Chordata; class Mammalia; order Chiroptera; family Pteropodidae; genus Pteropus; species Pteropus vampyrus. The sequence continues at coordinate 1,779,283 of NW_011888950.1, forward strand.
AATGGTGAAAAAGCCACGGTGGGTAAAGCGTGAGCTAAGGCAGAGATACTAAATTGCTCTTGGGGCCTTTGCATTGTCATAATCATGTGTGCATAAGCAGTTTGTAAAAATGATGATTTTACTTAGAAACATCTTTGAAGAAGTAGTAAGATTTATTAATTTTATTACATTTGCACATTTTGGTACACATATTTGTAATTATTTTGTGTAAGGAAATAGGAAACATTCCTAAAACCCTTATGCTGCCTACTGAAGTACAGTGTTTGTCTTATGCTTATGCAATTGTTTGAGTGATGAGCTGAAGTAGCTCTTTTTTTCAGGGAACACTATTTTTACTGAAAGAACAATTGACAGACAACTGTGGTTATTCAGACTTCGGTATTTGGCAGAAATTTTTTTGAAAATGAACAAAGTGAGCCTGTCAGTTCAAGGAATTAAACTGACAGTATTTGCTGCCAGTGATGAAATTTGAGCTTTCATAAGAAAACTGGAATTTTAGAAACCTTTGTTGGCCACTGTGAACTTGCAGCTTAACAATAGTTAAGATGCTTGTTGATTTTTGATGGCAATACTAATATATATAGTATTTTTACATTATGGAATGAAATGTGTCAATATTTGAAAGATCTGCATAACTCAGTGAACCAATATTTTCCAAATAATCAACGCACAAAGGAACAAAATTATGCAAAAGAAAAAGACACATTCAAAGTGCTGGGTAGACCAAGGGATGTTAATATAACAGAGCACAAAACATTCATTGATGGAATTTCAGAGTCTATGTTGCAAATAACTTTTAAGAAATTACCACTTGTTGAGTATTGGTGCAACATCAGAGAATATTCACAATCGTCTCAAAATTATCTCAAAAACGAAAAAGAAGAAAAGCAATGCCTCTCTTCTCACTCATTTTTTTCATTTGGAAAATGAAAGATATTTTTTTAAATAAAAATATTTTATAGTCACATGAAATGAGTTTTTATTGCACTGGCTTGTGCAATATTTTGATCATTTAGGAGGTGGGGGAAGGGCAAATATTACAGGGACTGTGAAATTTGTTGGATGTCGCTAAATCCTAATGATGCGCTGAAGAGAAAAAACTGTCAAGCTCGGTTCAGCCAATTACCAATTGACGGCATGGTATTAAAGTCAAAAAAGTCCTCCATATCCTTATTTAAAGAGACTCTACTTTCTGGAGCTGAGAAGCAGACTCAGCTGAAGACCACGTCAAGGAATTCAGTGTAAGAGAGGGAGAACTTCAAAGAGACTCCAGCCAATCTAACCAGGTCTCTTGAGCCAGAATCAGGACCCTGAAAGGAAGAAACAAGACCCTGCCATTTGGAATGGGCAAGCAAGCACATTGCATCCCCAGACTCGGAACCTCAGAGCCCGCATGGACTGGTGGCTCACTTCCTCTTGCTAGAGGACTGCAACCATCCACTTATCTGAAGGAGATGCAGAGAGCTAATGCCTTGAAAGACAACGCTTGCTCATCCCAAGATTTCCCTACCCCATTACTTCCCTGGAAACTAGGTCTATAGTTAGAGTGAGGTGTAGGCATGGCCCACCTGGGGAGGTGTGTGTCCTGCTAAGAAGAGAGGGGATTATAGAGATTGAGCTACGGAGTCTGTTACTATGTACCGATAGGAATCGAGAGAACATGCCTGGAAACTAACTGGAGGATGCTCTAGAAGAAGAAAGGCAGAACATAAACTCGATGAGGGGAGAGTCTGCTATGATGCACTCCCATGATTCTGGATTGAATGCTTTGGCGAGGGCCTCTGGAGCTGGTGTAGCTGATTCTAATATGCAGCAGTGATGGCCACTGGTGACTTGACAGAACAAGAAATGGCAGATATTAAATGAGCTAGAGAGTCCAGAAATGTGCCGAAGAAAGGACCAAAGGACTCTGAGAAACGAGCGTGCTAAAATGGATCTATTAAGAGACACAAGAAACCTCTAGCTGACCATGTTCCTTGAGAGAACTCAGAGACAG
>NW_011888950.1:1782008-1784920 GCF_000151845.1 Pteropus vampyrus
TTCTTTCAATAGCATTCTTCAAAGGAATATGATCCCAGCTACAAGCACTAAACTTGAGAAATAAAGAACAAAGGAAGAGTAATTATATGGATAAATCTAAATATATAGACTTTAAATAACAATAATGCCATGTAGGAGTTAAAATATGTGTAAAATAAAAACATATGACATAGTAGAAAAAAGGTGGATGAGGATACACATGGAGTTCATATTCTAAAGTCCTTGAATTATCCAGGTAGTGATAAGAGCTCTAATTCATAGTTACAGATGCATGTTGTACTCAGAAAGTTAATATTAAAGTAGTAAAATGTTGCATGATTAAGAAGCTAATAGGAGAGGAAAACAAATATTTGATCATTCAAAGAAGAAAAAGAAAAAAAATGAGAAATATACAATTAACAATACTATAATATAGTAAGTACATAAAATAATAATCCAATATGAAAGTATGATTGAAAAACTGGAAGTAACCCAAAACTCCATTAGTAATATAATGGATTATTAAATTAATTCTATTTATATGATGGAATATTATACAGCAATGGAAATGAAAAATTTATGATAAGATAAAATAAATTATATAAACATAATAATGTTGAGAAAAGGTGTTCAATCCCCAAAATTTTATGTACATAAGATTTTTAACAACAAGCAAAATTAATATGTGAGCTGAAAATTAAAATAGTGATGATTTTTGTGTCAAAGTAATTACAAAGAAGGAATCAGGGAATTTATGGCTTGCTGGTGTGTGCCATATTTTGCTCTGGGTCGTAGTTTCATGGCCTTATCTTATAAAATTTCATCAAACCACACACTTGTGATTTGTACAATTTTCTAAAACTAGTCTATACTACAATTAAAACAACAAGAAACTTTACTTTAAAAGCAATTGCTGGTATATTTCTAAATATTTGACATCCCATCAAGTATTGCCCAAAATACTAAGTATCAATGTTGTAGATAGTATCTTTTTGTTTCCTGCTTATTTATCATATTATCTATACAGGTTCTGTGATATGGTTTATTATCTGGCAGACCGGTTCCTCCTTAAGTCTCTCTTTTTTGCATCATCCTTATGCGGGGGCCATGGTAATCATCTCTGTATAATTCCGATTTCAGTATATGTGCTACCAAAGTGAGCACCTTAAATCTCTTTTTTAATTTTAAAAGTATCATAGGGAAAATACATTTACATATATTTTTAAAGCTGGCAATGGCTTGATTTATCTGATAAGCCAGGACATATATACTGTTTACAGCATATGCTGATAGTGATCATGAAAAAGATGATGATGATATTTTTAATTCATAACATTTATTGAGCACTTTAGACTAGGCATTGTTCTAATCACTTATATACATTAACTTGTTATTTTTGCAACAAAACTATGATATACAAACATGTTTCCAAAGAAACCAATGGCTCTGCTACTTAATAATTTTATATTGACTTAATGTATTTAGGGCTTTGAAAAAATGGAAGAACGTTATGTTTATAACCAAATAAAAATGTATTTATATGTACAAAAATGATCTTGCCATTATGAAAATGATTTTCTTTAAGTGCTTTCCATTTCTTGGTAACCATTTCTCTAATTCTGCAGTAGCCTTAAAAATGGTTTGTTCTTGACGTAGAAGTTCCTTCACTGGCTCCTCTCTCATGACACCATTTATTACTTCTTAGGTATGTTATTCCCCTTTTTGTTGTGGGACTAGAGGAAGCATCTGTACACTGAAGGAATTTTGCACATTATATCTACGAATGATAGTATGGTGCTGTTTTAAACCTCACTAAAATTGTCAGCTGGTAATTTTTTTTTTTAAATTCTGTTGATGAGAAGGAGACCTGCCACCTAACAAAACTATCCACAGTGATCTCAATTTTATAACCTTTGCTCGAATGGAATATTTGCTCTCCGAAAGTATGAAGGAATAAATAAGGGCCTTTTATCAAGACATTAAACTTATTATAATTAGATGTTTATGTTTCTGTGGCATTGGGGACAGATGGAGAACAGCCATTAGTAAGTTCATAGCCATTATCACTAACCATTACCTCCTCATCTTTCTCTTGCCATCTCTAATGGGAATTCCCCAATGGTGACCCTTTGTCATTTTTCCTGTGGTTTGTCCTTTAGTGTTTTCTTAATTTATTTTATTCCTGATACATTTTTAAAAATATTCGTACCAGACTTTTGTTCGCTCTTAGCTGCCCCTAAATCCTTCCTTCCCCCATTTCCGATGTCATTTATTAATTGTCTTAAAAATAATCGGATTGTTTCCCTGATGAACTGAAATTCTGGAAACAAAGCCTTGCACCTGTTGTCAGCGCTCTCGTTAATGATTTGACTACATTTCATGAATCAAGTACTCAATGGTTGTTCAGGAAACCAGAACATACTACCTAATAAAGAAAGACTTACTTATTGGTGCATTGCTGATTCTTCCAAATTACTTTCATTTCATTCTGTTTGTTAGAAGGTCGGAGAGAGGGCATGGCTGGGCTTGGAAAACATTTAATTATTCCAGGGAAAACACTCATATCTGTGCCAATAGACTGCCCCTCCCGAACTATCAAGTTGTAAAGTAACTGAATCCTCCGGTATAGCCAATGAGGTCCATGCTGTGACAACACACACCTACACTCACTCAGATATCATTTTAGGAATCAATATTGGAAAAACTAGAAATATAGAAAGATCTTTATTAGTAAACACTTTAACCATATGCTTCGAAGAAGTGTCTGCCTTGCTAAAGCAAGGCATAGCTTCTAAGTTCAATAATATTACTGACAATAATAATAGCTAATATTTACCATGTGCTTACTGGTAGCCAGGCACTATGCTAAATACTTTATATGCTTTATGTTATTGAATCTTCATAAAGAACATAAATATAAACTATCATGTTTC
>NW_011888950.1:1784970-1788085 GCF_000151845.1 Pteropus vampyrus
GCAAGCACATTGCATCCCCAGACTCGGAACCTCAGAGCCCGCATGGACTGGTGGCTCACTTCCTCTTGCTAGAGGACTGCAACCATCCACTTATCTGAAGGAGATGCAGAGAGCTAATGCCTTGAAAGACAACGCTTGCTCATCCCAAGATTTCCCTACCCCATTACTTCCCTGGAAACTAGGTCTATAGTTAGAGTGAGGTGTAGGCATGGCCCACCTGGGGAGGTGTGTGTCCTGCTAAGAAGAGAGGGGATTATAGAGATTGAGCTACGGAGTCTGTTACTATGTACCGATAGGAATCGAGAGAACATGCCTGGAAACTAACTGGAGGATGCTCTAGAAGAAGAAAGGCAGAACATAAACTCGATGAGGGGAGAGTCTGCTATGATGCACTCCCATGATTCTGGATTGAATGCTTTGGCGAGGGCCTCTGGAGCTGGTGTAGCTGATTCTAATATGCAGCAGTGATGGCCACTGGTGACTTGACAGAACAAGAAATGGCAGATATTAAATGAGCTAGAGAGTCCAGAAATGTGCCGAAGAAAGGACCAAAGGACTCTGAGAAACGAGCGTGCTAAAATGGATCTATTAAGAGACACAAGAAACCTCTAGCTGACCATGTTCCTTGAGAGAACTCAGAGACAGTCCTGCCATACGTCTGAATATGAGCATTGAGATTTAACGTTATTCCAGCTAACGGGCATGTTGATATTAAAAAAACTACTTACAAAACTGCATATTTGTTATATAATAAATATGTAAAATATAAAAAGAACCAAAAATACAATACAGCTTTAAAATACTATTTACATGCAAAGAAAACAATTCCATGTCTCAGACAATATTTTTCTACAAATTTTATATCATTGAACACTAATTTTAGATTTGTACTCTAAGTGCTTATATTATATTAATAACCATCATTATAATGACAATATAATATTTCACTGTATAAGTTAGATGGTTTATTTAATTATTGTTCATAGTTTTCCATCTTATTTTTATTATATGTATCTACATTGAACTTTTATTATGCTCATAGGATATATTTATACATTTTTTTCTGTAACAATGTCTGTTTCATATTTCATTCTACCTTCACCAATAATGGCTATTCATTCTTCACCTCTCCTTTTTAAATTTTTACTAATTTGAGAGTAGAATTTGATATTTTATTGCTAGTTAAATAACATTTATTTGAGTGCATATTGCTTTAATATTCTAAAATTAATTTTTTACCCCTCAATATTAAATATGAAAGGCATTCTTTCAATAGCATTCTTCAAAGGAATATGATCCCAGCTACAAGCACTAAACTTGAGAAATAAAGAACAAAGGAAGAGTAATTATATGGATAAATCTAAATATATAGACTTTAAATAACAATAATGCCATGTAGGAGTTAAAATATGTGTAAAATAAAAACATATGACATAGTAGAAAAAAGGTGGATGAGGATACACATGGAGTTCATATTCTAAAGTCCTTGAATTATCCAGGTAGTGATAAGAGCTCTAATTCATAGTTACAGATGCATGTTGTACTCAGAAAGTTAATATTAAAGTAGTAAAATGTTGCATGATTAAGAAGCTAATAGGAGAGGAAAACAAATATTTGATCATTCAAAGAAGAAAAAGAAAAAAAATGAGAAATATACAATTAACAATACTATAATATAGTAAGTACATAAAATAATAATCCAATATGAAAGTATGATTGAAAAACTGGAAGTAACCCAAAACTCCATTAGTAATATAATGGATTATTAAATTAATTCTATTTATATGATGGAATATTATACAGCAATGGAAATGAAAAATTTATGATAAGATAAAATAAATTATATAAACATAATAATGTTGAGAAAAGGTGTTCAATCCCCAAAATTTTATGTACATAAGATTTTTAACAACAAGCAAAATTAATATGTGAGCTGAAAATTAAAATAGTGATGATTTTTGTGTCAAAGTAATTACAAAGAAGGAATCAGGGAATTTATGGCTTGCTGGTGTGTGCCATATTTTGCTCTGGGTCGTAGTTTCATGGCCTTATCTTATAAAATTTCATCAAACCACACACTTGTGATTTGTACAATTTTCTAAAACTAGTCTATACTACAATTAAAACAACAAGAAACTTTACTTTAAAAGCAATTGCTGGTATATTTCTAAATATTTGACATCCCATCAAGTATTGCCCAAAATACTAAGTATCAATGTTGTAGATAGTATCTTTTTGTTTCCTGCTTATTTATCATATTATCTATACAGGTTCTGTGATATGGTTTATTATCTGGCAGACCGGTTCCTCCTTAAGTCTCTCTTTTTTGCATCATCCTTATGCGGGGGCCATGGTAATCATCTCTGTATAATTCCGATTTCAGTATATGTGCTACCAAAGTGAGCACCTTAAATCTCTTTTTTAATTTTAAAAGTATCATAGGGAAAATACATTTACATATATTTTTAAAGCTGGCAATGGCTTGATTTATCTGATAAGCCAGGACATATATACTGTTTACAGCATATGCTGATAGTGATCATGAAAAAGATGATGATGATATTTTTAATTCATAACATTTATTGAGCACTTTAGACTAGGCATTGTTCTAATCACTTATATACATTAACTTGTTATTTTTGCAACAAAACTATGATATACAAACATGTTTCCAAAGAAACCAATGGCTCTGCTACTTAATAATTTTATATTGACTTAATGTATTTAGGGCTTTGAAAAAATGGAAGAACGTTATGTTTATAACCAAATAAAAATGTATTTATATGTACAAAAATGATCTTGCCATTATGAAAATGATTTTCTTTAAGTGCTTTCCATTTCTTGGTAACCATTTCTCTAATTCTGCAGTAGCCTTAAAAATGGTTTGTTCTTGACGTAGAAGTTCCTTCACTGGCTCCTCTCTCATGACACCATTTATTACTTCTTAGGTATGTTATTCCCCTTTTTGTTGTGGGACTAGAGGAAGCATCTGTACACTGAAGGAATTTTGCACATTATATCTACGAATGATAGTATGGTGCTGTTTTAAACCTCACTAAAATTGTCAGCTGGTAATTTTTTTTTTTAAATTCTGTTGATGAGAAGGAGACCTGCC
>NW_011888950.1:1789095-1834158 GCF_000151845.1 Pteropus vampyrus
CGCCTCTTGAGTCTGACATCTTCTTTGACTCCTGACTTATGTTCAGGAGTAGAATCAATAGAGGACAGGATAATAAAACAAAACAAAACAAAACAACCACCATCAAAAAAAAAAAGTTGACAAAAAAAGCCAAGACAGCTGAGTTCAATGACCTCTTTTGCATGGTACTCAACCACTCATTGACATAACCTTTAACTAGTTAGAAACTGCAGAATAATGTGGCTACTTTATTCAAACATTCACAAAATATATTACAAAAGTGATCTGAGGATTTTCTCTAAACCTTGGGCAATGGAATAGAATCAATTATAAACATATTTACTCTTCTAAAACAAACCAGAAGAAATTATTTTTTAAAATCAGACTTCGGAATCACAGCTTTTAATCAAAAACAAAACATCAATATTAATCAAAATATAACAGACTGATCCTATGATTCAAACTTCTTAGTAACTCATCCCCTGTATCTGCACAAAAAATGTCTTTTTTTTAAAAAAGTTAGTGTATCAAAGCAGCACTTAATGACACACACTTCATAAACTTGTGTCATAGTCTTCATTCCTCACACTGCAATAACTGATTCATAAAAAAGCCTTGTTAGTGACTTCCCAAATGTCTCTTAACTGTATATCCAAAGTCATACACCTTTAACTTAATGATATATAGTTTGTTTTCCTAAAAAGGACCCCGTTTGAAGACACATATTCACAGAGAGAGACAGTTCTATTTAAATATCTTTAAAAAGCAAAAAGCCATCGTGTATAACAGGAACAAGCTGTAGAAAAGCATCAATAATCTCAGACAGGACCAATGCTGGGTTATGGACATTTGACTAATAAAAGCCAAGAATAATGTTTATAGACACCTGGTTTCTAACCATACCAACTGCATCCCCTGGCAGCTGATATGCTCTCAAACCAACCACCACGACCAGCTTTTCACTGCCCAGCCTTATGCCATGCCCTCTTTCTAGACCACCTGTTAAAAGGCTTTGTGCCTATACGCTCCAGTAGACAAAATATGTCAAGTCTTTGCCCTCTTGTTTGGTCTTCTGTATGCGTGTGCCTCTTCATATGTGCATGTGCGCACACACACACACGCACACACACACAGAATTTCCTGTTAGCATGTAAAACTTCTTAGTGACCACATACTCACTACCTAAGAACAGAAGGTGATATTCCCAAAATAGATGATTTTACAAAAAGACAAAATACACTTAACTAGCACAGATCAGCTGACGATAGAAAAGCAAATATGAAATTATGATTCCCAATGGCTCACAATGTTCAAAATTTCATTTCTGTTGGTTTATTCCTCTTTACTTCACATGCGATATTACACATTTCTACAGAAAAAAAAAATTCCAAAAGATCATTTCCATTTAGCAATTTTTTCTTAAGAAAGCAAAAGAAAAACAAGACTCGAAGAGTTTCTTCACGTGGTCAAAGTCACATAGCTAATTACAGGCCGTGAAAAGATGTCGACCAGCTCTACTAGATTCCAAAATCTATGCACTGTCTCCTCACCACATCCGCTATCTTAAAATGCACACGCCACATAAGAGACTCATCATCAACATTGTGGATAAAATTTTCTGAAAACTTACTCTTTTTCAGTTATAATGCCTTACGCGCATTAACTCATTTAAACCCTACCACAACCCAAATCAAATCGTACATCCATCTTACAAGATCATAAAAGCGACACATGGAGAAAATAACTTGTCTAAGATCTCATACCTGGAATGTCGCTGAGAGGGAATAAAATTTCAACAGCTAACATCGGAAGAGGCCGTTTAGCTGCATGCAGTGAAGAACAGGCTCTGAATCCGAACCACTTAGGTTAGAATCAAGGCTCTACCACTTCCAGCTGAGTGGCCCCAGGGCTACTAATTAACCACTCTAGTCCTCAGTTTCCTAACTGTAATAATAACAGTACCCACCTCAACAGCGAAGTTAGCATGAGCAGCTTTTAGGACAATGGTCAGCTCATACTAAGTGCTGTGTACGAGTTAGTTGTTGGTGTTGACATTATAGCTTTTGTTATTTTAAGGACTAGTTGGTGAGTACGTTTCATTTGCAACAATTGTGGTCCCTAAGAGCAGAGGGTAAGACCTTTTAGAAAGACCGTTCAATCATTCTCAGGGCCACCCCTGCCCATATGCCCCTTCTGCTGTCCTCAAAGATCAATACGAAATTGTCTTCTTCCTAGAGAACAACATGATTTAGAGAAAGGCCAGGTATTCTTTTCTACCGCATCCTCCTTGTTTATGTAGTTGTGTTGCAACAGGTTTTCTCAATCTCACCAATATTGACATTTTGGGCCACATCCTTCTTTGTTATGGGGGGAGGGGCTGTCTTGTGCATGATGTTTAGTAGCATCTCTGGCCTCTTCCCACTAGATGCCAGAAGCACCAATCCCCTCCCCAGATGTAACAACCAAACGTGCCTCTAGATATTCATAGATGGTCCCCTCCACACCAAAGGCTAAGTCCCTTCTTTGTTTTGTCCCTTAGACAGATCCAGTTGATTTTGAAAGGGACATCCATGGAGAATTTTCAATTTGAGAACAGGTCTAACACCTACGTTATTTGTCAATAGGATCTAGCCCAGTAACCGGCATACATACAGTAAGAACTCAGTAAATATTGATCGAATTTTAAATATTGCAATTGTGTAAATTATACATCAAAATAAAAGTGTGGCCATGTTGACATTAAGGAGGAAAGAGCATATTTATATGACACACCCAGCTTTCTGACCAAAGGTCAAATAAAACACACTGATTTCTGTTTGAAATATGGGACAGACCTCTTAAGTAACTTTGGTTACCTGCCAGGATTATCATCCACCGATCCCAGAATTGTGGGAAGTGTACATGTAATTTTATTCCTAAACCATCATGCCACTTCCCATGACTGGGAGTAGAAAAGGAGCTATTTGAACAGCTGTCAGTACTTCTGAACAGAATAGCTGAAGAAGGGGAGGAAAGGAAGTTGGTTTACTACTACTTGCCACGTGTGTGCATTTCTGTCCTGGAGACCTGAGCTTAGAGCAGTAACTGTGGTAACCTAAACCTAACCCATGATGGGCTTTTTTTTTTTTTTTTTTTTTTTACAATTACCCATTTTACAGATAATTGATGATATAGAAGTAAATTGGTGGGAGATGGCTGTATAAAAATTGTAATATCATTACACATTATAATGATGAACACTCTTCCTCCCCATTCTTGAAATGGTTGGCTGAATTACCACAAAAAATTGAGCCAAACACACCTTCTCCAGCTCAAGAATTTTATCCTACTTTCAAGGAGTCAGAAAGTGACAGGATACAAGATCCGATTTTTAAAGGGGAAGGGGAGGAGCGAGAAAAGCATCGGATTTGTTTTCATGAGTCACATTTGATGTGAGCTCTGCTCTTTTTCAGCGACTAGAACAGATTTTTTTAAAAGAAGACAGGCTGAAACATTTGCCACTTTTGAAAGGTAATTTGGCACTGTCAAACTAGTGACATGTCAGGATTCAGTACAGGCATTTTGTTTTTATAATACAAAGATCAACGAGTCAAGCAGATTTGAGCAAAATAATAACAGGAAGAGCCCTTGTCTTTTGAAAGAGATCTATCAAACTTGGAAGTAATTTACATAAACATTGTAATCAGCCCATGCAAAAGTCCCTCCCCTTCCCTTTACAAAGCTAGTTATTATAGGACTGGCTCAATCGTAAAAATGTTTTGGAGAAAGCAAAACTGGAACTGAATAGGTTAGATAAGTGATCATCTGAGATATGAAAACCCATTCTACAACTGTCTTTAAATTTGGTTTTCTTTGATAACATAAGGGAAAAATCATACTTTCGGTTACTTTCTAAGAAGCCAGCATGTTGACAAATCAAAACACTTAGTAAAGCGTGTGATTCATCTAGGGCTGGAACTCAAAGAATTACAGAAATGGCTCAGAAAAGAGTATATAGTGAATAAAAAACACACACACAAAAGTCAATAGATCTTGCATTTTGAATTTCAGTTAGAAACTAAACTCATGTAAACAGATGCCCAAATTCTACCATCTTATAGGCAAAGTGAATACTTTTTGTACATTTAATTTTGTAAACTAAACATTCTTCTGTGGCTTTAAAGTTCCAGACATATTTGAGTCCATTTGAAAATTCAAAGTGAATTATCGTGCTGTCACTGTGCTTCGGTGTTATGGAGAGAAATTAAAAACAATGTTGGAAAAGATCAGCAGGAGAGAAAAATCATTTCTTGGCACGGAGCTGCTTTCTCTTTCTCTTTCTGTGCATTAAATCCTACCCGCAAGTCGTCACAAGGCAGTCACTGGGTTTATGCTTCTCTTCCCTGGCTCCAAAAAACCCATTCAATGTGTCTCCCCATCCGAACTGCCTTTTTCTGAAAGTTCTTATTCCAGCCCATCCCTCCCCCTTCCCCCTCTTCCCCCTCTTCACCGCTCCCCCTCACAATTATATCCTATTTTACTACGTCCCAGTCTCCCACTAGATAAATGTTGATAAATTAATTCTAACTTGTGTTTCAATTGCCTAGGCACATAAATAATTAGATAACAAGCATTTATTAAGCACAACTACTAATATAATGATTTGTCTTTTTTTATTGGTATTTACTCTTTATTCAAGGACTCCCAGAAACCAGTACTTTAAATATTAGCTGTACAACATAGTGAGTAGGCTACTGCTTGGGTGGATATCTTGATTTTATCTGTGCTAAATCTTTGACTTTGGGTGCATTATTGGGTCTCTTTGGGCCTCCGTTTCCTCATTAGTGAAACTGGATGACCATGATAAGAATGCTTTTTATATAGGGCTGCTTCGAGGACTCACTGAGATAATTTCCTATAAGGTATTTATAATAACAAGTAACCATACGATACACTAAACAATACATATAATAACTAACTAAACATGATATTCACTAAATACTAATTGTTCTTCATAATCTGAGGAACAAGGTCATTAGTGGTACTTGCCAGGCTCTATGGCAGACATTCAGAGATAGATTTGCAAAAGAGACATTTTATAGTGTCCTCTATCACATAATATAGTTATGATAGCTTTCTCAGTTCTACATAAGAATGGCACCAGCTATAAACTTCAGAAATAGAAAATAGTAGAAACTGAGATAAACTGGATTATTATTTCAATAAACAGCCAAAACGGGTGTCAGTGGCTGTAATTCTAAGAGTAACCATCTTATAAGATTAAGTGAATAGAGGTTTAGAATCATGGTAAGGATAAATATTGAAAGATATATTAGATCACTTTTGCCTTATGATGTATTTTTACATATGATCATCATTTTAGGGTAAGAGACTGAAGCCAAGGTACAGATCTAGTAAAAATCATTCTCATCAACATCTATGACTGTTTTTTTTTAAATATAAAAAAAGAAATCATGAGATGCAAATATACAATTTGTTGCCATAGACTCTGATAATTTCTAACATACATGACTGCTTTGAATTAATCAACTAATTAATTTCTTTTCCTTCATTGGAATAGGGGAAGAAAAAAGGGTCCTTTGTTAAGAATTTCTTTAAAAAATATGTTCCAATACCCTACTTTGTGAAACACAAATGTAGAAAAAAATATGGTCAGAAATTTTGAAGATTAAAAATCTCTAGCATTTTTCCAGAGCAAATATTAGCATATATGTGTCATCTGGTGGAGCAAGAGTTAATATTTAAATTTAGATTTTAAATATATGTATTTTTATCAGTTGTCTAGCCCCTCAATAGTCTATGTGACAGGTTGGGTTCTCCAGAAGGTGATGCTGAAATGGAATTTGGGGTGAGTAATGTTTTTCAAGGATTAATCCCTTTGGAAAGAAGGAGTCAAAGGCAGGATTGGGCAGAGGAAGACTTCGACTGGGATACTGGCCAGACAAAACCTCAGCCAACCCACCGGGCGGCTCAGGAGTGAAAATCTCTGGTCACTCCAGCCACGATGGGGCATTGGATGAATGACATTCAGGTATTGCCTGGCCATGGGCAAGGCAGCTCTCTGCAGCTGAAGCAAACACTGAAGGAGCCGACACCTGGAAGACTTTGCTGATCAAATTATCTTAAACTGGACAGCAGGTCTTTTCTTAAGGGCCATCTCGGGGGTGCAATGTGGTAGCTGTCACGGGCTGTTAATTACTTATGTGATTTTTTACCAAAGAGTTTTAACAAACACTTACTTTTGCATCTAAAGAGTTAATATATCAAGAATCACAGCATTTTGATTCCATCTAAACCAAATTTGCTGGCTTCAACAATAAGCCCCATTGTTAAAAGAGCTATTTCTACAAATAACTTCATATTATGAAGCCCCACTGCTATCTTTCAAAAGTTAAAAGATACTGGGAAGTATCTACTGGGAAAAAGTATGAAACGATTATTCATTTTGCTCTTTGGTAATCTTTAATGCTCTTAATAAATGCAGGCCATGTTCTTAGCCCTTTCTGGATTACCTCTTTTTCTGTGTAGGTAATCTAAACTGTGTCATGGCTTACTCAATTGTTTTACTGGAATAGTCTGTTCCAGTTTCTTTTTTTCTTTTTATTTTTTTAGGCGAGGCAACCCTTGGTTGACCTCACAGATTGTAAGAATCTTGTGAGCTTACAATTTTTTATTTTTTATTTTTTATGCCTACAGCACCTGGTCTTCCTAGGTGGTCTCCCATCCAAGTACTAACCAGGCCCGACCCTGCTTAGCTTCCAAGATCAGACGGGATAAGGCTTGTTCAGGGTGGCATGGCCATAGACTCCAGTTTCTTCATGTACATAAAAACACAAAATAATATGCTAACCTTTTCATTCCAAGCAAATATAATCTATTCCCAGGTAAGAAGAGATATCAATCAGGGGCATGAACACCAGCTGCTATAAATGCATCAATAACACAAAATAACTGAGTAGAAAGTCCAATCCGCATTTAGCAGGTGGGCTTATTCCAGTAATCTAGGAACCCTGGCTCTTCTCTGGTGGTGTCACTACTTCCCAGTCTCCTTGGAGTCCTTTACTGGATCTTCCACTTTCAGCCAGCCAACCAGTAAATCGAGCGAGGAAAATCATGTGTGGCCAGATCTGGCCACGTTGGACATCACTGCTTCCTTAGTCTCCAACGTACCACAAGAGAGGCTGGAAAATGTAGTTTTCTATTGTGTCCAGAAAAATAGAATAGGATTGATGAGCATCTATCTAGTCTCTGTCACAGAGGACTATCCGGTAATCGTATGTTTCTGAATGTTTACTTACAGTATTCCCAATCTGTATAAAATTATTTCAGAATGTTGTTATTATTGGGAAAGGAGTGTCAGGTAAGGTTAGATTGATTCAAAAGAGAATTTGATGTCGCAAAAACATATATAAATATTCCAATGTACATCAGTGTATTGCACATTTCTAATGGAACTAGGTATATTTAGAATTGGTGCTTATTTCAAAAGGAGTGAATCCGTGGCTTGGGAATGATTTTGACTCCGACAAGCATATAGTTGTTGATAGGCCATGTGGCAACAATTTTAATACCTACTTGCTGGTGGATGCCAGGTTAAGAAAGATCTGTATTTAAGGATAAGAGAGGCCCTTCCTTCGGTCACTCTATTCTTTACAAATGGGACTCATAGACATCTTTCTCTATTGCCCCATTTAATTTTGCTTCTCCGGTCTGCAAGAGCCATGAATTCAGGAGTCAGATCTATTTCATTGACACTGAGCCAATGGGATCCTGAGGCTGGCCTTCTCCTGACTTGCCAGAGCTGATTTTGTCCATCTTGTCCCAACTCCACATTCAGCACTGTCATATCAGTAGCTTAAAATCAGCCATCATGGGAGTATTTGCACCACAAAAATCACCCAGTGTTACAAGTGACGTCTTGCTCCAACCTCCAAGATGATTTACCAGCACACCGCTGACAGCCTACTACATATTTAGTAGCAGCATACTTGTCCCAGGAGAGAGGGTTATGCTGTGGTTACAAACACTCCCCAAATCTTAGTGTCTTAACAAAACAGCAAAACTGTGTTTCTTACTCACATTACATGCACTACATAAGACGGCTTTAGTCAGTGTGGTCTGTCTGGGTGACACTTGGGTTGACAGAGGCATCATCTTGACATCATCTTGACATCTAGTCACTGCCACAATGAGAAAGGAAGCTCTTGAAGCCTCAACTTAGAGCTGACTCATGTCACTTCTCTTATTTAATTGGCCAAAGAAAGTCGTTGGTCACACGTAACCTCGAGAGGTCAAAGAAGTGAAATCCTACAGTGTGCCTTAAAGAGGGGTGAACTAGATTTATTTGAAAAACAACATTAATATAATGATAATTGCAATAGCGTTTGGTAAATAAGAACATAGCTTCAATCAGTGTATTAGTCAGGGTTCTTCAGAGAAACAGAACCAGTAGGATGCATATAAATATAGATTTATTATAGGAGTTGGCTCACACAGGTATTGAGTCATGGAGACCAAGAGGTACCACAATCTAGTAACTGCAAGCTAGAGAACCAGGTAAGGTGGTTTCATCATTGAGTTTGAGTCTGAAGGCCTGAGAACCGGGAAAGCCAGTGGTATAACTCCTAGTCTGAGGCTGAGGTCCTAAGAACCAGGGAGGCTGCTGCTATACATTCTGGAGTTCAAAGGTCCAAGAACCAGGAGCTCCAATGTATGGGGAGCAGGAGAAGATGCGTATTCCAGCTCGAGAAAAGAGAGCAAGAATCTTTTCTGCTCTATTCAGTCCCTCAAGAGATGTGATGATGCCGGCTCACATTGGTGAGGGTGACCCTTCTTTACTCAGTCTCCTGATTCAAATGCTAATCTTCTCCAGAAACGCTCTCAGAGACACACTCAGAAATAATGTTTTACCAGCTACCTGGGCATCCCTTCGCCTGGTCTAGTTGACACATAAAATTAACTTTCACGATCAGATAAGCCTAAACTCAAATGACAGCTTCACTTCTTGCCTGCTGTATGACATTGGTCAATGTAGCTAACTTCTCTATGCTTCCAGCTCCTTAATTATAGAATGTGTTGCAATAAACTTAATTGATAGAATGTGTTATCAGTTACGCTTCTCAGTCTTTTCCATGCTTTAGAACACTGAGAGATTGGTTATATTTATACCTAACACTGACAGAAAAGATACTGCTGCTTGTGGCCAGAGGCACGTTGCCTGGACATCCCTGCTTTCCCGCAGTCAGAAAAGATCAATATCTAGGCACGGTTGCAACTCATTCTAGGCCACGTGTGTGCCTGGTGGACAGAAAGAGCTCAATAAAGCTTAGTTTCTGCTACTATATTTTTTATTAGTTGCTTAATTAATATCGAATGAATGGATGGGTACAAGTCACACAAGGACCATGAGGTTGGTACTATTTTTCCCCTTTCGCAGAAAAAGAAGCTGAAATTCAGGAGGGTTTGCCATTACCCAAATCCTGAATGACTAGGAAGCATCCCGAGGACCCAGGAACCCTGACTCAGGCTGGGAGCCTTGGGATTATGCTGCAGCTGCCATACTTAACTTAACAAAGAGGGGACCTAGTGGTTTTGTATAAAAAATCAACTTGAAATTTCACCACCTGCCTCCTTAAAACAAGAAAGTTCCCTGATGCTCTTATAGGATATGTGGATTGACTTTTGTGTTAACACAATTTTTAGAATATTCCCAAAGTGCGAAGTGAGGGCAATACCTATATTTGGCCTGAGCATATGTGGAAAAATGACTTTTTCCCTTCTGTATAGGTTTTAAAGAGATGTGTTTAGTTCAAAACTGTCCAACGTTTTGAGAAAACTTTAAACTCACTTAAGGGAAACAGTGTGCTGGCTTAATCTGGCCTCTGTCACTATGTTTAAATTATTTAGAACCTTTTCTTACAAATCCACAGCAATCGATTTTCAATTCCAGCAGGGTTTATCAATTGCACCCAACTCTACATGGTATATGAATTTGGACGGCTTTTTAAGTTGCTCTGAAAAAGGAAAAATAACCTATAAGAAAGTTATCACCATGATCCTAATTAAAAGACGGGGCAGATTTATTAGATGGTTATTTTTAACAAAACCCCAGTGGTTTCAATAACCTATAAGCTCAGCGACCAGGAAGTGACCTCATTAGTTGCCTGAGTGACAATGAATTATGTTTGTTCTCCCAAAAGGACTCGTATATTTTCCAGCGCAAAGAAACATTCTTTCTTTTTTCTTTTCCTCAAGAAAAAAAAAAAAAAGGAAACAAAAAGCATTTTAATATCATTCTCCTCAATTAACTTGATTGAAGTAAAGATTAAACCTGTCTTTAAGTTCCATGAGAATAATTGTGAGCCAGACTCCCTTTCTTCTTACCTTACCACAGCCCCAAATCCCAAGGGTAACAGGAAACATGGACTAAAACAAAGTCTATCTTCAAAGCTTTGAGCACCGTATCTGCACCATGGGAAAGGAAGCATTTGATAAAGGAATTAGAACAGAAATCTTAAAGGATTGGGTGGGAGAAAGGAAGTTTCATTTCTTCCTGGTTACCTCGCACAGTTGCCCTGAATTTTGCAATTTGTTTAATCTGTAGAATAACCTTGTAGGTGTAGGGATATGATTTAGCATTTCCTTATCCTTAAAACCATGCAGGGGTAGAGTAAACAAAATTTGGATTGCTTGTAAAATGTCACTCAGTAAAACTGATTTAAATATGACTTCTGTTTTTCTTAAATTTCCAGATCTAGAATTTATTGGTATATATATCTTATTAACACAGACACATCTAATTCATAAGACAGAGGGTTTAAACACCTCCAGAAATGAGTCAAACACATTAAAATACGCCCCAATGACATTTGCAACAGAATTCAGTATATGAGAGAGGAGTAATTTCGTTCACATATAAGAAATCTTCCAACATTTTGCTGGCAGTAAGAAGCAAGAGAAACAAGAGCCTGCTCGGGGTAGCCATGTGTGCGTTCAAAACGATTGCTCTACTTATAATCTTTAAAATGGCTTCCATCTTCGCAAATTATGGATTTGGGTTTTTGTATTTCTACACAAAGGACACTCATGTTTCTCATTTGAAAACGGGAGTTGATTTGAGTATTTGGGGTCCCTGGTGTTGTTGCTGGGGTTCAGAGTGAGGAGACCTATCTCAGGTAACACGCCGAGTATCGAAGCAGATACATTCATCTCACAATAAACTGGGGTCAGTGCTTGGCCAGGATGAGCAAGGACAGAAAGAAGCCACACAAAATCAGTTTTACTGAGTGACATTTTACAAGTAATCCAAATTTTGTTTACCCCTGCATGGTTTTAAGGACAAGGAAATGCTAAATCACATTCCTACACCTACAAGGTTATTCTGCAGATTAAACAAATTGCAAAATTCAGGGCAACTGTGTGAGGTAACCAGGAAGAATTGAAACTTCCCTTCACCCACCCAATCCTTTAAGATTTCTGTTCTAATTCTTCGTCCTTTGCTTCAGGACCTCAAGCAAAGGACGAAGAACTCAATGCCTGGAACAAAGAGGCTGAAACCCTGTTCTGCCAATGGCTAGTTATGACCAGCAAAAAAAGATATCTTGCAGAGCTTCTTTTTCTTATCCATAAAATGGACTAATACTTACCTCATAGTATGTCTTAGAGCATTGACTGGACTTATGCTAACTAAATGACTGTAAGAAAGAGGAAATAGGTTGAGAAGTGGGGTGAAAAAGGCGAAGGGATCAAGAAGTACAAATTGGTAGGTACAAAATAGTCATGGGGATATAAATTACAGCACAGGGGATGTATCAATAATATGTAATAACTAGATATAGTACCAGGTGGGTACTAGACTTACCAGAGCGATCACTTTGTAAGTTATATAAATGTCTAATCACTATGTTTTACACCTAAAACTAATATAATATCATAAGTCAACTATAATTAAAAATAAAATATAAAAAATCATTTTTTAAAAAAGGGGATCATCGTGAATCATTCAGATAAGCTTAATGGAATCACCGAGCTCCTTAAAGGTGGAAGAGAGGAGCAGTAGGGTCAATGTCAGAGTGATGTATGGTGAGAAAGTCTTGATGGGCTCTTGTTGACTTGAAAGTCAGAGGGTCCCACGAGCCAAGGAATGCAGGCAGCCTCTCGAAGGAAAAGTCCTCTAGAAGGAGCACAGCCCTGATGACACAGCGACAACTGACTTCAGGCTTCTGAACCTCAGAACTAAAAAATAATAAATTTAATTTGTTTTCAGCCATGAAGTTCATGGCAATTGTCATAGCAGCAATAGGAAATGAAGACAGTGGCTAACTAGGACTCGTAATTGTGAACAAAGTAAGTTCCACGTAAGAATGACAAGTGGCATCTAATGTGGCTCCTTGTGAGTGGATTTTCTTTGGAAGGTCAGATAGGATATTATAGAAAATCAAATTTAAAATTAAGAGAGCTCCTCAAGAAATTGAGCAGCAGGGGGAGGAGGATTTCAAGTCAGATCACACCAACACTCTCCAAACTAGGAGGCATTTGATGCAAGTTCACTTTATAAGGCACTAAGTTAATTAGCTAAAAGCTCCCATTCGTGGAACACTTAAATATGCCCTGTCCTTTACAGAACTTTTAAATGTAAACAACAACCTTACGGGTTGGTTACTATTATGCTTATTTCACAGGTTAAATCTGAGGTTCAGAGAAGTTATTTGTCAAAACCAATAACAGAAAATAAGTGGCAAACCCTAGATTCAAACTTGCCTCTCATCCAAAAGCTCACATTATTCTGTGATATTACAAGTATATGATTCTTGAGGTTATGACAGTTATTCATGTAAGTTTATGAGTGTTTATGACATGGTTGCTGCGTGCCAGGCACTATGCTAGATGATGTAGTTATAACAAAAAGCTAGAGAGATATGTGTCCGGTAGTCACAAATAATTAAATAACAATATCATAAAATGTGATGAATGCAACGTTGGGGAGAGTACAGGGCTATGGAACCATCGTAGAATAATCTGAGTAAGAGAAATACAGAGAAATACAGCATAAGAGAAAGGGTCGTGCCATGGAGCACAGGTAGGAAATGGTCAAACATAATGGAATAGGAGGAAGTAGAAAATGGACTGGGAGATAACAAAGAATATAACCCGATCAATAGTCGAGAATATATGGAATGTAGGAGTGATAAGAAATGGGGCTGACATGGTGGTAAATGGCCGTCAGAGAATGGAGACCTGTGCCTTCCATCTTATCCTAAGGACAATGTAAGTGTAAACACGGACTGACGTAATCAGATTTGCATTCTTGATAAAGTATTCTGATTGGTACAGGGGATGGTTGGCAAGGGGTAATACAGTTACGTAGGTGCCATAGGTAGCACTACAGGTAATGGCGAAGGGGGTAGAAGGAAAGTGTCACATTTGATTGACGCTTGGGAAGCAGAATTAACAGAATTGCATTAAGGGGCAGATTGAGGTTAAGATACCTGTAAAACTCTGAGGAAGACAGGTGCACTAGTGGTCAGCCACATACACAGGACTGGCTCTCAAAATAGAGTTGTGACCAGGCTGTAGAAAGTCATTCTTACTAGTGTATAGATAGCAATCAAATCCATGGAGTAGATGATGCGATCTAAGAATTAAAGCGAGAAAAAGGTCCAAGGACAGAGCCCTCAGGATCAGCAATATTAAGAAATAAGGAGAGGAAAAGGCAGCTGCAGGAAGTAACAGATGTAGGAAGAGAGAAGAAAGAAAGAAATGAGAGAGAAACCAGAGGAGGAATGTATGTCAAGAATCAGCGAGTGAGTGTTTGGCAGGGTTTGAATTCAAGGAGAACACGTGTCTTCTGTGATTGTGAAGTGTGCTCATACTTACTGCTCCCTCTGCCTGGAAATGTTCTTTCCGTATCTATGCATCTCTCTCCTCCCAGTCTTCTACAAAACCCCTACTCATCTCTGGAGCCACGCCTGAAAATTTACTTCCTCTGAAATATGTCAGGATTGCCTGCTATGTGTTTGGCAGCACCTTGGGTTTTTTTTGTTTGTTTGTTTGTTTTGTTTGTTTTTTTCTTTAAAGAAGCATCATAATCACAGTAGGTTAGAAGTAACCAAATAAATACATGTCCAGTTAATGCCTTGCTTCTTGCTCTATCTTCAGTGCCTTCCCCTGTGGTGTTGGGTGCAAAGCAGAATCTCAGACAACAAGGTTTGTGTGTTTAGTATGTGAATAATCAGTGATTGCTCAATAAATATTTGTTATTTTGAGGCCATATAGACATTAACTGTGTGTACTCTGCAGCCATGTCGTCTGGGTTCTAACCCTGACTCAGCCACTCCTTACCTGCATGTATGACTTCAAACCATCATCTAACCATTCTGCAGAAAATCTAAACAGAAAATCTCTTGGATTCCCACTACGAGTTAATTTTCTCCATAGGATTTTGATTCTTTATCATTTCACTCGAAAGCATTGGTGAGTAAATGAATCTCCCACGAACACATCCCAGAGATGGATGACCTTTGCCCTTCCTTCCACCTCCAAGAATTTATGCTGAGGATGACACGAGGCGATGTTCGTAAAGGTGTTTATCAGTTATCGAAAATGAAACAAAGCTCAACTGTTGCAGAGTGATCATCCTTCCTGGCACCTAAAATCGCCTCTCATCTATGTCTGTGTTTACTATTGGTTCAGTTTTAATGACAGCTTCATACTCTGCTGTTTAAACAACCCTTCTTAGACTTGCAGTGGAGCAGGTGGAATCAGTAATTGCTTAATTGTAAGTGTATAATAAGGCTTGGCAGTTTCAATAATATTCACCGTGATAAAATAATGGAGAAAGATAAGTTCCCTTAGGCAGATCTAAAAGTCAAAAATAGCGTCAACAATTACCCAGTTTTGCCGGCCTCGCTGTGCCATGCTGTGTCTGGAAAAAAAAAAAAAAAAAAAAAAAACAACTAGATGGAGGACCAAATTTTAGGATCAGAGTTTGATTATCTGCCATGATCTAAAGTCTTCCGGGTTGCTCACTTTGTTTATTACAGACAAAAACATCATACTGCTGGTGTAAATACATGGTGATCCCAGCTCAGTATATATGTGTAATTTCAGTTGTCCATCTAAAATAGGGCTGATTACTCTATAGGCAACTAATTAGACTCTATTGTGAACGCTCTTGTACAACACCATGAATTCATAAAATATTGTCCTGAGGAAGAAATAAAATCTGTAACAGTGAACTAATTTCATCTGTGATGCCAACTCACTTCTAAATGGTATGTGGTGACCATCAATGCATCTATCTGCCTCACGTATACAAAGACAGACGAGAGGGTTTTATCGTCATCTTCCATGTCTAGGAAAAGAGGAACTGTCAGTAAACACTGTGCTATAAGCTCAAGCCCTCTACAGAGAGGGGTCAGTAAACTTTTTCTGTAAAACGCTAGGTAACAAATATTTAGGCTTTGCAACGTATACAATCTTTACCACAATTATTTAGCTCTGCCACTATAGTGTGGAAGCTGTGATAGATGATAACTAAACAAATGACTGTAGCTTTTTCCAATAAAACTTTAGATAAAATGGGCGATGGGCCAGATTTGGCCCATGGACTGTGGTTTGTCAATCCCTGAGTTAGAGCCTCATGTTACTCTAATATTAGCATTC
Organism: Pteropus vampyrus; assembly: GCF_000151845.1. NCBI lineage: Eukaryota > Metazoa > Chordata > Mammalia > Chiroptera > Pteropodidae > Pteropus > Pteropus vampyrus. The sequence goes on from NW_011888950.1 coordinate 1,804,738, forward strand.
CAAACAATATAATTCTTATAACTGTGGCATCCACAGATACAGGATGCTTCAGGATATAACATTTTCAAGTGGACTTACATGTTTTTAAATAAATTGAGAGCATGCCCAAATTTCAGTATGAAAATTATATTTCCTAGATAACTTCTTTTACTCAAAAGTGGCACATCTTTATTAAAACTTGCATCCAGATTTTAATTTAAAAATTTGTCACAGAGTGGCATACTCAATTTGATTAACTTGTTTAAAAAGGTAAATCAAGGACATTTTAAAAAATATTTACTATTCAATCAAATAGGTAATTCAGTTTGGGTAATTAACCAAGTATCTAGAAACCTCTATCCCTATTTGCCTTCTCTTTTACTGTTGGTTTTCTAAATAATAAGCAACTTGTCAATTAGTTTAGAAGATTTAAATCTGAAGTATCCTCTCAAGTCTCTAACAATTATCAGCATCTCTATTCTCTGAGAACAGGCAAATATCATTACCATCTTAGACACCTAAGATGGACAGAGGATTCAATTCCTGCCCTCTTCCTCCGTTAGAAACCTCTTTCTCGTAAAGTTATTTAATTATCTTTACCGGAAGAAAATTACTTTATGATTAAGAGTTAGTAACCCAAAGCACCAGAGATTATCTATGAATACCAGCCAGAGCCTTCAATATGTTTCACGAAATACTGGGATATTGTCAATAGGGATGTGGATGAGAAGTAGGCTGGCCTTTCTGCTAGATTGTTGTTCTTTGCTCTTATTGTCACTTTTGTTGCTCTGTGCAACAACAACAACAACAAAAAGTTGTTTGGGAGAATAACTGGAAACTATAAGAGAAAAGTATCCATATGAAGGGACAAGAAAAGAAAGTAAACAGGAAAAAGCAACAACAACAACTGAAAAGAGGTTTGGTCTACTTAGTGCCTAGTGCCAAAGACTCTTAGAACATATTAATAGTATCATTTTTATAGTTATTTCTAAAATGATTAAAACATTGAAGTTTCCACTGCAAGAGGTTTTTTCTCTTTTGGGAAATTGGAGAATGGTAATAATAGAGAGGTTAATTCTCTCTGCTTTGTGCACGGGTCGGGCATGACTGGGGATTGAGGTGAGCTAGCTCTTTTTCATTGTTGTTTCAGGGGATCTAGTGCATGATCTTATGCTGCCTGAGCTATCGCCTGATACAGATGAGTGGCGATGCGGGTCGTCTGATGCTACCTTGTTTCAAAGCAGCTGCACCTTCAGATTATTGCTCGAACCTGTTTATGAACTTGGTGCCCTAGGCTGTATTTCATTCTTATTCCCAGAACTCTTTTGTAGCTTCCAATTTGAACTTCTTAATCCCTTCACTTTTTTTCACCCCAAGTCCCCTCCCATCTGGCAACACCAGGTTGTTCTCTGTATCTATGAGTCTCTTTTCGTTTGTTCGTTTATTCTTTAAATTTTACGTATAAGTAAAATCATATGATATTTATCTTGCTCTGTCTGACTTACTCCACTTAACATAACACCCTGAAGTACAGCATAGGGAATATAGTCAATAATATTGGAATAACTATGTACAGTGCCAGGTGGGTACTCTACTAATTGAGGGGATTGCTTCATAAATTATATAAATGTCTAACCGCTGTGCTGTACACCTGAAACTAATATAAAAAAATGTTAAATGTCAACACTAATCGGAAATAAATAAATAAATAAATAAGTGTTCTGATGTCCTTGAAACATTGGGGGAGAAAAAGAAAAAAGAAAAAGAAAGAAAATGAACTTGGTGCCCTTTATACTCTGAGCAGTCAGTAGAAAATGTCTGCACAGTGCTCTGAACTCCTGGGTGTCATGTATTAAAATATGTGGGCAATCGTTTCGCACCCTTCTGGAAGAACCACAGCTTTTGACTTACATCAGAAACCCAACTCCAGGCTGAATCTGGTTACACGAACGGTATCTATCCGTGCACCTTTGTAGCACTTAGAAAAGAATCCAACAACGATCCCTATTTTTCAGGAAAACAAAAATTCGAAAGCAGTCAATCAGTAGAGGGTGAGCAGGGCAAAGGGCAAAGGACCTGAACTACAGATCTCCCCGTTTCTTCTTTCTCCCTGTAAACTCTTTCCCAGTTAACGACGAGGATGGGAATTTACTTGAAGAAACAGAGACCTCAGTTCGCTTCAGGGCTCTGACCTCTTGGTGCAGGCTCTCAAGCACACAGGTCACATTTTTCAGCTAAATGTTTTCGAGCTGCTCCTGTAGCTGACCTAATACTGCCTTTGAGTTATAGGTCATCAGTTCTCTATATCAGAATGTTGTGTTGCACTCTTGGTTTTCCCATCAGACAGTGGCAGTCCAAGTTAATGGAACTGGCTGAAATTTTAAACTACCATCTGCTGGCGCTTGATCATGAAATGAAGGCATTGGCAGTCATGGGCATCTCTATAACCAGGAAATTATAGACAAGCAGGAGGATGTGCTGGGCAAGATCTGATCTCAGAAATTACGATTTTTTAAAAAATAAATTAAAAAGTTTTTATCTATATGGGGGATAGAAAACTGAAAGCGACAAACAAACAAGACAAACAAAAACTCATAGAGAAAGACAATACTTTAGTGGATACCAGAGGGAAAGCGGGGAAGGGGTCAAATACATGAAGACAGAAGGAAATTCGACTTTGGGTGGTGAACACACAATGCAATATACATATGACGTATTACCAAATTGTACTCTTGAAACCTATATAATTTTATTAACCAACGTCACCTCTACAAATTTAATGAAAAAGAAGTTTTCTGTCTATTTAGTCTCACTTATGGCATTAAGCAGTTTCAAAAATACAGAAATTTAATTTAATTTAATCCTGTCGTACTGTGTGATCATTTAATCTTCTAAAACTCTTCACATAACCACCATATATGATTTTCATTTTCTTTACTCAACAGATTCATTTTCATCTTGCGAGAGAAACTCACATCTATAGGAACAGATATTTTTGCCCCTGATTGGGCCATCTAGGGAACAGTAAGAAAAATGGAAGTTTCGATGGCAAATGTCAAGTTAAAAAAGGCAGATCATTATTCAAATTTTCCAGCAAAGTTGGTCGTGTCACAATTTAATGTCAACGAGTTGGACTAAATGCAAAATGAAACGTTTAAAACTGCAAAGCTATATCTCACAAGGATGGCCATTATTAAAAACAACTTACTTGTTTATCTTCCTTTTTGGACTAACATGAGCTGTGACCCTACAGGGTTTTCCTTTAAAAGAGACATGGGCACTGCATTTGGCATTGCCTGTACTTACTCCAATCTTGCTTCTGACTGCCGACAGGCATTATCCCCCAGCAGATAGACGAAAGTTTCAGCGTATGTCACATTCTTTATTCACGCATCTCTAGCACATGCACAGGTACACTGTTCAAAGCAAGATGATTCCTGATGACACAATATGAGTCTGTCTGTTCTTTGGAATCGTGAGTACTGCAATTGAACCACAAGCAAATAAGCAAGCAGGAATGGCTGTCTGCAGAACTTCCTGGTAAGACCTGGGTGTGCCGAATTTGTGTATCTTAAAACTGGCATTGCTCTCTCTCTGTGAGAGGGCATGTTTAAGTATATCAGTATTTCCCTTAGACTAGACCATCTCTACACAATCCCACCCTCCATCAGACATTCAGCAAAGATTTAGCTGAATTCTTATTTCTTTTCTGTGGTTGTTAACATTCATATTTTTGTGCCCACTCGATTCATTTTATATGATTCATACTGAAATGGCTTACCTCCTTCATAATAACAGATAATGAATAGCATCTGTATTTAACAGGCCCAAAGGATTTTAATGTAAAGAGAAATTAATTTATTATACCTAATGGATTAAAGCTTTGATTTTGAAGAACAAAGTATAATCAGATTTAAAGCTACTGGAAAAATAAAACTAGTTTTCCATAAAAATTAGTTAAAATCTGATTGGATTTAGACTTCATATATACATAGTTGTGTCAATAATCTTTAATCAACATTAAAATGAGAAGTAAGAATTTAACACTGACCTCAATACCTTCTGCCTTACCTGGACTTCGCTCATCCAGGAATATATACACAAAGACACAAACATGCACATACAACCCCACACCCACATCCACACCCACATATAGACATTCTCTTTGATGTTCTAGCACAGCTCTATGTAGGCTCGAACCTACCGAATACTCATTTAGCAAGGTTCTATGTAGGGAGGAGACTCTGGAGAATAATTAGAAAATGGGTTAATTAACCTTATTCCATTTCCTCTAGTACCTAATCATAGATATGTGTCAGTGAAATACAACTAAAGATGTCATATGACAAAGGATATCTAATTATTTGCTATAGCACATATCCTGAAACTTCAATTTGAATATTGCATGTTTGCAGTTTAGGGGTTGGGTTATAGTAACAGCTTCCCAAATGGAGGCTTAACAGCCATGTTTTACACCCTCGGGTTTATTCATTGAGTTGCTATCAGTATGGTCTTTATAAATGCAGGATCAGATCAATGAGATTCCTTGCTGACAAATCCCTTCTGGTTCTCAATTGATTTCAAAATAAAGCACCACATCCTAAAATAATGAACCCAAAGCATTCTGCAGACTGATTCTGTCATACTTCTTCTGGCTTATGCTTTGCCACAACCTCTGCTCATATTGCTGTCTTGTGTCTCTTATGGCTCAGTAATCCCAAATATTTGCAGCAACTCAAGCACGACATTTACGAGTCCCTGCAATATATGTTGAGTACTTCCTGTACATCTTGCTCTGTGGCAAACGTGGGCTAAATAAACAGGGAAATAAGAGAAGGGCTACATTATTCTATTAAGGACTGTCCCCAGGTTTATTAAAAGATACCCCAAGAGGTTATAGTGATCAATAGAATAAGATCTTTGAACCGATTAGAGGACTATTTGTGATAGAGACCCCTAAGTAGGTAGCCTTCCCTAGCCAAATTATGATGGGTGACACAACTGTGAAGAAATCATTGAGACAGCGTAGGTAGAGGTTGTCAAAACAAAGAGCAATCGAACCATACAGGGACTAGTAGCTACTTCCTAATTCCTCGTGCTGAAATCCCTTTGGGGACAGAGTAAGGCAAAAGAGGAAATTTTCTACGCATGGTTTCTCTAGAGATTAATGCCTTTACCTTTCAATTATTTGCTAGTTGTTGGTATATTTTGCAAGATGACAGGGAGTCAATACTCTTAGAGACAATAATCTATTCACATGTGCTAAATATATTTGACTTAAATAGAGGAAAAAGTTAAAATTACGAAGTATATCACTACAAAGTAACAGCAGATTGTAGGGTCATAGCTTCACCGAACATTAAACTTCTTTACTCAAACAGTCCAGCCTGTGTCACTTCTGCGATTTCTCCCAAGTACCCTTTCCAGTGATGTAGTTTGCTAAGCTGAAATAAGTCGGTTTGGGCAAGTAATCAAAAGCTTTAGAATGATTGGATGCTTCTTTGAGAGTAGAGTAATCCAGAATCCTCCAAGCTGGTCAAAGTGCTTAAATTCTGCCTCCCAGTTTATGGGCTCCCAGTTTATGCCTCCCAGCCATGAGTATTCCATAAAAGGCTGACATACTCTGTGCATTGTAGCTTCCTGGAACTTTTCTGCTTTGCTTTCAAAATTCACTATTCTAAACCCAGCCTTTCACACCCAGGTGGCAATTTCATCTTTGTTTTAGCCAACCATATGTTTTAGATGCCATCCTGGCATTTCATTATCCCTCCTCCTCCCTAGAAGAGTTAGACTTACTCTGCTTTTCAGTTCCCACTTCACACTTGGGCCATAAATTAACTTGCCCTTTGCTCCATATTTCTTAGCCATAATCAGCCAATCAAATGTTTGCCATTCCTAGCTCCCTAGCTCTAGTTCTCGGAACACAAGTCTGGACCAAGCCCTCAGCCCACAGTCACTCCAGGGAGGAGATCAGACTCCAGCTACGTGACTACCTTCAGTGAAAAATTGATGGTGTCTACTGGTGACGTAGATGAAAAATGAAAGATTTCTTTCAAAATGCAGCATAGCTAGATAAGAGTGATGCTGTGACTTTAGATACTTGAAAAGGAGGAGAAAGCTGGGTGGTATACGGATTCAGAGAAGCTAATCTGAATCTAAAGCATGACTTTGCAAAGACAGCCAGACGCTCCAATGTACAGTGTGTCTGAAGGAGGAACATCAAAACCTCTAGCTTGGTACAGGTTGCTCTATAAAGTCATATCTGGTTAGTGGGATATTAAAAATGAGAAAACAGTCCGTAGGTTAGAGCCCAAGTCAGAGAGGTGTGACCTCCATGTCTCAGTCATTGATTGTCATTAGTAAAGTCCAAATTAGCTCCAGTGAGGGCCTGGCCAGGGTCCAAGGGCAGACATTCAGTCAGATCACCAACTCGCTGTGTCACATCTGGGAGTGGGCTGTGACTCAGCCGGGAAGTAGTCACTCACAGCCCACGTAGGGATGTCCTAATATCAGGTGTATACGACTCTCAGTGAGGTATAATATGACTCTAATTCCCTCCAGCTGACAACACAAAGCTATGGATTGATCTTCTCTGATTGACCAGAGTTTGGCAATTACATGAGACAAAACCTACATTGGTGATTTCGGTTCATTAGACACATATTCAATATTTTTAAATTATGGCCTGGCAGAATATACAGATGAAGGACTTATGAGCTGAGCTGGACAACTAAAGAACAATCATGGAAGAAAGTTTGAAGGACTCTTTGGCCCCCTTTGAAAAAAAAAAAAAGGTCAACATCTATACTTTCTCATACATGGCAGATCTCTGGTTTGAGACACTTTGTAACCAGGACTGGGGGTGGTCCAAGAGTCAGGGATAAGAATTTCATTTTTGAGTAGGGCATAATGCCCATTACAGGTTGCATAGTGCATACACCTTCTGACAGAACCTAAAAGAAGCCCTAGAATATCCTCCCCACTTAGGGAGAAGTGGTGAAGCCCTGGGGGAAGAGAGGAGCAGCTCATGGGGAAAGGCACCTGGACCAATAATAAATGAACTAGATTTAATAAGCTATGACACTGAGCCAATAGAGTTTTTCTTGCAGTAGGTGGAGTTTGGATTTATTTTTCTCTAGCCGTATTTGTTTTCATGATATTAGACTAGAGATAAAGAGAGAGAGAGATGAGAGGTGGAAAGAAAAGAGAGAAAAAGATCCGGGTTTTGAGGCTTATGTTGTTGAAGGTCAAAAACATAGAGAGGAAAGAATGGTGGCAGTGTTGAAATAACTGGCTTAGGGATCTACACGGAGGTCAGGATCTAGGGTAGTCATTGTTGGGATTAGAGTTGAGTGCCAGGTTTCTTAGGTGTTGGTATTGGACTGCCTAGATCACAACCTCATGGGAATAAAATCCTAGACATCTGCATTTTATTAAGCACTCCAGGGGTCTCTGTAGAATGATGTTTCAGGACAGTTGACCTACTGAAAAGGGAGAGGAAAGGTAAATGGAGGGATGGGATTGGCAGGTGGCAGAGAGCATGGGAATTTAGGGGAAAAAGACACATACTGTGTGCTCAAAATCATTGTTTAGTAAATAAGTATAAAATAATAGCCAATTACATATTTAAGGTCTTTTGAAAAACTTATAATTCTATGGGTGATATGATCTATGGCTTAAGTAGAATGAGGCATTGTAAAACACAGTGCACTTAAAGCCAGAAGTCTTGGATTCAAGCCCTGGTTTGACATTTATTTGCTACATGGTCTTGGCGTATCACCTGGCAAATATCAATGATGGTCATAAAGATCAAGTAAACTAACATACGTGCAAGGGTTTGTGGACTACCGAAAACATACACATAGAGTGATAATGATTATATTTCCTGTACTGTCACATTGCTAACTAATAACTCATTATATTTTAGTACAATAGATATCATCCTACAGACATTTGTTTTACCAAAAGGCACATGTAAATTGGGAGAAATCTCATAGAATAGAAAGCTCTGTAAATTCTGCGTATAAGCAGTTCTCCAACTACATATCTCTACAAAATTAAGGCAAAGGCTAGACCAGAGGATAATGAGAGATACTTCAGGGCATTATGTGCTATACATTTTAAACTCTGATATAGAACATTCTCTTTCTTTGCAGCTCGGATAGGCAACCCCCGTGACTTCTGAAGCACTGTCCAAGCGCTGATGGGCTGGATGCCCACAAATCCCTCTAAATAATTGAGTGCCTGTGGTCTAGCTCCAGAAAGCTCGCTCATGTTCTCCAGAAGAGCATTGATTTGCCAAGTCTTATCACACTCCCACGAGTTATCCACTTCACTTAACGAGATTCCCTTTATGGAAAGGCAAAGAATATTCTAGTCATTTATCAGTAGATGTTTCGTTCAAATCCCATCCCTGGCAGCTGTTGCAGTTTGGGGTTGTATGTATGTGTTAGCTGAGATTTTTAAAAATTCATTTAGCTCCCTAGTCATGGACATTTCGAGTAAGACTTTCAGCCCACTGCTGTGCATCCTCCTCACAAGTGTTCTCCAATAGATTGAGCTTTACCCACTTGGAACTTCTTCTTAGCCTACTGCGGAAGAGATGGACAAAGAAAAGGGAGAAACCCATGAGTCTGCAGGATGGAGAATGGAGAATTTGGAAGCTGCTCTCACACATGGCACTTTTTTTGGATCAATCACAATAATATCAATAACACGAATAAGAATAACATTTAGATTTTATGTGTTTATATTACAGAAACTGCTGACTGACTGAAATACATGATTCCACTTATATTTTAAAGTAATTCTACAAGATAAAAAATCAAATAGAAACCAGTACAGAAAGGTATAGTGACTTACTGAGATCCCACAGCAGTAAGTGACAGTCTGGATTTCAACACAGGCACTTCGAGTCCGAAGTAAGTATTTAGCTATTGCATATACTACCTACTGCTAATTGCTTGGAATTACTGAGAATTTCTCCCAAAGCTGAATGTTATTCCTCTCTATTGGTGCAATTTGGCAATGGGTCAGCTAGTTCTCAAGGAGATGATTAGTGGGGCTAATCCAATATTTAAAATGTGGGTTTTCCAGGCTAAGTAATGATCTGTGGTATGAAATAGTGTTTTTCGAAAGTGAGTGTAGGCTATAGCTCTAATTTTCCTGGCCTGGACTGAGAAGAGGCACAGAGAACAATGAAAGAATTTCAGTTATAGGAATGAAATACTGTTAACCACTAAGAAAATGGACTCATGTAATTTCATTTGATTGCAGAAGGTTTAATTAAACCATCTCATCTAGAGTGGGAGGGGAAAGCACCTCAAGTCTTCATCAGTTAAGGTACAGACATCATCTTAGTCATGGAGTTGAAAAGAACTCCACCTTTAGGCCACCGGGGTTGGGGAATGTCATTCTTCTAGTTATTGGAAAAGCCAATTTTATCCAGTCCTAGTGTTACAGTAACAGCTGCTTGCATTATTAAAGACTTTCTTCATTGCAGATGTTGTGCTAAATACTTTACCTGCATTACCTTGTTTAACCTCACGACAACCCTGTGATGCCCATTTTACAGATTAGAAAATGAAAGAGCTATTAAGTGACTGCTCCAACTTCATATTCCTAATAAATGGCAGAGGCAGGTTTGAATCCCAGGTGGCTTGGTGGCTATGAGTATGTCATGATGCCACCAATGAAATTATAGGAGAAAAATGATTGAGAGCCAAAGGATTTAGGCTTCGGTCTCAAAGCCACCCACCATTGGCCACCTGCCACCCACCATTCAGGAAATGCCATATGAGTTACTCACCTCCCACATCAAGATGCAGATAACAACTGCCCTATTTCTCCCACAGTTTGCTTCCATTGCGTGAAAAAGTATCCTACACGAAGGATGTGATACAACAACAGACTCTCAAAAATATTTTCAACTTAAACCAATGGAATTAATTATTTTTGGTCTTCGTCAAACATGATCAGACTTGAATTGCATTTTACAGGAAAGAGTATGACTTTGATAAATAAAGGTGTATGGGGGGACAACATCCCAGAAAAGATGAATTACATGAGCAAAAGTACAGAATAATTTGGTAGCCCCTGTAAAAAAAATAGCAAATAAGGATAGAGTTCAATATGTTCATTTGATAAATGACAGGCAAAGCTGTTTGGATTTGTGCTTTGAGCAAAGTGAAAACACACTATTTTTTAATGTGGGGTTTGTGTCTCATGTGATTGCTTATTCTGAGGGAATAATGCCCAGAATAAAGTAGGAGAGGAAAAAAGTAAAGCCACGCAGACCAGTAATCATACTGCTGCACTAGTTGAGGTCCTAAGTGATAAGCAAGTGGCATGGCCATAAAAGAGATCAGACAGATGTAATGGACAATATGGGGGCGCTATGCGGATTCTGGAGGCTGGGCAGCGATCTGAAGTAAGAGGAAGGAAGGGCTAAAAAGACCTGAGGATTTGGAGGCTTGGTGCCTGGGGAAAAGAGCGTAAATGAGAGAATCCAGTCTAGAAATCTCCATGAGGAAAATAAATGATGGTGGAAGTCTAGGGTGGAGGTGGGAAATGGGCAGTTAAATATAGATAGAGAAGAGGAGCAGTGGAGAGAGCTCAGGCCTCAGAGAAAACAATGTAAAGCCATCTAAGTATTGGTACAATTGACAATGAAGCCATGAAAATGGCTAAGCTTTCAAGCCGGTCCAAGGGATGATGGGGTAAGGAGTGTAGTTCAGTGCATCTCTGCGTTTGGGGGATTAGAGAAAGATCATTTCAACAGGAAGTCAAAAAAAAAAAAAAGAACAAGATGGGTTCTCGTTCAAAAGATTCAATATGAAACTATATAATTATATATATAAACATAAATATACATGCATGTATGTATGTATATATATGTATACACACACGTGTGTATGTATGTATTATCAAATTCCAAAGTGAAGGATTCAAAGAAAAGCAACTCAAGTGTCAACTAGACTCTTGCACTTTAACGGCTTTTGTTAATAGCCTTTTGTTTTTCTTAAAATCGGAACCAGGGGCTACTTTCTATAGGTCGACAGATTGTTAGAAATGTCTTTCATGCCCAAATGCTTTTATTTTTCCCAATGAATAATTTTCCTTTATACCCATTTTGGCACCATTTATTCCATAATTTCCCTCATCATCATCTCATTTTGCTTCCAGAAACATATTCTCAAGTGCCTAGCGATGTAATAAATACTCTTTATGGATGCTGCCCAGCTCTTGATTATGTGTAGAATTGCTGAGCTGTAATGTGCTACCGACTCTAATATTTTTAATGCCTCTTGGAATCATACCAGCATTAACCATTTATAAAATACCAACTGCTACTCAATATGTAGAAATGCGATTGCATTTCACCGCTTGCCAAAACAACAGGCCTCTCTGAGATCATTTTTCTGTTTTTGGTTTCCGGGAGAATACAATATTGAGATCCGTGATCAGTCGCCAAGTTCAGGCATAGTGGTAGTTGTTTTCTCCTAAATGATTTTATTATATTGAGGATTTGCCTCAGGACAGAATGTTCTACAGAGACAAATCTATAAATAAACATCTAAGTATATTTTAATGTGGTGGCCCCTTATAGTGTTTGTGTAAAGTTTACTAATATTTAATGAGGGAATTTAAAATTTCATTAGAAAGGCAAACAGTGGATCTATTTTGCATAGGGAAGAAGCAAAATGATATTTGAGTAATAGGTCAAAGCCTATTAGTTTTAAAAAAATTAAATTAATATCAAAGGTCAATATAATATCACAGTATGACACGGTCTGCCACTGGTCACAGAGCGATAAATGCTATTTTGTAATTAGGCCACTTCTATATTATGTAGAAAGTGGGATTCAATATGTTGTGGACACTTAGAGTTATAGGTCATGTCTGCTGAACATCAGAGTTCTTTATCAGCTTTGAGCCTATAATCTCACTTTATTCTTTCCTTGGATATATCTACTAGTCATTTGTGCCACAATTAAGTGCTTCAGAACAAAGTTTTTATTTACTGTCTTTAACAGAAGAAAGATATCTCTAAACTCAAAGTTGCTGATCACGGTTCATAATATAAAGAATCATTATAAATCATTGAGCAAACTAACAATAGCCAATCATACTAATCAAACTGAAAAAAAAAAGAAACAACAATTGATTAGGATTATATTCTATAGCAAAAGTCCAGAGATGTAATGTCGGTTTATTTGTTCAATGGTAGCCATTATTAGTTAATCACATTTTGTATTTACGGTATTGAAGAAAACACTAGTTTCTAAGAATAAAAAATAATTCTGATGTCTTCACATTCAATATAGGTGAGAAGAGATAAAAAATGCTTCCTTTTAAATGGATATGAGTGGGGTTTTAACAGATGATTAGAAGCTTTCCTGGTGAGAAATGGGAAGAAGAAATAAAATTCTAAAAAAAGGAATAGACTTGGGTAAAGGCTTACAAATTACTTTTTAAAAATTTGTTTGTTTTATGTATGTAGAGTCACAGGATAGAAGTCAGGAGAATTATGAGGGAATGTCAGAAGAAAAAGATAAGAATGAGGTTTTAATATTTTAATAGCTTACTCTGGGTGAGCTAAAGTAATCGCCCCATTCATAAAATTATTATGTAAACATGAAGGACATTTAAACAGTTTCCTGGAGAACTAACACCTATCATGCAGACGGCACTTTCTCTCCTTTGCCGTTGCTGCAACGCATGCTTTTAATAAATGTTGTTATGACAAACATTTCTTCTAAACTCAACCTTGAGGTTCAGCTTCAAGATCATAACACCTGTTGCTTAAATCAGTCCAAGCATGTTCAAGTTCATGACATTGCCTAAGGCAGAGTCTGTATCAGAAGGAACTTAAGATTAATCTTCTAAAAAAAAAAATAAATCCTGTATAAATTTGATTAAGAAGTAAGACTAAGACCTGAAAATTCTCTTGAACCAAAGTCTGAATGTTTCTCAATCATCTGTGTCACCCTGAGAATTCTAGGGTCGATCAGATTAGGGCTACAGAAAAGCTATGAGACACCTTTTTCTCTGCCTCTAGAATCTTGAAAGAGAAGCAAGACGCTGACACAATGAACGAAACTCATGTGATTCAGACATGACCATGTGTAATTAATACCCTAAGTGGATGTTAACAAATCATGTGAGTAGGCAGAATAATAACTCTTAAAAATGTCCACACTCCCATATTCTAACATGACAAAAAGAGATTACTCAAGTGTGACTTGTCTCGGTGACAAGTCTTGAGAAGGGGAGATTATCCTGGATTCCTCTGGTGGTCCCAATCTAATCTTAAAATTGGAAGAGAAAGGCAGAGTGGCGAGTCTAAAGATGGCAGCATGAGAAGAGATGGAAGTCCCATTCACTGGTTTTCTGATATGCAGAGGTCATGTGCAAGGACCTGACAGAGCTCCCTGGGAAGTAAGGGTGGCGTCCGGCCAACAGCCTGGAAGGAAACGAGGGCCTCAGTCCTATGACTATGTGGGAATCGATCCTGCCAACACCTGAATGAGTAGTAAAAGGTATTCCTTTTTTAAAAACGGAAGATGAAGAAAGAAGAAAGAAGAAAGAAGGAGGAGGAGGAGGAGGAGGAGGAGGAGGAGAAAAGAAAACCCTGCTGACGTTTTGGTTTTAGCCATGCGAGACTGAGACATGTTTCAGACTCCCGATCAACAAGGCTATCAAATAATAAATTTACATTGCTTTAAGCCAATATGTTTGTGGTCATTTGTCATGGCAGCCTACGATACGAATCCACCACCAAAATGTGTGGCAAAAAGTAATTACTCTTTTGGCATTTGGGAAAAGGGAGGGAAGGATATAATTTTTAGGAAGAACTTCACTGGCATGGAATTTGAGCTGGCTTTGAAGGGTGAAGGAATTTGAAGCGAGTTTCAGAGGAGGGGAGCATTCCTCCTCCCGGGGGAAGGTCACAGAGATGAGACTGAGGACAGGACTCTGACTGCAGCAGAAGGAGTTGGAATGATGTCTGGATTAGGAATGTCTTTTTGAGGACTTCACAGGCAAGATGAGAAATGTGAGCTATCAGAGGACATTCTTGTTTCAACCCACCCAAACAGAGCAGCTATTTGAGTCTCTCCATTATCCCAGCATGTGCTGACATCACTGCATCCTGCCATTCTCCCGCTGGACCACCAACCACTAAAATAAGAATTCACATTTAGTGAGCGATTATCAAACACTGCACGCCATGCTCAGGGCTTTAGTTATATTATCTACTTTAATCATTCCGACAAGCCTTCTTTTTCAATGAGCAAATTGAGGCTTAGAGAGATTTAATTAACTTCACTAGAACAGCACTAACTGGGGGTGGGGAGCAGAGGCAAATTCAGCATCAAACCCAGGCAGTGAAACCCTAGCACCCAGAATCTGAGCCGTTTTACAGACTGTCATCCATGACAGTCAGACATGCAATTCGTTATTCCTATGTGGAGAATATTTTATTAATGTATATTTTATTAGGCAGCTATAGACATGGCAGAGGTTACCCATGCTTATCAATGTGTAATCACTATTTTTAAAAATAGATCCTGTTATTCAATCAGGTGCGATGTCTATAACAAACGCAGCATGATTAATCTAGAAACTGTTTACCTCTTACAGCCAAAAACTCCAGCTGGCTACAAAAAAACAGGATTCAATGATCAAATATAAACCTAAACTAAGTTGCATCTGAGTCTAAAAGCATGCTTGGCATCCGTGCAACTATCCAGCCTGCCATGTCACAGTTTCATCTCGAGGAGCAGCTGGGACTCTCGAAACTTAATAGGATAATAGAATTGCTTTTGTGTGATTCTGCTGAAATGCCATCCTTTGCTCCCACAGTTCTCTCCATGTATTGTGATAAACTGAGGGAAACTGGACATCAAGAAAGGACCTAATTAGCACTGCTCACAAGTTAAAGAACGAAAGGACGAATAAGCACGTGAACACCGATGCTGAGAAGTGTCAGCTAAAGCTCTCAGAGAAACACTTCCTGTCCGAAACGCAGTCTGTCGGGTAGGGCTTGATCGAAATCCAGAATATTAAAGTTGCACTTTGTAAGTTAAAAGTTTGAACTTTTGAGTGAGATTTTTAAAAGCATGGATTAGTCTGTAGAATCGTGTCAGTGCATCTAAACAAAATGCATCTACTTTTAAGACAAGAAAGTATGACATGTGCTCATAGAATTAAAATGTAATTAGCTGACCATGGAATTCATTTTTAACAACAATTCATTTGCAAAAAATAGAATGAATGTGGCTAATAATATTTTATTGGTGGTATGTAAGACAGCACAAGTAATTTTTTATCCACCTGAAAGCCAGCCTTTTGACTGGAGAATAAATTTCTGTTGTCGTTTGATTGGATTTATTTTAAAATTGCTTTTCATTACGTAACATGAGTATATATAAGAAGTTTCAACAGATTAACCATCTCACTCTCATTTATATTACTCAAATTTTTTTTCTTTTGCATTATTTTAGATAGCTGTATATTCATATATCTATAAATCTACATACCTAGATTTCTAACCATACGTACAGGGAATTCAATACTATAAAAGTCTTCACTGGGAGATGATGGATAGCAATCTCTTTTCCACAAGCAAAAAGAAGGAAAGCATTTTATTTTAATTTCTTAATGTGACTATGCACGGAAATAAATGCAACTAATGGAGTATATGTTATTGTTATTGTTCAGGCTCATTAGCTGGAAGGGGCAATTACGTGGTAGTTAAGGCATAGGTTCAGAAAACAGACTTAACCTATTACCTATGTCATCACTATGCTGTGGTTGCTTCACCTGTAAAATGGGGATCCAGACAGTGGATACCTCAGAGGATTACTGAGGACACAACCCAGCTAACATGTTTACGTGGCTAGCACAGCGATTAGCACATATTAAGAACTCTTACATTAGAAGTAGGAATGAAAACTTGATAGGGAAAAGGGATGGAAGATAGTAATTGTCTGTGTGTATGTGTATGTGCTGAAGCCCAGAACATTTTGGGGTGGTGAAGGGGAGAATTTGTCTTTCTAACTACTTTGGGCATTTGCTTTCAGAAAATAGGGGCTTTTTTTTTTTTTAAGCTTAGAAAACAGCATCGGAAAGCTCATTTACAAATCTGGAATGAGATTTAAAACTGAATTTAAATACATGTCTCACTTTCCCCCAGGGTAAGGTATTGAAGTTATGAATGAAGTCATATGGGAGCTTTGAAATCTCAAAGACTTAGAGTCTAAGAGATAGGTCAATGAACCGTCGCTTCCCAATGGTTCTCTAGCTTTTGCCGTAATAATTGCTCAGGCTATTAGGAGTCCTTTTCCTTTGGGATTCCATTACACGTCTTCAGCATCTGTTACCTTCCTTTATCTGCTCTCTCACATTTGACATTATAGTATATTCTTTCGAAAGACCGAGCCGTCTTTTTCTAGACCACCACGTACTAACACGAAACAACATGAAAAGCCAAGAGAAAAATACTTTCGACTAGAGCCAAGTGGACACACATAAGCGTACACATCCCTGCCATATTTGTCATCATCCCTGCCCTCTGTTATGCCTCAGCTCCTTTGGTGTCACCAAATGTACCCCAGGAGGGAAAAGGTTGGGAACTGCTGACAGAGAGGTGGGAGAAACTTAACCTTTTGGCAAATGGTAGTTAGATATGAAAATAGAATCAAGCAAAGATATTCAATTCCCCGCCACCTCTCCTCAAAGGACCTCAGTAATGTCAATATCACCTTGGCTCCCATGACAACCCCTTGACAAAGATAAATAGGTGTCAAATATGTTTTTGCTCCTAAGACCTCTGGGCATTGGTACAAAACACAAATGCAAAACTCGGGCTGAGTCAATCTCCTGATATACCACTTAAAAAAGCCACAGAATGTAGGCTTGCCAGGCCGAGCTGCTAGTCTTGCCTCTGCAGGGCTGTCAGCACCCTCTAAAAAAGTAGGTTGACAAAATTAAGAAAGCAGTTTCAGTTGGCATTTTCACACCCTAAAAAAATGCATGTGCTGTTTATAAATACAAACATGACTCCTGCATTATAGGACCTTTTGGAGGATGCATGTCGATTAAAGATTTCTCATCACAGGGTTATGGTCTCTGCGGTTAAAAGTCAGTTGAACCTACAGCAAGTGAATCAGGGTCTTTCTTTGAAGAGAAGATTAGACAAATCTCTAGTGAATATGAGCCATAAAGTCAATCCTTCTACAAATATTAGCATTTGCCCCTGCATCCTCCAGCTCTAAATTTCCAGGCCCTCGTTCAAATGCCGATTCAACAATGCATTTCTTCTATCTGATTGGAGTGTTGTCTGCTGTGGGGAAGAAAAGAGACTGAAGCTCATGTTACTTTTAAGGTCACTTTTTCCTTTACAAAGATTAATGATACCAAAATTTAAAATATATTCTACCTAAGACAAAAATCCCACCACATGTACGAGTTAAGTTACATTCAGTGTCCTGCAGAAATGGAGAATTCAGCTCTAAAACCTGATGGTCTCTATCTGTCGACCTTGTTTTCCTCTGCTTTAAAATGAGGATGATAATAATAGTTAGTGCTCCATTGAACACCTTTGAAAGTTAAAGAAATTCACATCCATACGGGGAAGCTCACAGCAGAAGACCAGATACCTGTTATAAACTCCATATATATTAATGATACTTCCTCTAGCTGTCTTGAGCTCATATTGACTAATTAAGATCAAATATATTTATTGTATTTATTCTGTGTTCTATATGGTGAAATTAGTCTCCTGCAAGGCAGAAACTCTATGGAAGGAAAAGAGAAGAGATTATTCCTACGGAAGAACTAAGAGCGCATGAGAGAGATTTTTAGGTCCAGTATTCTGTTTCCTCCACCTCTGTGGAAGTCAGAATTTCTGACTCCAGAAGGAACCCACCCCGAGGGAGGAAGAACTGGGAAGATGTTGATTTTCATGTGACATAAAGCTATGGGTAAAAAGCACTCATAACGTTATCCCTGGCAACTCGCAGTTTTCTGAGTTGAGATTCCTTTAGCCAATTGAGTTCAATCAAATGTTTCCAGCATCTCTCCTGCTGTTGTAGATACTAAGCCACAGTATCAAAATAATATTCTGCCTCTCTCCCGGCACTGTCCTCGGATAACGAAATGTCACATAAAGAGAACAGACACGAAGCCGAACGCCCTGGGAGGGAGCCCAGCTGTGTGGTTTTAAACTGGCGAGTGACACTAAACCCTGTGACCTACAGCTTCCTCACTGAGCTTGGGGCTTTTGTTCACGTGTAGCTGTTCACATCCAGGTGCTTGGCTAAGTAAGGGAAAAAAAGTTTATTTATTGTTTTTCCTGTCTCGGAAAGTTATTTCCTATTTATAAATGTCATAGCACATAGCTAATAAATGACTGAAAACCAACATGAAAATGTATAAATCGTCAGCCACTTTGGATATTAATGAATTATGAAGCATCGAGCTTTATTATTTTTTCCTTTTCACAGAATTTATTCAGTAAAGCACAATATGATAGGCCTTAGTCTGGCCCTGCTGCTTTTGTATGAAATAAAGGAAATATTAAGATGTACAAATTATGATTGTTGGGAGAGGTTGACTACGGGTGTGTCTTATCAGAACTTCCCTTTTAACGAGGTTGCTTTTTGTGTCTATCTTCATGGCTTCATGAGAAGCCATCTCTAAGAGGATGGCTCTTGAAGGTCATTTCTCTCAAATCAGCCATGCCTTTACTGTTCATCTTCTGTCTGATTTCTGTCTCCTGCTTTCTCTTTAAACTTAACATGACTGAAATTGAATGAATTGACCTATTCTGAAAGCCCATTTCCTAGTCCCCAGTGGGCGCCATTTGAATTTTATTACTTTTAAAGCTTCACCCATGCTTTCGGTGACATGAAAAGTAAATGACCTCAGAGTGGCAGCTTTTAGGTTTAAAGATTCAGACTCTAAAGCAGAAACCCACTTGTGAGGCTCCACACCTTGAAAGACTGCAAAGCCTCTTTGGATGTTTAGCAGTTTTTATTCCCCTGTGAATCGGGAGGATGTTTATATCTTTGCCGAAATCATCAAAAGAACCAGGTAGAAAATTTTCCATTGCAAGTCTTTGTTCCCGTCATGTCATTTCAGGTAGACTAAATGAACAGGATCTGATCACAGTCTTGTAAATGTGAAATAACTCCTGAGCGATGTCAAGCATCGCAGCCACCCCAACTTCTGTCTGCATAACACGTCTCACAAGGCCTCATGGAACACTTCCCACAGATCACCATTCTTCCTTCCGTGTCTCTAGGGTTGCTTCATAATAAGACTGATACACGGAGTACAGGTATTTGTGGTACTCAGCCTCCAGAAGCTTCCGGGGCTGGGCTGAGGGTGGAGAAGGTGATTCACAGCCAAAACACAGCTCAGCTGCTAGATCTCCAGTACTGACAGCTGCTGCCTGGGGTTTGCCTTGTGAGGGCTGCTGTCTAATTTCACCAGTAGAAACATCAGGGAGAAAGACTGGTTAACATTCCTAAACCTGCCGTCATAAACTCCCCTTTGCCTCTCTATCCATCCTTCAGTGCTGCTGTGTTTCTAGCTGGGGAGTCAGACAGTGGTAATTGTCTCCCCTTATATTTTGCCTGATGCTCTAAATACACAAATAGTCGGTTGGTTTTTTAAATGGCAGGTTGAATGGAAGTGAACTGACCTAATCCAGTTACTGTGAGAACCAGGCTTAACATCTGTGGTCAGGAGGCAGGGTCTCATCTGAAAAAATGCCCATACCTGTAATTAGTGACCTAAAGAACAAGTGGGGTGTTGTTACTTAGGATCTAAAAATGAGAAGGGATCTCCCTGACAACATCACACAGAGAACATAAAACATCAGTGCCGCTTTCTGCCGGTTGAAACCAAGTGCAACGCATTTGATTTCCAGGTGTTCTAAATTTGACTGTTATTAATAATTATTTTACTATAACTGTACCCTCCCCCCAAAATTGCATGAATCTGCATTTTACAAATGAATATTGTCCACCTTCTATGAGCTTTCCCTGGTGCTAAGTGCTGGCTTTATCTCCTATTGAATTTTTCTAGCAGATTTCCTGCAATTGCAAACAAACATTTCCATCTCCCTTCTGTTCCCTAGAATCGATTCATCTTCTCTAACTTTCAACAAATCTTTGGTTCTTTACTGAGAAAAAAGAAAGGAAAAAAAAAAAAAACAGCCCAGTATTTAGTGGCTTAAAACAACCACCATTTAGTTTTCTCGTGATGCTGTAGGTTCGCTTGCCAGGGCTCAGCTGTAAAAGTTTATCTCTCCTCCCTGTACCATCAGTGGGCTTGATTAGGTGGATTCAATCTAGGCTGGAGGATCCAAAATGGGTTCCTTAACCTGGTACCTCAGCTGGGATAGCTGGGATGCTGAGGCCTCTCTCTCCTCTTGGTCTTACATCTTCCGGGTCCTCTCTCCCCTAGAGACTTTCACCCGTCCGACCATCACATTCTCCACATGGTCTCCTATCACAGTAACCAAGATTATTTATATGATGGATAAGACTCCAAGAAAGCAAAAGCAGAGTCCGCCACGCCTCTCAAGGCCCAGGCCCAGAAACGTTCTATAGAACTCCTGTCACCTTCTAGCAACCAAAGCAATTCTCCTAAGATAAAGAATAAGTCGCATCGACTCTAAACAATTTATTTAACTTTATATTGGTAGTTCTACGACTTTCATAAAACAAAGAAAATCGATAGAGGTATATAGATTGGAAAAGAAGATTAAAAACAACTCTTCTCCAAAGAACACATGATAATTTACCTAAAAAACCTAAAGAATTTACGAAAGAGTTACTAGAACTGGGAAGTGAGTTGGTCAATCTTGCACGATGAAAGTTAATATACTGCATTCCTATATATAACATTGAACAATTAGAAATTGAATGTAAATAGCATCAAAAGTTACAATAGCATCAAAATCAAGAAATGGTTAAAAATAATTTTGACAGAAGATGTGCGATATCTTTATGCTAAAAACTACAAAGCATTGATGTGAGAAGCCAAATTTTAAAATGAAATTACATAAATAGAAAATATATTTATTGATCAGAAAAAAAGACTAATATTATCAAGATGTCATTCCCCCACTAAATCCGTCTATACCTGAACCACAATCCAGGTTTGTTTTTCTTTTTTATGTGTAGAAATTGAGTAACTGATTCAAAAATTTATATGGGAAAGCAAAAGAGCTAGAATAATCAAAACAATGGTGAAGAAGAAAAACAAAGTTGGAGGAGACACAACACATACTTCAAGGCTTACTATGAAGTTTCACTATTAGGGAAGTAATGGACATATAGATTAATGAAACAAAAATGTTTATTTTGTTAGTATTTCTTAGAGAAATTTCATTCCTATTTCTATGAAAAATAGTTCAGTTCTGGTTCAACCATTCATCTGTGCTTCCTCCTTTGTCACATGACTCAGCTGATTTACACCACTGCCCTCCCCTCCTGAATTTCCTCTCTCCACGCTCTCCCTACAGAAATTCCGGCTCGTCCAGGGGCTTTCTGAAGCTCTTTTGGCTAATCCCGCTGACTGCATACTCTCTCAACGTATTTTCCCTGCCTGTCTGAGAAAACAAACAGGATTTGCCACCTCTTTCTTTTTGAAACTTCCTTTCGGGCTTCTGATGCCACGCCTTTCTGTTTCTCTTCTTAATTGCTGACTTCTCTACTCCTGTCTCATTTGATGATTCTTCATGCTTCTCACAGCCTTAGTTTTGGTCATTTCCAAAGGGTGCTTAGGTCTCTGCTTATCTTTCTGTAAATTCTTTCTTTTGATTAGATTTCTATATCTTTGGTCATTTGAGAGCCTGTATTTAGGGCTCTCAAACTGCCAAATCCAGCATCAAATTTATTCCAAATTCAGTGTCTGTTTTCACCCTTCGAATGTCCAGAAAACATCTTCACATGGATACACTGTCTTCGTTTTATGTGCTCCAAATAAACATATCGTTTTTATCTTACGAACTCACACTCTTAATTTCCTTCTGTATATTGCTCTCACTCACTCTCTTTTCATCTCGCTTAATAAGACAACAATTCCCTCGGCTTCAAAAATTGGGAAGGAATCGCTAATCAGTCACCAGTTCTTATTGATCCCTCTTGAACATTCTTTGCCTTTATTTTTTTTCCCTTTCTAATGAAGCCTCCAACTCTGTTGTTTTCTTGCTCACAGTACTCCAATTGCAATAACTTCAAATTACTTCACTTATTTTTTGTCTCCAAAAATGACACTACCCAGAACACATATATTTCATATTCCAGCCTCATTTTGTATCCATATTTATTACTTAATTATTCCCAAGTAATAATCTTTATTCATATTGTTCTCCTATGTATACTTAGTTTTCATTCAATAATATTTTCTCTGTGTAAGATACTGCATTTATTACATGGCGACAATAGAAGAGAAATTCAGAGCTCTTAAAAATCTCTGAAAAGAGACAGACATGACAACAAATCACTAGGATGGAATATAAGAGGAGACATAAAAGTAATATGAGTAAGTCTTCTAGCAATACAAACGAGGGGTAATCAGATCTTGATAAAAGATAGGAAAAGATACAAAAAAGAGATAATATCTAAGAGTAGATGATAGAGAAGCGGTGTGAACAGAGAGTGACATGTGACATGTGCAAAGGTTTGGAGGAACGACAAACCATGATGTAGCTGGACAAAAAAGAGTCCAGTGCATCTAGAGTGCCATTCTCTCACACCTCCTAACCACAGGTTACCTGTCCCCACGGGTCCACCTACGAATCTCTTTCATGCTCTAATTCTAATTCATGTTGATTCCCACTTCCTTCTATAAACCCTTCTGGATGAGTTATTTCATTTTTTTTTAAAGGATTTGTCCATAAACTATTTTGATTAATCATAACTTGTTTGGGTGGTATTGTTGGTATCGCTGGCTGTTCGCTATCACATTGTAAGGATTCGAAGGTCGAGAATAACGATTTACATTTCCCCTTCTTCTTCTTTTCCTTCTTCTCTGTGTCTTATTGCCAGGTACAAAACAACTCTCTAAAATTATATTAAATAGACTCTTTAGACCTGGGGAAGGGGGTCACTTAGATGTCATTAACATCAATGGTTTTCAACTTTGATTTCTCCTTGGCATTGCTTGGTTAGCTTTTAACAAAACTACTGATTGCCCTCATGTCTGGACCTTACCCCGTCCCATGAAGTCTGAAATCTTGAAAGAGAACCTGACCACTGATATGTCTATTTATCTGTATATCTCTCTATATGTAATGTATAATATACTCAATATCTGTGAATATATATGAATCTGTTGGGAAGCTATGGTTGAAAAGCATCGATTGACTCTTTTTTAGATGAAGAACTTAAAGCTAAGAGGGAAGAGGTAGCTGATCCAAGATACCCAATTTAAGGCAAAGCTGTGAATGGAAGACTGAGCCTTGGCTCCTGGTCAGAAACTTTGATTTATTCTCTGCCGTCTCTGAAGAACAAACTCTGTCCTCCTTTTGAATGAGATAATTGAATTGTTCCCATTTCTTTGCTCCTTGGCCACATGATACCTACCCAAAAGAATACGACAGCATGCGACATTCTTCAAGTGCTGAGGGGTCTGCTCCCTGTCTTGCCAGATTATCTTTACAAGCAAATTCCGGCTGAAGAACTGCCAAAGAGGATCCCACTTTACAAAGAAAGGAATGAAGGTATACATCAATTGGGCAAAACTTTATCGGAAGCAAGTCTCTCTTAGATGACATCAGTATAGCTCCAAAACTGCACAGGGAAGCTGAGAACTAGCTGGCATTCCTCCAACATATCACATGGTTCCACACAGGCCAAGCCAGGGACACAAGGGTGTCCTGCACGTGACACTTGAGTGACTCTGATAAACTGTAGCAGGTGAGAGCAAAGTGAGCAGATGGAATTGGGGCCTTAGGACTGAAATGTTTTTGTTTTGTATACTCTTCTGTTCCCACCTAGCACATTGAATGTAGAGCTCTATGTTTTTAAATCATGAGAAGTGGAACCTTCAGGATTTTATCTTTCTAAAATCTCATTGTAAACTACCTGGCTCTCTCTCTCTTTTTTTTTTTCTTTTCCCCCCTTTGATGCATTGTCTATTGTATTTCAATTCCCAGAGATCCTTTTCCTTGTGAAATTATTTATTTTTCTGCAGAGGGCATTGCTTAATGCCTCAAAAGTAGGCAGTTTCACAGCGTTATTTCCTCTTTGGTTCACAGTGGATGAGAATGTTTCTTTTAAGTTCTCCTTTTACAAGAAAAACTGAAAATAGTAAAATGTCCTGTGTTTCCCTTTTTAACTGAAGTAAATATGCCCTCAGGGATGTAAGTATTGATCTGTTGTCTTTCTTTATATGCGCTATAATTTCACAGACACAGAAAGTAAAGAACACCAATGAGATCTTGTTGATTTGCCCTAAAGGAGAGATGTAAAAGAGTAAGTAATTGAAAAAGCATATGCATGAGATGTATATGATTTGGGGCTCTGAAAATTGTTTTCCCATGTAAATATAAATATGTTTATGGGCCTTGCGCCGTAGGATATAGCTTCAAATAAAATTATGAAGACCATTTCTAGATAGTTGGCCCACGAATATCTATCCACAAAGCTATCTAACCACTCTTTCTTCAACAAGAAGTAGAGAATATAATCTGAGAAAAACTCCTCCAATGGCTTGCCTGTCAGAATAAAACTCTACAATGTATTTAGGAGGCGGAGTAGTAATCAGTGAAGTTTGGGGTTTCGAATCTCTGCTGAGATAAATATTGAATCTAAATTTAGACCCAACAAAAGACAAGCTCTCAAAAAAGTGTCTAATTTAGCAAACTACTTCAGGTATCATCAGCAATTAGAAGAATGTTCGCCACAAACAAGCTACCAGAGAGAAATGCCTGCGGAAAATCTGATATTTTCTTCTTTCAGTTAGAAAATTTCTATCACTGAATTTTATTGCCCCCATCGTTGGTCCACTGTTTTTTAAAATATACGGTAGGAGAGTAAGTTTTATTCCATTGTCTGCTCATGTGTGAATTCACCTCGTGTTTAGAAGACTGTGGACTTTGAGAGTATTTTCAAGTTTTTTAAGTTGAGAGGCTCTGAAAAATTAATGTATTTGTTTGTTGCTGCTATAGACTATTCACAGGTATTATGATACTATTCGGTGAGGTGTTCAGGTTCTAAAGATACACAGATCTGGGTTCAAATACAGAATGAACTACCTAAAAATCATCAGAAATTACCATAACCATCTAAGTGTGAATTTCTTCATTCATATGCTAGGAATACTTATGGTACTAAAATCATACCACTGTTGTGAGAATTAGTTAAAATCACCAATTTAGATAATTAATAACTGAAACGTAGTAAGCACTCAATTGATGATGATGATCCCAGCTAATTTTACTTAACCAATAAGATATAACATTACTAGATTATCGTTGGATCAAGCTTACAATAAATTATGTCTTAATTCTTAATCATTTTTTAAAGTAATACAATGAACCTGATTTTTCCTGATGCTAATCGACCAGACCAACATAAATATTGAAAGCAGAAATATCATTTTGAACTTTATATTGGGACGTCAAGCTATAATCATTCGACAGTTGTGTGAAGTACATTTAGTGCTACCAGCCCTGAATTTTGATGGGTCAGGCATGTGAAATTACAAGATACAGATTTAAACAAAACACACTCAATATAGCCTCCCTTTATAGTCTTCGTCTAAGTTACAACACTTTATAAATTCACAACTCCTGAAGAACTCCACTAGAAGAAATGATTGGTCCCTTGATATCTCACTGGAGTGAAGTAATTAGTTTTGTGCAACAGCACAATGTTCCCGGCGTTGTTCAGTAAAAATTGTATCTGTGACTTGGATGGAATCATATACACACAAATGTTGTGCCACCACTTTGCACGACACAAGGTTGGAAGACAAGCCACCTAAGATACCACAGAATCAAAATTCCAAATAATCTCACAGACTGCAGCAGTGACATTTAAGAGAACAAACAGACAAGTTAACTTTCTGATTCAAAAATAGTCACTGAACAGATGCAGGATGCTAGGAATAAATTTAGGTCAAATTTCCCAAACAGAAATCTAGGAAACACTACAATTACCCAAGATGACAATGCAGCCCTTCCCCCACCCAAACTGTCTGTCATCATTTCCCCTCTTTCCTTCCAGCGTCATACTAGAACACCTCCAACTAAATAAATAAATGACTATTAATAAGTAAACAGCTAAGTAGTTGAAGTATGACAAAACGCAAAGAGTAAACAAAAAGCAAATGACTATTTTGACTCCTCTCTTCTCCATCTTCCGTTAATGACCTCAGCATTCACATACATCCTCACCACCACTAAACTTCGATCCTTTCTCTGTCACCTCTCAATCCAATTACTCACATATTTTCCTTTTCTTGGTACCATCTGCCCAAATTTTAATTTCGGCTCCAATCCTCATCATTTTGGGGGCTCCTGCTAATTTGTTGTTCTGTCTTCACTCTCTCCCCTCTAAAATCTCCTTATCCTAATCTTCTTAATGCTCACAGAATCCCAGCATTTCTCTGCTTAAAATTCTTCTATAAATATCCATAAACTAGACAATTAAGTCAAAACAGGTTACCTAGCATAGAAAGCCCTTTGTAATCTCTTCATTTAGCCCCAGGCTCAATCACGTTGAACCACTTACAAATTTTCCAATAAGATCCCAAGCTTTCACAAGTCAGTGACTTTTGCATATTCCCATCTTTATCTAGACATACCCTAGCTATTTCTTTTTCATGCTTCAGATCTAAAGGCAGAAACCAAATCGGTATAGGAAACTTAGCTCATCTATGCTCTATGTTTCCTTGTAATTTATACACCTCATCTTATAAGTATTCACTGTATGCATCTCTCTCAGTGGTTTGAGCAATTTAAAGCTTTATATCACAGTGCTTCCCAAGCTTCTATAGAATAACTGACACATTAGAGATAGCTAATAAAGAGTTAAAAAATTAATGCATTAATTGATAGAATGGGCATATCTAATAATTCGGATAAAGTGATTCTTCAGGCTGAATTGTGAAATTTGGAGATTGTCGCTGAACAGAAAATTTCCATACTGTAATCTTATGAGATAATTACATTCTTTTGTCTTGAGAAAATGAGACAAGATTCAGATACAATTTGGTGAAGAATTGCTTATAAGTAGGTCCTTGATATGCTTTTCTCTTGGCATCTGATTCTCCCTCTAAATTCTACAATAGGAAGCATACATTTCGGCCTCTACTTAGGAAATATATTTGACCTAATTTTAAGGAAATCCTAAAAGAATCTGTAGCCATTAACTTTGGATTCAGAGAGAAAAATCGATCAGTTTGTGTAGATTCTGTCACAAAACTACAGACATGTTTCCATGATAGTAATACAAATGGCCACAGTTTTACCCACAACTTATTCCCATTCTTGATCAAATAACTACTAAGGAAATACTATTTTTAATTGAGCAAGTGATTCATGCGTCTAGAGTACAGAGCGTGTGCATCCCACGTAATGCAAATAACCAGCTGGTGAGAGCTTCGAAAGTGTGCTGGTTAGAATCTCTGTCAGAGCCGCGCGTCCTAGTCCTGGAATGACATTGCATTTACTCAGCTGTTCTCAAGCGAATTTCTAGAAAACTCTCTGAAATCATAAACTGATTTGCTGATGGAAAAATTCCTTCTTTGGGACTTGATAATTTTAATCCTCTACATGGCGCTCTCCAGAGAAATAGATTATCTCACCAACGCAGAAAAACTATTGCATTGGTTGGTTTCCAAGGAGACCGAAGGGAAAGTAGATTCATTTTTTAAATGACGCTTAGGCTAAAAAAGAAGAGAAAACAATAGAGATGAGGAAGCCACCAATTAATTGCATTCACCGCAGCAACCCATTTATAGAGTTAAGGCTGTTGGATTATACATTTTCAAAGGTCCCTGATATTTTGCAGTGGTGAGTTTGAGCATAGCGTCAACTTACTCTGTATCTTATTCTGAGATCACAGCAGACGTTTCCTCTTTGCAGAATTTATTTTGAATGGGGTTAACTCATTAAGAAGGAGGAATTCTAAACTGGAAAGATAAAGAAGGAGCGAAACTAAACTGCTACAAATTATACAGCTACTCATCCTCAGCTGTGTTTCGACTGCTGGGACCCTGCCCAGCCATCCATCCTAGCGCTGACCTGTCTGAACATTCTGAGGACTCACAAAAACCAATTGAAAAGTAAACGTTCTGCCCAGGCCAATTGGGTAAATTGCCTTTGTGCTTTTCCATGACTTGCTTTGGCCAGATGGAATACTTGGCACTCGAGACAGAGGCATTGCACCAGTTTTGGAGAAAAGGGGTTTTCGAAAATGATTTATTTTTTCGCTCTACAGACAGTTGCTCTGGCACAGATGGCTTCTCTGAATGATAAGCCCAGAGTCTTTTCCGCCATAGTTCGCCATTGTGAAAATCTCTCTGCTGTAGTTTCTCTAATTTTTTTTGTTGTTATTCTGTGCATTCAAGAGAACATGTACAAACATTTAGAACGAAGCCCACATTTTGGCACCTAACCCAAGGCCTTTGGAGATGACTTGGTGATAAGTTGAAATACTTCTTTCCCTTCTACCTCTGTTCCTACTATGAAATTCCATCTTCCACAAATAATGTAATAGGGAGAAAAATGAAGAGAAAAGAATGGAAAATTGAACGTATCTTTCCCTAGATTGATAAGCAAGCTTATGTGGCGGTATGTGAACGCTTCATCCTTACTGCTAATTTTCCCAAACAGATTAAGACCTAATTAGGAACCCCATATTAATATGGAAGGACAATTATGATAAACTCGGCCATGGTACCAATGTCAGTAGGATCTCAAGGGGTACCTAATTGTTGTAGAAATAAACTTGCCTTTGAAAAAGAAACTTAACACTTCTTGAGAAACAATTACATGCCCTAAATGTAATTCTAAGATTTCTAAGATTTTGTGGATCCTCTCCCCCATTTTACAGAAAGGCAAACTGAGAATTATAAAGATTAAGTAACTTGCCCCAAAATGTTTTACTAGTTTGCAGGAGAGACAAAAAAAAAATAAAAAGATTAACTACAGGTTCTTTACTCCAGAGCTGTTTACTTTAACATAACATACTCTCTATAAATCCTAAGTGGGATACAGCCATTAACGGTGTTTTGGTGGGGAGCAAGGGTGATAATGATGCATTCTCTGACATCATTATCAGAGTAGAAAATATAGGAAAATATGCCTGGCATAGGGAACTCCCAAAGGGAACTAAGCCAATAGAGAAAATGACAATGATAACTGCAGGATGTGATGACACCACATGAAATTCGGCCAGAATTTGAGCCCAT
>NW_011888950.1:1834673-1874577 GCF_000151845.1 Pteropus vampyrus
ATCAGCTGGTCGCTACATAAAAATTTTAAAATTGTGCATGTTAAAAAACCATAACAAAAATGCAAGGGAGAAGAGCAGAATGAGAAACTTTTAACGAAATATAATAATAACAGAGATTTTAAAACATTAAAAATATAAGACTATTTGATGAGAAAATAAGTCACCGATAGATAAATGGGCAAAACTATGAAAAGGTATTTATCAGAGAAGACATACATAATAAAAATATTCAATATAAACACAAGCAAAATAAAATATCTGAAACGCTTTTTTTGGGGGGTCTTTTACATGTTAAAACCTACTACTGATGCTTGAAATTACCAAAGCCATTTTAGAGTGAGTAGCAAAATATCAAAGATATGAGAGTGCTCACATTTTTTGGACAGATAATTGCCTTCTGTAAATAGGCCTTAAGTAAATGATCTGAAACACAAATGCTTTACATGAAAAAAGGTGGTCTCTTTTGATAGAAACAAAAGCAACACCATTGTACAATATTGATGGCGAAAATGTCACACAGCCTTTACAAATGATGGTAGTAAAGGATATGTGGGAATCTTCCTTTCTTCCTTCTTTTTTCTTTCTTTCTTTCTTTCTTTCTTTCTTTTCTTCCTTTCATTAATAATTAAATTAATTGGGCACTTATTATGTAATTCACACCTTTCTATGCAAATTTATGACCATGTATATGATTTTTTATTAATTATTTCTAACTATAACCCTCTTCTATGCTTATTGTAAAAAACAGAAATACAGAAAAGTGTAAGAAGAAAAATGGAATCACAACAAGAGCTCTTCTTCCTCAGGGTCACTGTCCTCAAGCTTGACTCATTCTCATCTTTAGGTGTCGGACTGAATCACCAATTCTCAGAAGAAGGCTTCTCTGTCAACCCCACACCAAGAGGATCAGCGGAACTAAATACACTGTCACTTCACCCTGTTTGCGTAGCCCCCAGAAGTTCTTATAACAAACTTGGAAGAATTTTTCTGTGCATTTAATTATTCTCTTCTTAATCTTCTGTCTCTACCGTGAATGTATAAATTCCATGAGGTCAAAGCTTTCACCTGTCTTGTTTATTGCTGACTCCCATAACCTAAGTGGTTATGAGTACGTGAACTCATAACTGCTCTTCTTCTGTGGGAATAGAAAAAAATTAGCTCTGAAAAAGTGAGTAAGAGGTGAAGGATATGTAGGATTTAGCTGAAGAAAGAAAAGGTTAAGGGCAGAATACTTCAGACAGAGTGCAAAGCAAGGTCAAAGGCCCAGAGGCAGCCCAGAGTGTGATGAATGTGAAGAATTGAAAGATGACAGTGTGACTGGGATCAAATAATTAATATCATTGCATAGAATCCTTTGCTCCAATTTATATTCATTTATTTAGAATAGATTGCTTGAAATAAAATAATTGGAGTAAAGTTATGAACTTTCCAAGAGCTTGCTGATAAAACCAAAGTACTTTTCAGAAAGTTTTTATCAATTTACATTTCTGTATGATATCTATGAAATTGTTTTTCTCTCTCTTCTGAAATTTTAAGTATCCCTCTTTTTTTTCTTTTTTGAAAATGAATTTGTTTAATGTATTAGTCACTAGAGTGAAAAATAACAATATCTTTTAAGATTTGGCACAAAAGGTGCTTCTAAAAATCTTTCCTGATTAACTCCACTCAGCTAAAATAGCTTCTATACGGTGTATTCCCACGATTCAGATATTCATTTTCTACCACATTATTTTGCAGTTTTAACTCTGATGCTTTGCCAGTCTCTTAATGTGCTTGTCTTTTCCCCCAATTAGATTAAAAGCCCCATAAAAATAGTTCAGTACAATTCAATTTAACTAATAGTTATTGAATTCCTACTTTGTAAAAAGGGATAAGTACAAAGCACTCACTAAGTAAGAGGAAAACCAAAACATACGATCTTTGCTCTCTGGGAGTTCAGAGATTAGACAGAGGAGGATAAAACTTGCACAATTAGCAATAACAGAAGACGAACCTTCAGTCACTCACTTGTTCATACAATAAGTAATGGACAATTATTGACAAGTCATAAATAATAAAGTGAAATTTCAAAATAATGTATTGCAAGTCAAGAGAGGGAAAATTTAATAATGGCCACAGAGACCTGGGAAACACGTATGAATCAGATGACTGGAGCTAAGGTTGGATGAGTCAGTAGGAAAATAACCCTGGTAGGTAGAACACCATTAGCAGTAGAGAATGGAGATCGTATTCAAGAAAATATAGAGTGCCTACTGTGGCTGAAATATAAAAGTTATTGAGACCACAGGCCAACGACTTATGTAGTCCTGAAGGATACGCTAACTTAAGACTTTATCCTGTGATTGTTACTCCTTAAAATTTTGGGAAAAAGGAGGGAGATGATTCCCGATGGACCAAAGTTTATGAAACTTTTGTGGCGGTTATGATATTCACCGATAAAAATTTTTCCAAGGACACAGCTAAATTTTCATTTCCACCCATCATTTTCAAACATAGATTATCTTTGTTTGTAGCAAAAAGGGATATAACAAATAGTAAAGTCCCTTACGACTTGTCCCAGGGTCAAACTTTAACTTCGTCTAATAAGATGGAAGTGTGTCATCTTCACTAGGGCTGATCCTCATGAGAGTAAATTGCTCCCTCTCGGCAGGTGGGCAAACCGAGTGACAAAAGAGGTGATGATTCATCTAATTTTGAACTCACCCACTGTTTGATGGCAGCATTCACAAAAGAGTGAGGCAATTGGATTGCTAACCCAGACATCTGCTACCCTGACAGCTCTCTATTATTCCAAATATAGGACTGTGTGATCTGACAACTATAAATGGGGAAGAACTGGGAAAGGGTTTCTGGGAACAAGTGGCAAAACGAATGTGGTTACCTGGACGTGCGATTCTGTGGAAGATTATGTTTTCGTCAATCATTCAGACATCCAGTCAAGAAATACTTAAGAACCTTCTATAGAAACTGTATATTGTGAGACACAGTGGTGAATATATGTTGATGGTTATGTAAATCTTACCCTCTGGAATTCTACAGACTAATGGAAGAAAATGTGTCTTTTTAGAAAGTAACACACTTTCTTTGGATTGATTCATATTAGCTTATTGATTCGGTCTTTTTCAAAGTCTTATTTTGTCCACAGAATAGTCACAGACCCCCCCACACACCCCTAATTTTTTCTCTACTCTAATTGTCCATTTGGCCACTGAGAGTGGAAAAACGAATCGACTTTTCCTATGCCTCTCTGAATAGATCAGGTTGATCTGGGTTACAGCTGTGGTTTAACTGGTGAATGTGCAATTAAAAATAAAACACTTATTGGATTACAGCTCCCGACCAACTCTTTGGCAAACTGACAGCATTAGCCAAAAATATGGGGATCATCTAGTAATTAGAGAAATGACTACAACTTCTAGAGAAGTATCCTGGTTACATCAAGGTGTGGATTTTGCTGGGATTTGTTTTAAATACATCCTCAGTCTCTTTTCAGGATGAAGTTAAGTTAATAGTCTTCCAGATTCTGCTTTCTCTGACACATTCATTTTCTCTTCATCTATATAAGAGCTTCTCCTCAATCCTTTGTTTATATAAGCAAACAAAAATGAAACTATAAAGAATATCTTTTTTTCTACCTATGTTAAATGTTAATTTTTGCCTTTTAATTCATCAGTCAAAGGAGAAACTGAATTTTGAACATTCGTGTGTCCTGGCTTTCAAATTCTAAAGTTTAAGGAATAGATGTCTCCAAAGGGACCCATAGTTTATGAGTGAAAGGACAAAAGCTATGTATTGAGCATTTCTAAATTAGCTGAGAGTCATCCTGTTTCTTCCTTCCTTCCCTCCTTCCCTCCTTCCTTCTTTCTCATCTTCCTTCCTGCCTCCTTGCATCGACTTTCTTACTCTAGCTATTCGTGCAGCATTATTACACACAAGGCACCTCCTCTGTTTTTGCTTTGGATGACTGCTCACCTCTATCACCTCCTGTGATATCTGTCACTGTAAGCTCAGTCTGCTGGTCTCATCCCTAAAAGATAGGGCAGTCACAAAGCCCTCACTGAGTTCGGTCTCCTCACTCCAAACTTTTATCTTTTAAATTGTAGTCACAGAAAGCTTAGAGAGGCACAAGGAAGAGTCTTCAAACAGAGATGGGCAGACCCTGAAGTCAAGTTTTACCTGTATGATATCTCTAACCTTGGAGGTCTTCAGAAGAAGACTTTAAGTATTTGTATGACCTAGTCACCAAAAGGATTTCAAATGGCTTACAAAAAAGGTTGCAGTAATACCTCAAAATGGGTATTGCCTGCTTTGGCCAGTTTAAGCAATTTATGGATTTTAATATGCATGCATTTTAACACATTACAAGGAGATTAAATAAAACATATGTATCGTTCTCTATTCTTCATGTCGATTGGAATCGAAGCAACATTCTGACAAGAACAGTGACAGAGACGCTACCTAAAATGGAGAGGGAATAATACAAAGTGCGTTTATGTTGCAACTTGTGTTTATGCTACAACAAAGATGAGTAAATTATCATGCTTCCACAAATGAGTGTTTTCTGACATCCAAGAGGAGTGGATTTAAGGGCATCTTTGCTGTTGGCATCTTTATTATTAATTGTTTATCAAAAAAAAAGGATGTATACTGAAAAGAGAGAGGCAGAGGTTGCAAGGAGAGAGATGAAATAAGAACAAGAGAAAATTAATTTGAAGGTCAAATAACATATCCCAGTTACCCTGCCACTTATTTTAGCAGCTGATTCATGCTCGGTACAGTAGGCTGTTCTCCCACACAACAGTGAGAAATGAGAATAGAAAAGATCCACAAGCTAGCGGAGACAGATAAAGAGGGTTAATAAATTGAAGACTTGAAGAAACCTGCATAAATCTATTGTCATGCAGTGGATATAGTTCACATGGAACGATTACTTCAGTCTCTCTCTCTCTGTCTCTTTTTTCTTTTGCAGTTCAAAGTATTGCTAGTTGAGATATGTGAAGAGATTTATGAAGCGAGAGACATACTCATTTTATTAAGGTTCATCTTTTAATATTAATATTAGTGGAACGCATCCTGGCTATGATACGTTGTTAAATGAGACAAATATAGAAGATATTTCATTCAGTCTCTTTCTTGCAAGCTCCGATGACAAAAGCGACTTCAATCACACATTTTTCAATATGACATCTACCTTGGGCTTAGGACTGTGGGGCTCAGGGTGAGAGCAGGACCTCTAAGGGAGGAATGTTACTTTTTGCTGTTATAGATCTAGCATCTTTTAAAATGAACTGAAGGCAACTTATAATAAAAGTTCCAACTACTATAAAGTGGAAGTTATTAAATTAACCAAAAACATAAAATATTTGGGGAATGATAAAGTGCTAACCTAAGTTATTTTGACCTAGATGCAGTTGAAGAACATAGAGAATTGAGATGAATGTAGACTGGACAGGTGATCTAGAAGGAAGAATACATTTTGAATTGATATAAACATCAAGTTTACTTCATTAAATATTTACTAGGATACTGCCATTATTATTATGAAGTCATGTATCTTTATCGTCATTTGCAGAGACTGAAGGAAGACGGATGTAGATTGGCAAGAGAAGTCAGGATCGTTATATGCTGCTGAGCCAAAGATTTTTATGCTAGACTTAAATCATGTTGAATAAGAGAATCAGATGATAAATCAGTTGCTTTTAATTCTCTTTCCCCAAAGCTCTTTGTCTATGATGCAACATGAGTACTTGTCCTATTGCTGTCACAAGAAGCAGTGTCTGTCTACTTCTGAGACTGATTTAGATAAATCAGTGGTGACATTTGCAAAAATGCAAGGATAATACAGTGAATCAAAGTTACAAACAATAATCCAATAAGAGCAATTTGCTTTCATTTTAGTGGTCTCTCAAATATTGAATGAGATAAGGGGTATGTGGAAGTATAATATCACAGTATTTTTAATATGCATAGTAGCCCTATCTTACCAAAGCATTGTCACATTGACCACACTTCCTTAACTTAGCAACATGTCTGTTGTCACTCACTATTTTGCAAATGAAAAAAAGCACTGCATCGCTATACAATGCAATTCCTCCTTCAAGGCACCATTTTAAATAATCTTGAGAAAATTATTCTTAATTCTGTTTTAAAGATAAGATAACTAAAACTCAGAGAAATTAAAAACTGGGTCCAAATTATACACGTGGTAATGGCAAGGTAGGATTTGAATGTGTGCGTGTGTGTGTGTGTGTGTGTGTGTGTATGTGTTTTAGGTTAGTATTATGTTTTTTGTCCACGTTATTACATATAGCTCTGTCGATTCTAACGTATGTATGGGATTACATTGTAGAAACAAACAAATATATATTTCACTCTGTACATGTTTAATATTTTTGATGTATACCTAAGAAGGATGTGTGCATTTTCAACTTTATGATAAAGTTAATGTCCAAAATTCTGTTGCTAATTGTAGCCTCCTTGCAACAGCACAATGAGAGTTTCTATTGTTTGATGCCCTTCCCGATATTTGGAATTTGCAGACTTTAATTTCTTTTTAGCCTAAGGGCGGCTTGTTTTAACTCAAGAATCTGTATGTGTTTTTGTGTTATGATATGCCTAAGGTCTACCGGTGACCATGGCTTCTTTCTAACACCAAGCACCAGAACGTAGCATCTTGTGGTGAACACCAGGAGCATGCCCCGCTCCCCAGTCAGAGAACAGTATGGGCGCTACAACAGTAAACAGACTTTGGACACGACTGTGAGTGTGATCAATATTCGTTCCCTCTCCTGCATCTGTGGGGCAACGCTTCGCTCAGACCTCAGCGTGATCCCAGGAAACCTGGTGTTTTCACTGGAGGATGCTTGCCTATTGGCGTTGCTCACATTTCCTTGTCCGAGTTTATGAGAATTTTCAACACAACAAAGGCCAGAGTTCCTGTCCATGAAATAGATTACAATCTATCAGTGTAAGAAGGACAATGCAGCTGGTGTAGCACAAGCTTGGTCCTTGTTCATAAACACTCTGCTGGCCTTAGAACACTTGTGACTGACAGCAAGGCATGTTTATACAGCTCCTTCCAAAAATAAAATTGAAGAAAAAAATCAGTACAGTCATAATGTCACAATTTCCCAAACTCAAAAACATAGTGATATTTTTGTTTTCGATTTCGTAAAGCTCCCCATTGAGAAATAAGGTCCCGGATACTAAAGAAAGGGATGGATTCTAAAGAGACGCTACCTAAAATGGAGAGGGAATAATACAAAGTGCGTTTATGTTGCAACTTGTGTTTATGCTACAACAAAGATGAGTAAATTATCATGCTTCCACAAATGAGTGTTTTCTGACATCCAAGAGGAGTGGATTTAAGGGCATCTTTGCTGTTGGCATCTTTATTATTAATTGTTTATCAAAAAAAAAGGATGTATACTGAAAAGAGAGAGGCAGAGGTTGCAAGGAGAGAGATGAAATAAGAACAAGAGAAAATTAATTTGAAGGTCAAATAACATATCCCAGTTACCCTGCCACTTATTTTAGCAGCTGATTCATGCTCGGTACAGTAGGCTGTTCTCCCACACAACAGTGAGAAATGAGAATAGAAAAGATCCACAAGCTAGCGGAGACAGATAAAGAGGGTTAATAAATTGAAGACTTGAAGAAACCTGCATAAATCTATTGTCATGCAGTGGATATAGTTCACATGGAACGATTACTTCAGTCTCTCTCTCTGTCTCTTTTTTCTTTTGCAGTTCAAAGTATTGCTAGTTGAGATATGTGAAGAGATTTATGAAGTGAGAGACATACTCATTTTATTAAGGTTCATCTTTTAATATTAATATTAGTGGAACGCATCCTGGCTATGATACGTTGTTAAATGAGACAAATATAGAAGATATTTCATTCAGTCTCTTTCTTGCAAGCTCCGATGACAAAAGCGACTTCAATCACACATTTTTCAATATGACATCTACCTTGGGCTTAGGACTGTGGGGCTCAGGGTGAGAGCAGGACCTCTAAGGGAGGAATGTTACTTTTTGCTGTTATAGATCTAGCATCTTTTAAAATGAACTGAAGGCAACTTATAATAAAAGTTCCAACTACTATAAAGTGGAAGTTATTAAATTAACCAAAAACATAAAATATTTGGGGAATGATAAAGTGCTAACCTGAGTTATTTTGACCTAGATGCAGTTGAAGAACATGGAGAATTGAGATGAATGTAGACTGGACAGGTGATCTAGAAGGAAGAATACATTTTGAATTGATATAAACATCAAGTTTACTTCATTAAATATTTACTAGGATACTGCCATTATTATTATGAAGTCATGTATCTTTATCGTCATTTGCAGAGACTGAAGGAAGACGGATGTAGATTGGCAAGAGAAGTCAGGATCGTTATATGCTGCTGAGCCAAAGATTTTTATGCTAGACTTAAATCATGTTGAATAAGAGAATCAGATGATAAATCAGTTGCTTTTAATTCTCTTTCCCCAAAGCTCTTTGTCTATGATGCAACATGAGTACTTGTCCTATTGCTGTCACAAGAAGCAGTGTCTGTCTACTTCTGAGACTGATTTAGATAAATCAGTGGTGACATTTGCAAAAACGCAAGGATAATACAGTGAATCAAAGTTACAAACAATAATCCAATAAGAGCAATTTGCTTTCATTTTAGTGGTCTCTCAAATATTGAATGAGATAAGGGGTATGTGGAAGTATAATATCACAGTATTTTTAATATGCATAGTAGCCCTATCTTACCAAAGCATTGTCACATTGACCACACTTCCTTAACTTAGCAACATGTCTGTTGTCACTCACTATTTTGCAAATGAAAAAAAGCACTGCATCGCTATACAATGCAATTCCTCCTTCAAGGCACCATTTTAAATAATCTTGAGAAAATTATTCTTAATTCTGTTTTAAAGATAAGATAACTAAAACTCAGAGAAATTAAAAACTGGGTCCAAATTATACACGTGGTAATGGTAAGGTAGGATTTGAATGTGTGCGTGTGTGTGTGTGTGTGTGTGTGTGTGTATGTGTTTTAGGTTAGTATTATGTTTTTTGTCCACGTTATTACATATAGCTCTGTCGATTCTAACGTATGTATGGGATTACATTGTAGAAACAAACAAATATATATTTCACTCTGTACATGTTTAATATTTTTGATGTATACCTAAGAAGGATGTGTGCATTTTCAACTTTATGATAAAGTTAATGTCCAAAATTCTGTTGCTAATTGTAGCCTCCTTGCAACAGCACAATGAGAGTTTCTATTGTTTGATGCCCTTCCCGATATTTGGAATTTGCAGACTTTAATTTCTTTTTAGCCTAAGGGCGGCTTGTTTTAACTCAAGAATCTGTATGTGTTTTTGTGTTATGATATGCCTAAGGTCTACCGGTGACCATGGCTTCTTTCTAACACCAAGCACCAGAACGTAGCATCTTGTGGTGAACACCAGGAGCATGCCCCGCTCCCCAGTCAGAGAACAGTATGGGCGCTACAACAGTAAACAGACTTTGGACACGACTGTGAGTGTGATCAATATTCGTTCCCTCTCCTGCATCTGTGGGGCAACGCTTCGCTCAGACCTCAGCGTGATCCCAGGAAACCTGGTGTTTTCACTGGAGGATGCTTGCCTATTGGCGTTGCTCACATTTCCTTGTCCGAGTTTATGAGAATTTTCAACACAACAAAGGCCAGAGTTCCTGTCCATGAAATAGATTACAATCTATCAGTGTAAGAAGGACAATGCAGCTGGTGTAGCACAAGCTTGGTCCTTGTTCATAAACACTCTGCTGGCCTTAG
Source organism: Pteropus vampyrus (assembly GCF_000151845.1). Classification (NCBI taxonomy): domain Eukaryota; kingdom Metazoa; phylum Chordata; class Mammalia; order Chiroptera; family Pteropodidae; genus Pteropus; species Pteropus vampyrus. The sequence continues at coordinate 1,844,491 of NW_011888950.1, forward strand.
AACACTTGTGACTGACAGCAAGGCATGTTTATACAGCTCCTTCCAAAAATAAAATTGAAGAAAAAAATCAGTACAGTCATAATGTCACAATTTCCCAAACTCAAAAACATAGTGATATTTTTGTTTTCGATTTCGTAAAGCTCCCCATTGAGAAATAAGGTCCCGGATACTAAAGAAAGGGATGGATTCTAAATACAGCAAAACCTATGAACCACAGAAAGGATTAAGTTCTCGCCCAGAGACAAAGAGAAGCTGCAGAGATGATTTCCTTAGATTTCTTTAACTCCAGATTCTTTTATTTCATAGAGTACAGGGGCTTGATTGTCAGAGCACATGAAGAAACCCAGCAATAAATCTTAGTCTTCATATTCATCTGAAAATGTATAATTGACTCATCTACATGCACATGCTTAAGAAACGATGCCATCAAGTCAAACCACTTGAGTTTATTCGTCCTATTTATTGACTCATTGGTCAATAAAACGACTTTCTCTCATGATGTTTCTCTCAATACTAGGAAGAAAGTCCAGCATTAAAAAAAAAAAAAAGAAGTCAATAACTTTCAGTGTCACTAAACCAAACTACTCCAGTTACCATTCTGTTTTTAAACTACATTCACTTTTATTTCGATTTTTCATTATTTGAGAAATATATATGTATTGCAGCTTTTAAAAGACAGAAATAAAGAAAATGAAACGCAAAAAATATTTTACTATACCCAATTCCACTGCCTTCTACAAATGTTGTCACTATTTTAAGTTTGGTGTAGATCTTTTCAAACTGTTTTCTATATATTTATTTAGAAGTATTGTATGTGGTTTGCATTTTTAATATTTTTATGTAAGTGACATCATACATAATTCTATACATTATAAACCTATTTATAATGTATGAAATATTTGAAATGTTTATGAAAACATTATAACTTGTTTTCATATGCTTAACATAGCTTAGAAAAATGCAATTATTATAAATCGTATGATAGTCTACAGTGTGGGTATGCTCTGGTTCATTTTACTATCCTCCTAGTAATTAATAGACATTTAGATTGTGGCTAATTTTTGCTACTATACTAACACTCTTACAGTAAATATCCTTTAGTCATATCCTTTGGATGCTTCTTTGTTTTAGAAATTCCCGGATAATTTGCCTATTCGAATTTAACTATTGCATGTATGCATTATTAATTTAACCTGAAGGGCAGAGAAGAGTGGTTATATGTAGTGATTATTGCTAACTTTTGTTCAGTATTAATTGTTTATCAGATACTACTTTAAGTTCCTTACATACATTAACTAAATAACCTTTAAAAACACCCTATAAGGTAGCTATTTTTTGCCTTTTTTTTCAGACAGGGAAACTGAAGCACAGAGAGATTAATTGTGTTGTTAAATGTCATAAAACCAGTGACTAGAAGAACAGATTTGAACCCGTATGTAGTCCTGGAGCCTATGGTCCTAACCGTTATGCCGCACTGCCTCTCAGCGTGACTAAATAAAAGATTAGTAAAGTGGTTCAAGGAAGTTCTTGAGTAATTTCAGTGTCTACATTTGTTTCTGGATGGGGAAAATGCGTGTGGGATGCATATGGTGACACCTGAAGTGAAAAAAAAAGGTTCAGTCCACCCAGATTAACAAAATTAACAAGATTGAAAGAGAAGAGCTAAGGAAACAAGAATCTTTAAAATATTCATATGGATTCCAATGACACAGTTTTATTCTTTACATCTGTGTCCCTAGAAGGTACTTTACCAGCGTTACATTTTAAGGACAATTGAGAATCTCGACTGCATCCAGGAGAAAGGAAAAACAGATTAAATGGATAGAAAGTCAAGTCTAAGAATAAAAGCCGAAGAAATCAGAGTCATTCCATGGCTGTTTGAGTGTTAACTGCAGACATGGTTCTGGTGTAGGCGGCAGGAATGAAGACAAAATGCCCCAAACACAGTTCCTCTAACGATCTGCTCACTACATATTAATGGAGGAAAATCATGGGATAAATACTCGTGGTATGATACAGAGATCATATAAACTTAAAAAACAAATTATATAAAATAGTTATGGGACACCCATTTTGTGCAGGACACTGTCCAAAGAGTCATTTCATTCTCACCAGAAGCCACTTTCATAGCTAAGGAAACAGATGTTCTGAGTTAATAAACAGTATACTAAGACACACAGCTAGCATCTGATTCACCCTTATGTCTGCCTCACTCCAAAGCTCAAATGTTTCTTAGCCACCACCACCCCTTCTCCATTGTTTGAAAAACAGAATATAAATAAAAAACAATTACTCTTTTCAAATAAATGAGGAGTTCTTATAAGAATGGACAGTTAATCTGGGGAAATTTCAGATGAATATGCAGAGGGACTTCAGGTTAGATGAGAAATACTATAAAGAGAAGTATCATTCTAAGAAAGTATATGTAGCTAGGGCTAATACGTGTATGGTTTGCTCTGGAAGACTCAAGTTCATTCTTTGTTAAAATATTGAAATATATCCACATCGTTTGATATATAGCTTATTGTCTTTGGTCCCCTGACTACCTCACAATATCCAGGCCACCCTGGCTCCACCCCTGGTTTATCCCCATCTGTCTCTCCATTATCTAACAATAAATGGTAGAATCATCTAGGACAGCATGCCCCCCACCCCCTCCAGAATCTTCTAGAGCAACTGCCTCCATCCATTCTGATTGGTTGGCTCATGCCATCCATACCAGTTAGTATCATTTTGAATGTGACTCTTGTAGTTAACCTTCTGAGCAGAGAGCTGGATGGTGACCTCGAGGTCCCTCTCACATCCATGTCATTATCTTATGTTACTCAAGAGGGCATCTACAACTCTAGATTACCATCAAGTGCTGAATTCAAGCCAGAGACGTTGTTTTAACAATAATAATAAAAAAAAGAATATTCGCATCATCATTTTGTTTTCTTTCTATTTCTATTAACATGCTTAAAGAATAGTTAGCATATGGATCTGAATCTTATATGAATCCTACACTTTGCCATAATAGAGTCATATGTAAGAGTGATCTATGCAGACCAAAAGAATTTAGTCTGTCTTAAATGCTGAACTATTACAATTGTAATTTGAAATGTATGATAAATATCACACTGATACATATAGGCTATAGAAATAATGCCAGCAAACATGGACAGGCACCTTTAATGTACAAAGTAAGTACCAAACACCATATGATTAGGCTTCCCAATTTGTATTTCTGTTAATCCTGTAATCAGGGAAAAAAGAGTAGCATTGACCTCTGCATTTCTCAATAAATATTCAACTAATAATAATTTTCCTCATTATATCACATTCCATATACAGAGATATGAGGGAGAAAAGAAGATATTAGTTTAAGTAGGCGACATGACCAGAAGCAGCCAGTATAATCCCATAGGGGTTAATTTGTTCATCTGTCTTTCCTCTAAGGCCAGGATTCTTTTTTATAACTCATAAAAGATAAATATTCCCAAAGAGATTGTGGAGGAGAAAGGCAAGTTGGCACAATGGAGCAAACCTTTTAACCATCTTTCAGCTAGGACTTCTGAAGCCCGAAAATCGTCTATTGTTATGTGTTCGTGTGCTCATGCAAACGGTGTTGGGATACATGTCTGTTTGCTGTGGTTAGGAAAAAATGGAGAAAATAAATGCCTGTGAAGTGAAGTTTTAGGCAAACTTGTTCTCTATCCTTCTCAGACAGAGGAGAATAACCATTCCAAAATTCAAGTCCATTCCTGTGCTCGCATCACTATTTACTTACAATTTTTGGCTATATATTTTAGCTCGTTCTTATAATACCATTTACAATGGGTCATTTATATTCCCTCTCACTCATTAGTTCACATCTCCACCCCACTCCCCTTTACAAAAAAGAGTGAAATAAAGAAATTAATTACTTTATCGAAGCGAATCCAGTGAAAACAGAAGTGCACAAAACTGAGTAATCCGAACGCCTGCACATGACAAACTTTCATCTCTCTTACGTGATGCGGCCGATGGCTTTTGGTTCTCTGTATCTCTCTCTGCCCAGTGTGGCAGAAACGATCTTTTTGAAGTGACTAATGTCTTCTGCTTTCTTAAGCTGGGAAGTGGCCCTTTCTATGATATCAGAGCAAAGCCATATTCTCCCAACGCCCTCAAAGCTGCATCCACACAAGAATCTTGTAACTCTGTCTAACCATCCACTGACAGTATGTGGTCAAGAATTGTTTCAAAAGAATATGAGATTAACAAACTCCCAGTTGTCCGTAGTTCTTGATTTTAACCTTGAATTCAAATTATACACTAAGCGTATGACCTCAGTAAGTGATATAAAACTACTTCTTCATGTGGAACAACATGCTATATAACTGGTTTTCAGAATTAATGTTAGGATTAAATGAGATTATTTTAGGAATAGAGTCTAGCATAATGCAAAGTACATGGTAATACTCAATAACAGTATTATTTTTGTTGTCTTAAAAACAACAACGAGAACAACAATTAATATTGATATTTCATTGTCCACTTAACTTCTCAGTAAAAAAAAAAAAAGCAAGGAATTCAGATGTCAAATTAAAAAGTAATGTAGATACCAACTCTGACATTTTTGAGATGAGGAAATTGAGGTTTGAGACCAAATGAATAGTGATCTCAATTTCTGTAATCTTTCAGCTACCACACAGCCAAAATGATCCACTATAATCTAAACACCATTGAAATGATCTGTAAAAACTGTTCCATTCTGAACAGCTTTCTTGGGCTGCTTATGAAACATCTAGGTCACACTCTCTCATAGCCATCCAGCCCTGGTCAAGATGAGCTCAAAGACATCAAGCTCCTTTGAATTTTAGCTAGAGCAAGCCATCTTCCATTAAGTAAAATCAAAAGCTACAGAAAAAGATTATACAAATCTAAGTTTTTAATTTGTTATTTTAAATTTAAATTTTAAATTATTGTTTTGTATAACTCAAACAAGTTTTTTCCTATTGCGAAATCTATATAGGCCAATATTGGAATCTCAAATCTTTTCTGAAGTCATTCAAAGACGACTAGTTACCGTATGCTTTAGTTACCCGTCGAAAAAAAAGTTATGTTTCTTCAGATCACACATACTTATATGCACTCACACAACTGCCACACGTATGAACTCACACATGTGCACATACACTCGTGCATATTTATACCCATATAACATGCATCATACACACACATGGTCACACATATTCACACAGTTATTATGTGTTGATTTTTCTAGAGCTACTGGAAAATGTAGAACAAAATCTATGGTCTATATCTGGCACAAATATAAAATGTTTTGGTGTCTATTTTCATATGTGTAAATATGAGCCTTAGTCTCATCTTCAAACTTGATGTTTGGACCTGATTCTCCCTGGTATTTATTGTTTTTTTCATTTTTATTATACATAATTGTATAAACTTCTTTAGTCCTGTGTCACAAAACAGATGAATGAATGAAGACGATTTGTGAAGATAAAGCTTTAGTCAGACAGCATTTAACTCTTGGTGTTCTGAAAAGACCACTTTCAATAGAAAAAGGAAGGCATTTCCCCTGTCTTTTATTTTATTATTATAATAGGAGTCTGTTGTCTTTGTATAGAGGCCCATTCATGTAGAATGAAGAGAACCCAATTGATTCACTTTGAGAACAAACAAACAAACAAACCAGTGGTCTTTCCTCCGATTAGCACATCTACTCATTAGCTGAGCAAACTACATCGAATCTCCAGGATATCCGAGGTTGTTGTTTCCAAGATTAGTGATTCTCGAGCTAAGCTCTCTTAAGTTCCTTCCAGGTCTATTTAAGAGTCGGTAATTTTACCCCAGTATCCTGCTTCTAAGCCAGGACTTTAGTTCATAGATGAAGACAAAAATAATTTCTGTACAGAGCATGACACATGCAACTCTCATTTCAGGAAGGACAAATGTTCTTCACACTTGAAGCTATGTGTGATTTGTTAATGTCTCAATATACGTTTACTGTCCAAAATTACAGTGGAAGGGATTTAAAACAAACCTTGGGAGTGACTACCTGATTCTGCTTGTTTCTCAGTGAGAGCCTGAACTGTTTGAGATGTGCCTACTCTCTTGTAGGAGCTGGCTTGAGCACAGGTTTACACAGAATCAAAGAAGTGAAATGATGGTCTCTCGAGTCCTTCTACTTCTGTAATTATTTTTTCTAATATGTCTTCATTTTTCCCCTTACTATTAAAAAAATATAATATTGCTACTGGTTCACTTAAGGGAAGACTGTGTAAACTTACAGCCTACTCTAAGACACTGTTGTCTGAGTCTGTTCAACAGCTATTTTAAATCTTTTTCTCTTTACGAGGACAATTGAAGATCTGCACCTCTTTTTGGGTGGGCACCCAAAGCAGAAGACGATATAGATGGTTCTTCACAAAAAAAAGCATGAGCTTGTGTGTTCATGAACACTCAGAGAGCAGCGACTGAGCCCCAGGCATGTTATAAATAGGAAAACAGCTCTAGGGGGTAGTTTATTCTAGAAATAAAAGGGAAGTGGCTCCATTCTTGCAACTGTAAGGAGCCTTGACACCAGACAGATTTTCTCTTTAAGGTCTTTTATTAAAAGCTACCTCATTCTTCCACTCTCCGCCTCCCATTTTCTTTTTCTTATCTAAGACAAATCCTAAAGCTAAACAAGTAATATGAGACTCAGAAAGAAACACAGAAGCATATACATTATGAAGGCAATGTTGATTCAGAATCTGGTGCTGTTTTACCAAGTTTACCCAGTCTTTCTGTGCGTGTTAGAACAAGTTTCACATTTCTAAAACACAGCGGTAACCTTTCAGTCGCTGGAATGGTATTGCCCATTCAAGGCTGTGCCATCTTATACCAGCCCATCCTTATCTCTTGATCAGTCTGATTAACCAGCCAGTGTGGTGGAACCTAATGGGAGAAAAGCATGGCTGAGAACCCAAATTCTAGCTATGGGATCTGCTCATATGCGTCTGTCATTTCATTCCCCAAACCCATGTTATTCCTTAAGGGAGCTAGGAGAACTCCTTGTTCCTGGGAACAAAAATAATAAAATGAAAATCAGTCAGTCCCTACCTTCGAGACTTGATCATAATGATACGAATTTTACGTAACACCTAATCTTTCCCTTCAGTTTCAAGAATGACACAATACTAAGTCCATTCCTTTCTTCACAGTGCAATGCCCTATTAATGTCTATTTGATGTGGTATGTCATCTGTTCTCAGATCCTCCCTTCTTCATTCCCTTTCCTCCTCTTCGATGAATCTTTTAGCACCTCTTAGTCCTTCCATGCTAATTTTAAAAATAAATATGAGTCAAATTAATTGCACTCTGAAAATATTATGATCACTAGAAGTCATTGGGATTGCCACACACCACATCTGGGAATTAATGGTTCGGGTGTGGGGGGCGTTAAGGCCAAATCAGGTCTACCTGTTATTTTTGTATGTCTCATGAGCAAAGAATGTTTTTACATTTTAAATGATATTGAAAACTCAAAAGGAGACAATCTCTTAAGATATGAAAACTGAATGAAATTCAAAGATCCACATGCATAAATGAAGTTTATCGGAGCATTGTCCTGCTTATTTATTTGTGGATTGTCTGGGGCTGCTTTTCTGCAGTGGCAGCAAAGACTACATGGCCCCCCAAAATTAAAATAGTTACTAGCTCATCCTTCAAAGAACAGTTTTGTCAGCCACCAGTTTAGAGTTTCACCTTTATTTGACCATTTAAGTTTGATATCTCTGAAAAACAAGAGTTAAGAATCTGTAGGCATCATGGAATTTAAAATTACTTACTTCAGCTGCAAAATTCTCTCATATTTCTGATGTGTCTCCAGAGACAAGCTGAGCTTTAAGGCGGTACAGAAAGTCGAGGGCATGTTTTGCGTCTGCAGATGCCTGGAAGTTAGGTAGAAAGAGGATAATATGGACATTCCGAGGTCAGAATGAGTTTGCTCTGAAACTGTGATTAAGTCTTCCTCAGTTGAAAACTCCAGTATTTGAAAGATTCATCTCTCTCCTCACGCTATCTGTGTTCTCTTGAAAAAGGTTTACTTATAATCATTTTCTTTGGAGAATAGAATAATAACTTTCACACAGGAGAACATCTCTTTATTTAATTCCCCGCCTTTTCTCCTATTGTGTACAGTATTCATTATCTCACGTTGTTTTACAAATTATCACAAACTTAGCAACTTAAAACAATACACATTTATTATGTCACCATTTCTGTGGGTCACGCTTTCACACATAGCTTAGTTGGATCCTCTGCTTCAGGATCTCAAAAGGCTGCAATTAAAGTGTTGGCTGGGGCTGAAGTCTAATCTCAGGGCACAGCTGGGGAAGGATCCTATTTCATACATTCATGGTCACTGGCAGAATTAAATTGCTTGTGACCTATTAGACTGGGGTCCTCATTTTCTTGCAGGCTATTGACCAGAGGCTACAACCACTTACTTGTCACATGGGCCTTTCTGTTGAGCAGCTTACTATATAGCAGCTTGCTTTATCAAAGCTAGCAATGGGCAGCATCTCTATCTAACGAGACAGGTTATTATCTTACGTAATATAATTATGGAAGTGACATCTTATGACATTTTCCATGTCCTGGTAGTTAGAATTGTGTTACAGTTTTTGCCAACATTCAAGGGGAGAGGAGTACACAGGGATGCAAGGACCAAGAGCGGGAACAGTTGGAAACCATCTTAGAAACTGTCACCAACATGGATATAAATTATTTTTGTTTCTGTCTGTAGGTTAACCAGGAATGTCCTCAATGAAATGTATATAAGTGCGATGATTATAAGAAAAGACCCAAAGAGAACTAGTGATGTTCATTTCCCCTTTGTCTGATGAAAGTTGGTCTTTTACTATTTTTAAGAATTAAAAATAAAATACTATTCTTCTAGAGTTAAAGTTGGCCTCGCGGACCCTAACTTGTCTTTCTTAGTTCTGTCATACCACTGTGCGTCCTTCTACCCAGCACTTACACTGATTGACAGACATCTGTTGGCACATCTGGCTCCCTCACCCTATTTTGAGTTCCTAGAGGTCAGAGTCCTCAGTCCGATCATTGCAACCCTGTCTGACACAAAATGACTCTCCATAAGTGTTTGCTGAATGTGTAAGTGAATGAACAAATAAATGATTTTAAAAACGTTCCATATGTCTCTCCTCTTTGATATAATCTTTACAATACTCTAGCACGATGAGGAAGTAATGTCTTCATGTATTTATTTTATATATTCTTCATATAAATTCATATATATGTATATATACATATATACATGTATGTATATATATATGTATGTATACATACATATATACATATGAATGTATGTGCACGCGCGCGCGCGCGCGCACACACACACACACACACACACACACACACACACATTTTCCCAAACATTGCATACTTAAAACCTAGAGCTTACAGAAGTTTTTCAGGGCCAGAATTTAAAAACAGTGTTTTTTATTTAAATTCCTTATTCTTTCTCTGCAACCTGATTTTGACCTTGTCTTTGAAATGTTGACCAACTGACCTTGATTCCAAAGTCTATGTAGGTGAAACAACATGCTCCCCCTCTAAAGTATAGTACAAAGAAGTAGGAAAGGGCCACAGGACATCTGGCCAAAGAGTTCTTTGATGGAGACGGGGGTGGGGGTGGGGAGGAAGAATGGAAGCACTTTGAGTTTTGGGGTTTTTTTTTATAGTTAGAATCCAGAATGTCCTGAAATGTACTAAAAAGAAATTCATTTTAGCAGCCCCTTTGCTGGGGCAAGGAATGCTGATTTAAAAAAAAGAAAGAAAAAACTTGGGAGAGAATGTTTTGGTGAACTTGTATGCTGTACCATAAATATTTTTGCTAAAATTATAGAATTGTCTGTTTCCTTTCAACTTGCATCAGGGCCCAAACAAGAGCGATGAGTTTTTAATGTGGAAATTTCACACACACATTTCTGCTTCTTTCTTTTCTTCTTCAATTTTGCCAAGTATCATTTTATGTTTAGTAAAAATTGATTTATTGGTGTTTTTTTGGCCTACCTGTTGTGTTTTGCAAATCTTTACCAAATTCAGGGACACAACCATCAGTTTGCAAACTTGTTTTGTTGTAGCCAAAAAAAGGTTTATTAGATTCAGGCTGAATTATTTATTGTACCGAATGATTTCCACATAGCCGAAAGCCCAATCTTTCTCTTTTCCTCCATTCATTCTTTGAAATTAAAAAATAATAAAAATTAACGAGAGTGCAATGTGTTCTGTTCCTCAGGATACAGAAGAGAGACTGTCTGATGTGCTGCTGTTTGGGAACTACAAAATACTGGAAATTGTCTTTGTGAATGGCCTGAGAAAGGAAGCTCTTGTAGCTTGATATTTTTCGCCCCCAGTGAAATGTCAGTAAGGCAGAAAAGAGAACCTAACAGGACAATCTGTGAAAGCAAATACGCTCCTCTTTGGTAACTGTACATAGTATGGGTAGGTGCTGAGAAGCACTGCTGCCTTAAGTGGCAGGTGCTGTGACCAGGGCCACTTTCCCTGGCCTCCACACTGTGGTTTTACCCTCTGTGGAGAGACTTCAGATGTGGTTTCAATCCCATCAAGTGTAATTGACATGAACGCTTGCTGGGTCAACACCCCGATAATAAATATATCTAGCAGCACCTCCTTCTCCCTGGGCATTGCCAAGAATAGTCCAGTCCAGCACAGAGTGAGTTTGTTCCAAGTGCTCATCAAACATAATTTTCACTTGTTTTCAAGCTGCCAACTCCTAGAAGGACCATCTCCTGTGCAAGTAAGTTTCTTGAGCTGCCTGTTCAGTGGCACACGTCTTTGCTTTACATCAGCACAACTTGAGCTGTATTGATCATCCAATGGACTATCTTATGTTCAATAGCACATGTTGAGCAAGTCAGGAACCTCCTAATGTTGGTGAAGAAGAAATTTAAAGTTATTAACCCATGGAAATTGGTAAGGCATCAATAGGGACGGCTGTTATGGGTTGAGTTGTGCCCCTCCACATTTATACAGTCCTCTGAATGGGACTGTATTTGAACGTAGGGTCTTTAAAGAGGTAATTAAGGTAAATAAGACCATTGGGGTGGGCCCTAATCCTCATCAGAAGAAGAGATTAGAACACAGAAAACGCAGAGCAGAGGATGACCATGCGAAGACACAAAGAGAAGATAGACATCTACAAGCCAAGGAGAGAGAAGAAACCAATCTCGCTGATACCCTGATCTCAGCCTTGTAGCCTCCAGAAAGGTGAGAAAACAGATTCTTTAAACCACCCATTCTGTAGTAACTTGTTATGGAAGCACTAGCAAACTGATTCAGGAAGTTAGTCTTCTAGTGAAGTTGGCCTTTTCAGGCAGAATTATTCTTTCTGGGTAAAATGCAAGTTAAACCTCATTTAGATATGGCATGTGGCCTTTTTTTTCGATAGCATGGTTTATTTGTGTAAGTGACATGACATGTGTCCCCTTGACTTTCTGTTGTTTACCCCAGCATCAGGACTGTATACCGACTTACAGAAAAGCATTCACAGAAGGTCTAGAGGACAATTTCCTTTGAAGAGATTATGTTGATAAAAGTAAGAACTATCTAGGGGTGAAAGAACCATTGTTTTAATACCTGCATGGATAAGCCTAAGTTATACTAACCAAGAGTCCTTTCTTTTACATAAAGATGGCTCCTCGATATAGTAGAAAAGGCATTAAATTGGAAATTGATAAAATATATGAAATCCCTTAAAGACCATGAAGTTCTATACAAATGCAGTCTGATCTTTAGAATAACGTTGGGATATTAGTGGACCTGGTATTTTCATTGTCATTTTTTCAGCTAAGGAGACAGAGACTCAAAGAATTTAAGAGATGTATAAATTAAGTATTTGAACCTCAAACTCAGGTCTTCTGATTTGCAAGTCTATTCATTTTCTATTCCTCCACACTGACCCTGCATTTTTAGTACATTCAGTGAGGAAATGAACAAAAAGCATGTAGGATATGTCAGTCATAGAAAATAGTAATGACAGGTGAGGTTGATATTGTGATTGTAGTAAAAATTCAATGTGGAAGCAAGATATTTGTGAATGACTGGTTAGGTTTAGTTCGTATCTTTTTCTTTTTTTTTTTTTAGACGAGGCAACCCTTGGTTGACCTCACAGATTGCAAAGACCTTGTCAGCTTACAATCCTTTATTTATTTATTTATTTATTTACACCTACAGCACCTGGTCTTCCTAGGTGGTCTCCCATCCAAGTACTAACCAGGCCCGAACCTGCTTAGCTTCCAAGATCAGACAGGATCGGGCATGTTCAGGGTGGCATGGCCATAGACTAGTTTATTTCTTGAGAGATTTTAACTCTATTATTTCTTTTGATAGTCATTCTTGATAATAAATCATAGGAAATGCACTCATCTATTTTATTAAAGAGTACAGTACGATATGCATAATTTGTATTCTATTATATTTATTAGTTATGATATCATTCCATTTTTAAATTTGTATCATAGTCTAGGCCATTGTGGAAACGTAGGCGATAGTTTAAAGTTATTCCGACCTAGAGTTCTACCTGAAGTAAGCCACTTTGATTTAAGAAAATTAGCAAATACTTGCAGGCACTTTGTACTCGATGAAATTTGAGGAGATTTATTTTTCCATTAAATGGGTATATACTGAGAATGTATTACATTCCTGGTCCTATGATAAGAAACAAAAAACTGTCTAACAAAAAAGCCTTACGTATTTCAGGTTTGATATGAGTGCACTCCTAATAACATTTTATTGAAATTTAAGTGTCTTATAGCAGCATAGAGTTGGGTCATATTTTTAAACCCATTTTGACAATTGCTTTTTCATTGGTATATTTAGGCATTTACATTTCATGAAATTGTGGATGTATTTAGAGTTAGGTCTATCGTTTTTAAATTTTTCCATTTCTTCCCTCCATTTCCTTCCCTCCCCCTGTTGGCCCTTTCCTACTTTCTATTAGGTTATTTGGACCAGCACTCCATTTTTTGGTTTCCATTTTAATGTATCTATTGAGATTTTGATTATACTTTTTTGAGTAATTTTAATGACTACTCTAGAAATTACAATATGCATACTTAACTTGCGTCAATCTACTTGGAATCAAAATTTTACCACTTCGATCTGACTATAGAAACCTTGTTACCATAAGATCTTTTTGTCTCTTTCCCTTTGGGCTATGTTCGTCACATGTACCTCTACATACTTGAAAAACTCCATCAGACATTGCCATAATTTTTGTTTTTCTACTTTGAAGAACTCAAGAGGATAAAAATAGTCTGTTATTTTTACCCAGATATTTACCATTTTTGTTGTTCTTATTACGTTCCAAATGTTCCAAACTTCTGTCTGGTATCATTTCCCTTTTGTCTCGAGAACTTTATCTGGCAATTATTTTAGAGCAGATCTGCTGGTAACGCCTTGTCTCAGTTTTCCTTCATCTGAGAATGTCTTTATTTCACCTTCATTGTTGGAGGATATTTTTACTGAAAATAGAATTTCAGATTGACAATTATATCCTTTCATCATTTCGAAACGTTATGCTATTTCTCTCTGGTCTTTGTGGTATCTGATGAGAAGGCTAAAGGAATTCGATCAATATTCCCTATAGATAATGCATTGTTTTGCTCTGGAGACTTTCAAGATTTTTTTTCCTAAATTTTCAGCAACTTGGTTATGATGCATCTGGGCATGAATTCGTTTATCCTCGTGACAGGTCACTCAGTTTTTTAAAACTGTGCAGTTGTTCTTTTGCCAAATTGGAAAGTTGTCAGCTATTGTGTTTTTAAAATACATATTTATATTTTTCATCATTGCTTTCTTTCTCATTTCTTTCTGATAATCTAATGACACGAATATTGGACTTCGTTGTCGTCCTGCATTTTCTCAATCCTTTTTCTCTCTAATATTCAGATTGGATCATTTTTATTGGTTTATATTTAAATTCATTGACTCTCTCTCTGTCATCTCCAAATTGTCACTGAGCCCATCCAGTGAGTCGTTTTAGCTTTTAATTTCAGTTATTGTGTTTTTCAGTTCTAAAATTTCCATTAAGTTCTTCTTTATATCTTCTATTTCTTTGCTGAGACTATATTTCTATTCATTTCAGAGTGTTTGTAACTTCTCGTTAGAGAATTTGTATAACAGATGGTTTAAAATATGTCTCAGATAATTCTAATATTGGTGTCATCTTAGCGGTGGCATCTGTCAATTAACTTTTCCCATGCGAATTGAGATTTCCTAACTGGAGTATGCTGAGTTATTTTGATTTGTATGCTGCCCATTTTGAACATTATGTAATGAGACCTTGAATCTTTTCTTTCACTTATTTCCCCGTTCGCCCCGAGAATACTTGCCTGAGACACTTGTAGCTGCATCATTTACCCTGAGATAACTTCCAAATTTTGCCATGAAATAGCTCACTTTTATTATTATTTTCACGTCATTTTAATATATTGATAGTCTTTGGAAACAAATGACATCATTCTATTTATAGCATTCTGGTTTTAGTAGTGGTATTCGATCTATAAAATATAGTCAATCTCGGTCGCTGAAAATGTCAAATCCTAGAAAACGCAGCATTCCTACCTGTGATGCTAACATTGTTAGCTGAAGATCCATTTGATGGATCCAATTTAGGTATGCATTTCTGTTATATTTGGGTTAAAGACAAGTTCTGTTTAGAAATAACTCCAAGAAGTGTTTATATTTTATTTTCACATCGAAAACCAGTCAGATTTGCTTCCGTCTCAAAGAGGGTGTTTATATAAAATTAAATTAACGCCGGTAGTGAGCTGCACTATTTTTTTCTAAATGGGAAATAGGTTAATCCTATGAAAAATGTTGATATTTTTGTTGACCTAGAAAATTAACCTAGTTAGTTCAAGCTGACAATTCTAAGCCACCTTCTACAGGCGATGGTTCTAAAGTCAATTCAGTTTTCAGAGTCTTTGAAGTGCTATTTGGATGTCCTGGGTGTGTGGTGGCTTGGTTCATTCTCAGAGAGCTATATGACTAGGATAAGATCCATGAAAACACAGGTCCTGGTTATTCTGGAAGTTCACAGTTTTATGGGATTGCTTTCCTGAGCTCTAAGCTCTCTGTGGTCTTCTCTCTACTTTTGGTTTTGGCTTTCGTTTATCCCCTCCGAGTCTCAGCTTTTTAATCCACCAGCCAGAGAGCTGAGACTTTAATTTCTCTCCTCTTCCGTGCTCATTCACATCTGGGACAATAGCAAAAGAGAAGAAAATGCAAAGAGGGATCGACCCTACCCTCTTGGGATAAGAGTATACCAATCAGAGAAAAGTGTTCCTCTCTGAGAGCTTTGGTTCTCACTGGCCTCCACTGCCACTACAGGGCTGCAACACGAAGACATGAAGACAAGAGAAAAGGAAACACACACAGGGATTTCTGTACTCACTCACTGTTCGTTCTCTTCCCTTTACAAGAGCCAGGTCTGGAGGGCTATTCTCTAGCTCTCTCTGTGCCAATGCCTACTCTGTTTTGCAGGCTATATTACATTCGGGTTTGACCGGTTGGAAGAAAAAAAACTTGTAAAATCACTATAGGTTCCATGGTACATTGAATTTATTGACTTCCTCTCACCCCAATTTATCTTCTTCTCTTGACTTTTCATGGTTTTCAAATAACTGCTCCATATAATCTGTTCAAGGTTTGTAGCTACATTACAGATTTAAAAAAAAAATAGAGTGTTATGTATTTACTCCATCTTACCTGGAACCAGAAACTTAGTAGAAATTTAAATGGATTTCAAACTATTTTGTGGATGGAGGGGGCTGATGTATTTTCAAAATTTGATGTTATATTCAGTTTATACGGTAGAGCAGGTTAGTTTATACGAGTTACATAAATCTTGGTGATCATGATTCACACAGCTGTGAGAGATAAAGTATAGCAGACACTGTCAACGCCCCACCTGTGTAACCTCAGCATTCACCTTACGTTACTGTAAGCACCTGAGATTCTCTGCACAAAGGTGCTATTAAGCTCGCATGCATGGCCAGCTGGGAGCGCCAGAAAAGTAATTGTCCCCAGAATCATACTTCAGCAATGACAGAAGTGAGAGGGTAAATACCCACAGCTCTTTTTCTCCCTGGATGAACTAGATCAAAAGTATTCTAAACCAGCCTCCTAGAGTTTTCCTGCAAAACTGAAATCCAATTGCCTGTAGTGAAAATAAGCTAAATAATATACTTTATCGATTTCTTTTTTTCTCATCTCTTTTTCTCCCCTACTAATGTTTCTTGGAAATAAATACCTTCCAAATAAACTATATAGACTTAAAACTTTGACTCAGGAAACACTTGACACTGAGGAGATCCAAACTATGACTAATTTGAATAGGTTTTTCAAAAGAAAAGTTTCATATTAACTCAAACCAATTTTTAATTATAATATTATGGATAACCCAGGTAAAATAATTGGATAGTCTTTCAGGAAAATAAGGAATATTCCTACTTTATAGATGTTAAGAAGTTTTGGTGACATGAAGATTTTTATAGATAATTAAAATACAAAATAATTCCATTTGCATCAGAAACAAGAACGTAAGTCCCGATACATTGATATCCTGATATATATCCTGATATATGTCATGATATCAATATATTGATAAAAAGAAAACTATTTACCATAGATACATCAGTTACAAAGGTTACAAAGTAGCACAGTGTGGTGGAGAAGCCGAAGGTTTAGAATTTAGATACCTTGTTTGGTTGTATGTCCTTGGGCGTATTATTTCATTTCTCTGATAGTAATTTTATTCATTTATAAAGCCAGAATATTGGACTTGAAAAGAATTTCATAGTCTTTGGCTCATCTATTTCTATTAGGTTTAGGTGTGCATTTCTATTAGTGAACTGCTGAGATCATCATGCGTGTGAGTATCTGTGACTACCAAGGGTCAGTAATCCCTGGGATTACTAAACACCTTGCCATCCTGTTGTCCTGCAAGTCTATCTAAAGGTGACAAAAGAAATTATTTCACAAATAACTAGGGCAAAACCAGAATTAAGGCAGAATAGTATTGATCAAAGCACACTTAAGTAATACGATTATAGGATTAAGAACAGCCAAGGAGAAAGTAAGGGGGAATAAACAAATAAAGGTGGTAAAATACCTTCTTATAAACATTTTCTCTGGTTTATTTAAGGTGATTTTGCAGAAAAATCCTTTAAAGCACCTCAATCTTTTTGGCACCAGAAACCGGTGCTCCTATAAGAATCTAATGCCTGATGATGTGAAATGGAGCTGAGCTGGTGATGCTAGCGCTGGGGAGTGGCTGCAAATACAGATGAAGCTTTGCTGGCTCACCCGCAGCTCACCTTCTGGTGCGCCACCCGGTCACTGACTAGCCACGGACTGGTACCAGTATGCAACCCGGGGTTTGGGGACCCCTGCCTTAAAGCATGTTATAGTTCATAAGTGACTCAGCTACAGACAAGAAATACTGTCACTGTCATTGCTAATGAGTGAATAGTGAATCAAGTCATTGAAGTCATCACATCTTGTAAATATTCTGGGTCCAAGTACAGAACATAAGAGTGAATAAAGCTGTGGGCATTGTCAAGCAAAACGACAATCTACACAAAGATGACAACTGCTACAACAGCCCAAGAAGAGACAGGTACACTGAGTTTGAGAGAGAGAAAGAAGGCCAACACGAAAGGTGAGGTGAGAAATGGGAAAGTTCATATGACAAGGGGTCAGAGAGGTAGGCAGGATCTGGGTCAGGTAGGACCTTATAATTCGAGATTTTGTTCCAATTCCCGTTGAAGAACATTTGGAGTATATTAAGGCAAGGGCTGACATGACCGGATGTTTGAAAGCTCATTCTGGATATTGTATGAACAAAAATGGATTATAGTTCTGTGTCCTCTTTAACTCTATTATCTTTAGTTGAGTACTTGCTTCATATCAGACACTGTGTTAGAAGCTTTGAATGCAAAGATGAGTGAGTTTCAGAGGTTCATAGTCAAAGGGGCAAAGTAAGTGTATGATCAGAGAATAACAATTTAGGATAAGAACTATTTGTTGTTGTATGAGCTCCAAAAAAACTTTACTATGGTCACTGAGATTTGAATTTCATATAATTTTTTAATTAAATTTTTTTGGGGTGACATTAGTTAATAAAATTGTCTAGCTTTCACGTGTACAATTCAATAATATGTCATATGTATATTGCATTGTGTGTTTACCACCCGATATCACCACTCTTATTCTATATAGTGTTGGAAGTCCTAGCTAAAGAAATCAAGCAAGAGAAAGAAATCCAAATTGGGAATAAAGAAGTCATATTTTCACTTTTATCAGATGACATGTTTATATAGTAAACCCCGAAAACTCCACTAAAAAACTATTAGAAGCGACAAACAAATACAGTAAAGTTTCAGGATACAAAATCAACGTACAAAAATCCAGAGTATTTCTATACATGAACAATGAATTTTCAGGAAATAAAACAATTCCTTTTGCAATTTTAACAAAAAGGATACTTAGGAATAAACCTAATAAAGCCTATAAAGAATCTATTCACTGAAAACTATAAGACATTATCAAAAGAAATTGAAGAAGACACAAAGAAATACAAAGGTATTTCATGTTCATGAAGAAGGACAATCTAAAGCATGTAAATAATTACCCCCCAAATAAATCTCTTCTTTAATGATTTGTGTTTGTGTCATTCGCATCCCTAACATCGGAATCATCTTTACTTTTACAGATTCGCCCACACTATATTATGATAGAATCTTGGGTGAGATTTAGGAAGGAGATAAGAAAACGAGAAGTTATGGTCTCACACCCATTCATTCTTTCCCTTCCTTCTGAAGCATAAACATGGAAATTTAAGAATTCATTACATTTTATCTGGAAGAGTAGTAGTTGTATCAATAGTCATAATAGTAGACATAGAAATAATAGCAGTAGCAGTAATAATAATAATAATAATAATCTCTTTTTATTTGTATTGTACTGTGTGGTTTATGGAACACTTTTATGCATTTTTTTTTTTAGTTATTTTTTTTATTCTCAGTGCCACATGGTGGAATAATAAAAAATAACAATACCTTCTCTATTTCACTAATGAAAAAAAAACAGACAGTAAAAGAAACTTGTTATAACTGAGAGTAAGAAGAGCATTTTACTTTGTAACACGGTAAACACCTGTATACCTATATTTTGTATGGCATATCTAAAACGAAATTTCATGAGATGGTACTTATCCTTATTCTATATGAAGCACAATCTTATTCTATATTATAATGTTATTTTCTGTTGTTTTAAATGCTGATCACAACCAACTAAACTGATGGGTCACATCACACAGTTTGAAAAACTCTGTTTGCCAAAGATCGCACGGTTAGTAAACTGCGTGTTTGGGGCTTAAACTCAAGTGTCTGCTCTTTCTATCTAATGTTTTTTCCATGTTATTAACATCTCTAGTCCTTGTTTTTATCCACTCCAAGCTAACTTGCTGACCTTGCCCATATGTATCTTCCTAAGACACAATAAATCATTTCACTTCATTCCTAAAAAAAAAAAGCTTTAGTATAATCACACTGCTTACTGCATATAGATATACAAGTTCTCGTTTTAATCTTCAAAAACAGATCTGTACTTAGAAGGGGAACAGACCCCATGTGCTTTCCCTGGTGTCCATAGATTCCTAGCAGTTTGTGAATCCCCAGATAGCAAAGTCCGTATCTTACCTTAATAATTGTCTGTAATTTGTGTTCACTTTATCATGCGTTCGTTTATTTTTTTTAAATCCTTACTTATGAAATCAAAGTCATTACACTCCCGTTTCCTTGCTATGCTAACTTTAAAATACTTATTTCATTTTGATCACAAAGGTAACCAATTATTGTTTCTCTGACAACCCCTGAGCCTAACTCAATCAAGTGACCAAATCTTCTGTGTGAACACATTTAACTTTGTCTTCCCAAGATCATGCCCTAAAATTAGAAAATAAAATCAAGACATCTTTTTATAACTAAAGCTCTCTTTAGGACTTCTTAGAGGACCCTTACAAAATCACAGTGATATATTCTTTCATCTTATAAAAAAAGAGATGCTAGATATAATTGATTGTTTCATATAGTCCCTGTATCTTAAGTAGCTCAACTCAATTATAAAAGCTGCATGGGAAGAACCGTCAGATCAGAAGGAAAATTCAGCCTTTTCTAGATTAAGTCGATGTCGGTAACATGT
The DNA here is from genome assembly GCF_000151845.1 of Pteropus vampyrus. Classification (NCBI taxonomy): domain Eukaryota; kingdom Metazoa; phylum Chordata; class Mammalia; order Chiroptera; family Pteropodidae; genus Pteropus; species Pteropus vampyrus. Next base: position 1,864,770 of record NW_011888950.1, read on the forward strand.
GATTAATGTTTTTTCTTTCTTCATATAAAGTATACTTTATGAGAAAGCCCTAGAGATTTTTCAGTGCTGTCTCTGTTCATAACATATTCTTATCCTAAAAGGAACTATTGATTTCTCTCTATGAAATATTTTGTACCATAGTCCAATAGAATTTTATTCCCACCTTTATATTTTGGTTAAATAACCACAAATCAACCACAACGTTTAATTTTCATCATCAAATAGGTCTCTGTTTTCCTGTGGTGATTGCCTGAAGTCTATGCTTTACACTACAGGCTGAAATTTGGGTCTTCAACAAAGGAGAGTCTCAGAGTCCTGTGAAAAGATTATCTGAACTTTTGATACATCCAAGAACAGACTCTTGGTACGGGTTTCTGAGCTAACAGCTCAGACAATTTTCAGACTGCTTTGATGGCTGAGTCAGGATTTCCAGGGCTCTTTTTAGTCCAGAAGCAGACATACTTTCTGAAAGCAGACCATTCAGCCTCACTCCCAACATCCAACAGAACAAGACTATCTTACATAGAATATAATGAACTAATTTTTAAAAATCATATTGTGGTTACTTGTTTAAACGAAATACCGTTAGCACTGTTTTTTAATGATCACGGACACGTGAAGAAGTCTTTCCTTCTCCTTTATCAGCCTCTAAATACCAGTTTAGTAGGCTAGGCTTTTGTAAACTGAAATGAAACATTTTTAAGGGTGTTACGTCTTACTGTCTCTTAGAATTCAGAGACAAATACTTTTACTGAGCTTCATAAGAATATGTTCTCCTTTTTACCAGGACACAATTGGACAAACGAATTGTGCAACCAAGATCACACAGGAGTGTCGTGTTTGAGAATGAGTCTCATTTAATCGGGTCAGGCAAGCCCAGTATTCAGGGATCAGGACTGGCTTTATGTGAGGAAGCCAAAGCCTATGAAATTCTTCTAAAAACCTGGGCCTGTCTTGGCTCACAAGTAGTCAAGGCGCCACTTCAAGGAAGTTCAGAGACTTAAGAAGAATTTTCAGACTCTGAGAGAAATTCACTCAGGTACATAAGTACAGTGAGTGAAATTTAGAGGAACACGTGCCTTGGGCTTGGTTTCTTAGTCTCAGGTTAGAAAACTTAACGAGAGAGGTTTTTTAGAAGGCTCGTCGAGATTCCTTGTGAATTTTTCCAAACGGAAGTAAATTTTTTGGCGATAGTGTTTTCCCAATACTATAAATTCCTAGATTCTCAGAGTAAATTCAAGGAGGGATATACGATTAGTTTACACTCACGCAGCATGCCAAACGTAACAAGACCAGCTTTCTTTGGTCAGAAGGACAAGCTTTGAAGATTGTTTACGATCACAGGAGCAGAGTGGGCAGGGGAGGATGTTTGAAAAATAATCCAAATAATCAAAAATAATCCAAAACTTCAAAATAGACAAAAGAGATTACTGAGAGTTCTTTCAGAGAAGTGCCAGCCTTAATTTTCTATTGTCTGACTATTTTATAGCTCTATAAAGTTTTAAAAATCATATTGTGGGCCAGAGAGGAATTTGTAAATTTTTGCCTGGTAAAGATATCTGTGATTTCTGACTTAATGAACCAATTACTCCAAAGGCATATTGCTCTATATGGCATTAACCAGTTTGTATCTGATTCACAATCTTATTTTAACCTTATTTTATTAAATTTTAAGTATATCTATGTGTGTACATAGGCACATACACACGTGTCTGTATTTTAAATTGTTCATAACATTTCATTTATGTTACTCGTTAGTTAATAATGAATACATTTTTAATAATGAGTTAACGTTAAATAAAATTCTTGACTTGTGTTTCTATTTGACCTTTATCTGGTGAAAGAAAAATGGTTGCATGCCTACAAGATTAGCTCACTTCTTTACATATGCAGTTGACTTTTCTCTATAGAATAAAAGCTTTATGACATAGATGAAGGACTGGAGATAGTGTAGAATACTGGTATCAGAAGATTGGTGAATCAAGGAAGAAGATGTGAGAGATAGTCATTAGGATTCAGTACAGATTGAAGATTATTTGTTTTCTAAAAAGAGTGAGCGGTTGTGTTGACATATTGGTGAAAATGACTATGTGAAAAAGAGCTAGTAAAGATTTGAAGACATAGGAGTAAGATAAGAAAATAGTTGTAGATGTGTATAGAAATGAGACAGAATAAAAAGCTTTGGGATAAGCTTTTAATGAAAGATTGAAGTTGTATGGAAGAAGTATATAGAAGTATTAACAAGTAAAAGTAATCATGGAGGGTAGTAATACCAAGAAAATGAAATTCGGGCAGTTTAACAGTAGATTTTCTCCAGCACTTCAATATCACTTAAATAGAAAAACAATAAAAAACGAGCATTCTTTCTTTGTATCAATAAACTGGAAAAATATATAGGAGCTCATGGAACCAGAGGTCACAATGAATTTAAAAATCAAGTGTAGCGAGAATGAGCAAATGTGAGGTAGGAGAGCTATGAACTGAAATATTAGAGTTTAAAACCAGAATGAGGCAAATCTAGAAGTCATTGTGGGTGTGAGAAAGTTGTTGAAAGAATAAAGGTGAGCTAGCTGAAGTGATAGATTAAGGAATGCAAAGCCAGCATGTTGGATGTGACACTTACACTGACATAGACATCATCTGCTTATGTTGGGTGGTGACTATAAGTCATTGGTAAAGATAATGCGAGTGACTTTATTAGTGAAGAAATTGATAAATATTCATAAAGAAAGATTGAGAGAAGTATAGATGACTAATTCGACCTCTAAAGGAAAAGAGGATTTTCACTTTTCTTTTAGTTTGTTTATCTTCAAAAATAGATAAGAATAGATTGAAAGTTGCAGAATGTGGGAAAGCCTACCTTAAGTGTCGACCTCGTATGTCACATGTCATGTGAATGAAGAAGGACCAAGCACTCGACAGGACTCAGTAAAAAGGAAGGTCCGCAGGAGAGAGCCAAGCTTCAATTGGTTACAAAAAGAGGATAGAGCAGATTATAAAGAAGCAGATATTATGAAGTACTTTGTTTATAATGAAACATGAGCTTTAGCATTTGGGAGGTCCTACAAATTACAGGGTTTAAATTCTTACTCTTCACTTGCCAGCCAGTGAAAATTACTTTACTCCTGGGCCCGGTTTATCTATTCACAGAAGAAAGGGATGATAATAATGTTCACTCCATGTAAAATACTTACCCAGCACTTGACTCATGGTTAGTGCTTTGTAATTGTTAGGTAGTATTTATACCCTGCAGGGGAGAGCAGGAGGGGCCACTAGCCAGTGATAAATGTACAGCCAACTGGGGAAAAGAACATGAAAGGGAATGGGTGGCTGACGTGTCTGCGCTGTGGGACAGAGGTGTACTCTAAGAAACAGCTAACATGAGCCAAAATTGGGCAATGCCACTGAAAACGTGATCTAATAGGAAGTTCGAAGAAACATTTTAGAGACAGAAGCAACGGAACTTGGCAAACAGTTGCCCGTAGGTATATGAGAGGCGGGAAATGAAGGAAGATGTCCAAGCTTTAAGCTGTGACTAGAATGGTGACGCCATTGACGAATGTAATAAATTTAAGAGGAAGTTCAAGCTGGGAAAGGGGCATGGAAATTCAGGGATTATTTCTGTTTAAAATACAGTGACTTGGTTGTGCTAGTCAAACATCCAAGTGAAGATATCCTGCGGGTACCTGGGAATGTAAGACCCAAATTCAAGGGCTGTGGCAGAGACTGGCTAAATGCTCACCAGTTCCATTTACTCTCCCTAGATACACAGGAAGCTTACATTTCCCAGCCTTCCTTGCACTGTGTGTATAGCCATATGACGAATTTGGCAGGGAAACAGGAGCAGAAGTGAGGTGTACGATTTCTAGGCCTGTCCTTAAGGCTTGTGCATCATTCCACTTCTTTCTCCTTCCCCGCCATATGCGTGGCTGAAAGAAGAGCATGTTGGGATGGATCGGCAGGACAAGGGAAGAAACTCATATTCCTGAGCCTCATTCTGGGACAGTCACCTTCAGTACTGGACTGTGATATAAGCAAACAAAAAAAATTTATTGCTTTAAGCCAATGACATTTGGAAGATTATTTCTACATAGCCTCCAAGGATGAATAAAATAGTAAAGATTGGAGATCTACATAACCATCTTCTAATCCACTGCATTTGTTCGCAAATAAAAATGTATGAGCTGGCTGCATCTGAATCACCTGAGGTGGTGGCGGATGCTTTTAAAAAGGCATATTCTTGATCCTAAACTAGACCTGCTGGTTTAGAAGCTCTGGTGAGGGCTCCTGAAATTTTATTTTTAACAAGCAGCCTAGGTGATTCTGAAGTGAACCAACCACCTACCTAGGAAAATAGCAGAAGTCAGTCACTGGAGTAAATTATCAAGAATGTGGGAGAGAGAAAGTAGAGGTGGGGTAGGGATTAAGGGCCAAGATAATGAACTTAGAGAATACCTGCATTTTTGTGATAGAAGAAGAAAAATAAGCGAGAGCTGATATAAAATAAATAAGGAAGGCAATAATGAAACTGGACAATAAGAAGTGAACATTTCAAGTGCTTGTGAGTGGTCCACGATATCAAATATTTTCAACTCAGGGTATCTTGTTAAACAACAGATTCTAATTCATTAGGTCTGAAGTGAGGTCAGAGATTCTGCATTCCTACCCAACTCCCAAGTGATGCTGATGTCATAAGCCCATAAGCCACACTTTGAGCAGCAAGACTAGAGAGAGTGACATAGCTTAACAAAGAATAAGACACTGATTTTCTAACTAGGATCTAAGGGGTGACTTTAAGCAGAGATTTTGAAGACAGTGAAGGAGGAAGCCCGATGACATGGGTTTAAGGACTGTGTGGGTAATATTGAAAGGAAGGCATTTATTTTAGACTACCTTTCTTGAAGATTGAGGCTAAAGAGAAGAAAAGCAGAGGGACACAGAGCTACCCCCAAGGTAGCAGGGTTCTGAAGAGGAAAATTATTTAATATAAACAACATCGTGGGCTGAGATAAAGAAGTACTTGCTGATAAAAAAGTAAACAAAACATAGTTCCATCTACCATCTACTGCTTAGGAAGATGTAGATCCAATTTTACTTTCCTTAACAAAGTCAAAAATCAATCAACAACACCCACCCCGTATTAGGAAGACCTTAAAATATTTAACTATCATTATCTTATTCCCATCTTACAGATCATGGTTTTCCAGTTTATTGCCATGTTGCTTGCTTTACTTATTAAATTAGTTACTGTTGTTATTGTTGTTGTTGTTGTTGTTGTTATATATAAACATTTATGTAGATTTATTCACATGTTTACCAATTTCTTTTCTCATATGGCTTCTTGATAATCAACAGGTGGATACAATAGCCCTCTTCCCGAGCAGTCTTGCTACTCCAAATATGGTGACTGGATCAATGAATGACAGGCATTGTCTGAATGCTTAGTAGAAATATAGAATCTTGACCTTGACCTAATGAATCTGCACATTTACAAGATCCTCAGGTGACTTATAGACACATCAAAGTTTGATAAGTTCTAAGTTGGACCTCAGATGCTACATTCCTGACACCCTCTAGGTAATGCCCATGCTGCTGGCTCTGGTCTGAGAGATTCAGTTTGCACAAAGGCTCAAGGTTCATTTAGTATCATTTGCTGGTAATAAATAGTCTTAGGCTTTGATGTCTGGGAATGTCTTTATTTAAGCTTGTCTTGGAGTTATTGTTTAGTATGGCATGAAATTTGAGGTTGAGAATTATTTTTTCTTTCATTTCAGACATACTCCCATTTTCTGATTTCAGTTGTTTGTTTTTGAGAAATTTTCTATTCATATAATTGACCTTCCTCTGGAGGTAACGTGTGTTTTTCCTCTCTTGATGTTTTAAAAATGTTCTCTTTGTCTTTAAGGTTCTATAATTCTTTTACTAATGATTTAATTGTAAATTTCTTTCATTCTTTTTTTTTTAATACTGCTTCCAGTCTGTTGTGATTCTAGAATCTAAGAATTTGATTCATAAAAATTTTTTGAATGTTTTTATTTTCCCTGTGAATATTGCCTGCTCTATATTTTTCCTCCTCTCTCTTTCTGAAATGACTTTTAAACATTTAATAGATCTCCTCCAATTCTTTTAGCTTCTCTTCATCTTCGTACATATTTTTGTCACTCTGTATTGCATTCTGAATAATTTCTTGAGATCTACCTTCCAGTTCACTATTTTTTTCTCCAGCTGTGCTTTATCTTTTATTTATCTTTTGTTGAGTTTAATTCCAATGACTATATAACTACATTTTTCATTGATATATATATATTTTCCTACTTTTTTTCAACACTATAATATTTTGTTTCATATATTTTGGTCCATTGTTTCTTCATTAAATCCAGGTGCATTTATGTTTAAATCTGGATCCAATAACTCTTCTATGGAATATTTTTGGAATTCTAACATGTTATTTGTACAGGATCTTTCTTATGGTGGCTTGTTTCCTTAAGCAGTATTTCTTAAACTTTAATATGTTTTTGCATCATATGCACATATTGTAAAATTGCATGTTTTGATTCACTCAGTTAAGATTAAGATCTGAGATTCATCACTTCTAACAAGCTCTCAAGTGATTCCAATGCTGTGGGTCTACATGCCACTCTAAGTAGCAAATCCTGGAGTATTTTATTATTTTTTATATTTATTTCTGTTTGAGGAGGTTTTATGTAGAGAAATTTTATGTGACCTGAACTGAAAATCCGTCTGAAATTTGTTTTAACTGCTGTCAGCAACATTATGCTGACACTATGATGCACACATGCTGATTTTTTTGACCTGTGATTTTCAGGACCATTCAAGGAGTATGAATATACATGCCAACTCTGCATCAGGCTGCCTTGCTGTGATGAGCTCTCAGGGAAGAATTTTTCTCCTTACCTCTCCCTCTAATCCAGAGCCAGAATAAGAAAACCAAGATTCTGTGTCATAGCTCTTTGCTGGTGGGCAGACGTTGTCTATTGTACTCCCTCATTGAAGGTGTAATCCTTAATAAAACCCTGATTTTATCTGATGATGACAGGTCCATCTTCCCACCCTGTGTGAGCCAAAAATGTTCTCTTCTCTTCCAGTTTATTCATTAAACCCAAGTCCTCAGGACAGCCAAACAGTAAGTGACAGCTTACTCTATAGTTCCTCTGGGAGTGTTTTGCTTTGTTTTGTATTTTATTTGTCTGGTTTTGCTTTTTTAAAATACTTTATCCAGTATATCTAGATGTTTCATACTGTAGCATATTTCAACATATCTAGTACACAGTATTGTTGGAATAAAAATCTGTTAAACATTTAGGATGATTTCTAAATAAGATGGTTAAAATTTTTTTAAAAAAACCTAATATTAATAATTAAAATCCTAAGGATCTGGAAAGATCTCAGTTCTAAAAGACTCCCAAATAGATGGAATTTTACTTTATTTAGAATTTTGTCAACTAAACCCCACCATTATTACACTGAATTTTTCTCTTTTTTACCATTTGTGTTGGCGTCCTATAGACATAGCCTGAATCATCACAAGGAATAAAAATTGGGTTTGAAACTATAAAAAGCCAAAAAAAATGATATGTGATGCCATGGAGACCGATAATTTTTTTTCTCTCTCCTAGGGAAAGATTCAGAACCAAAGTGATGAGCAAATTTAATTTCAGGTTACTAAACCAAAGGACAGGTAGGCCAATGATGGGCATTTGTAAATGTATCTGGTTCTGGTAACTAAGACACTCTAAAGAAAATTTCTACCAGTGTTTTATTCTAGTTTTGTGACAATGAACTGGCTAGGAAAACAATAGCATAGGTAATTTCTTTCTATATCTCAGATGCCTTCATTCTTTAAATTGTTCTTAAAAATAAAATAAAACAAAATCTGAGCAGGATATAAAGGTAGAGGAAGCCACTCTCTAGAAAACAGGGAAAGATAATAAATGGAAGGCCAAGTTGTGAGTGATCATTTTAAAGATACCAAGCCTTAATATAGTCTCAGGTCATTGTTTATTCGTGCCTGAACTCCAATGGTATGCTGGTGTGATAGACGTAATCTAGACAGTAGGTAAATGTGCAGATTCTGGAGACAGTCTAACTGACTTCAAATTTCACCTTTGCCACTTACTAGGTGTATAATCTTGCACAATTCACTTAACTTTGTTAAGCCTCTGTACAAGAATAGAAATAAACCTTATAAGATTGTTAAAATCATTGTGTTGAGCTCATAACATAAGGTGCTTAGCTCAGGGCCTAGCATCTAATATGTGATAAAAAAATAATTAATATGATAATGATGATGATGGTTATAGTTAATTCTGAATTACTTATTCTTCTGCCAAGAGCTTGACTCCTCCTGAGGGATATTCTGCTCTGAAATGCCTTGGAGCCCAAGGCTTATGTTTGACTGTTGACTTGAAGCCCTAGTTGTAAAAAGTTTAGCATATGCCTTCTCCTCTCTAATCTTCAGTTTCTTCATTATATTCAGGCTTGTGAAGTTAACTGAGCTAATGGGAACACAAACAGCACAGGGGACAATAATGGATATGTTGGGTATGTTCAGATCCTCTCATCACCGTTTTTTACTCAATTCATATGGAGACTACATCAAAAGGCATGGTCGCCTCTGACTTCTGCTTGAATTTGGCTAAGAGAAAGCTGATGGGTGGGAGGAGAGTGATCTCAGAGAATGTGTTTCCTCACACACTCTACATGATCTGTGTCCCTTTAACCGAGTTTATAACTACCTTTAGAAGTCTTCTTGGCATAGTTTGCTCTCTAACTTAGGCAGTTGCTATCTCTCCACATCTTTAAGGTAGAAATCTGTCACTAGTCCCAGACATTAAAGCATTTCATATTGGGTTCTAACTGTGCCTGTACCTTTGTAATAATCCCTGTATGAAACCTACCCAAACTTTCCCCATTTGTTTGTGCCTCTTGTTTCCTGCCAGGATCTTGACCTGATCGTGTGCGCTCTGCTCTCTCAGTCTGGATTCAAACATGGCCCCTCCTCATGAACTTAGGCAAATTAATTCACCTTTCTTGCCTCAATTTCCCGATCTTTTGTTTGGGGCTCAAAATTGTTATGAAGATTGTGTAACTAATAAGCATTTACTGCATGGTAACTGTGGATAAGTGGACAATATTTTGTCAGATCTCAACTTCTATTTTCAGGAAAGATTAGTTAATGACAATGGTTTTATTAAAACCTAGATCGCTGCTCCATTTATTATTATGAAGGAGTAAGAGAAGAATTATTTTGCAAAAGAGAACAATGTCAGATCTTAAAATAAATTAAAATTGACACAGGATTCTTTAGGAGCCAGCCTCCAAGGCGACACCCAGTAAATCTCATCTGTAAGTGTTCACATTTACGTACAGTTCCCCACCAGGTCGAATAGGGCTTGCCTGTGAAATCAATAGACTATTGCAGAAATGATGGAGTGTGGAATCTGAGTCGGGGTCACAAAAAATATTATGGCTTCCTGGACCACTCATTCTGAAGAATGTCAGCTGCCATGTCATGAGGACACACTAAACTGCCCTATGAAGAAATCCATGTGGCAATGAAGTGAGGCCTCCTGCCAATAGCCAGTATAAGCCTGCCAACCATGTGAGTGAGCCATCCCCAAAGTAGATACACCAGCTTCATGCAGGCCTTTAGATGATTGCAGATGCTGTGACCTCTTGACTGCAACTTCACAGGAGACCCTAAGCCAGAAATGTTCAGTCAAAACATTCCTAAATTCTTGACCCACCAGAGCCATGTGAAGTGACAAATGTTTACTGGTATTTTGAG
>NW_011888950.1:1875302-1895011 GCF_000151845.1 Pteropus vampyrus
ATATAACTAAGCTCTGAACTTCTTGATAATAATTCATTCAAATTTTTTAATCTCATGGGAGTCCATACACAATGATCTACTATTCTAATGAGAAAAAGGCAGCATGGTTTTTCATTCTGACACCTGAATGATGGACCACTTCATCTTGGTCTTAGTTTAGCCTGGCTCCAAACAGGAAACAGCTCCCACAATTACCCCAGAGATCTTGTTTTATAATGCAATCACTCTTGGACACAGTCAAACAAGAGGATGAGTTTAGCGGTGTTTTTACATTTCTCCCAGGATCTCTGTAGTATTAGTAGTACATTACTTTTATTGCATCCCATAATCATTTTCATTCATGTCTAAACTTTTCAATGAGGTATACTTCTGATCCTGTCATAGTCTTTCTTACATACAGGTTAGACAAAGCTTGTTTATTTGGCTTTTTAAATTTCTCCTTTAATCTTTATTCATAAATCAGCTGGTTCATCTTCTTTTCTAGGTATTCCAGTTCTTTGAACTCATTCCAATTGTATCACGAAAATAAAAGAGTCCCCCTCCTGAGCGATGTGGTTTGACCACAATGCTATCTCAGCGATGTACTGAATGGTTCTGTGCAATATTATTCACTTATTTTTTGAGTCAAGGTAACACCTAAGAATAGAAAGTATTTGGGTTGTAAAATCTATTACCTGTTGTCAAATATGTTCCAGTAAAACATGCTGTGGCCACCAAAGCTTAAAGGTATTAAACTTTGAAAAGATTCCTATTTTTGGACTCAGGAATAATTAAAGGTAAAAAGAGAAACGATTTGCCAGTTCCCTATGATTACAAGTTTTAATTTTTCAATATCTGCTCTATGAAGTATTCTTCCAAACATTGAACTGAAAATTATTTTTCACCAAAAACAAAAATTCTGATATTTTTGTCAAAGACTCCAAGCACTCAGCTACATACATTGTCTTCGCACTAGTCTACAAACACACATTTCTCAGATCTTTTACTTAATTAGGTTTAGTTTGGAATATCATGGCTGCATTACAAAGTGATTTGGAATTCAGGAGCTTTGAGTTTTGATATTGTTATTCCCACCAATGAACTCTGTATCCTGGGGGATATCATTTATCTTCTGCGTCTTTCAATGGGACATATTCATAGCCAGAATGGGAACATTGCTCACTCTTTCTTTCTCAAAGATTTGTGCTAAATAATCTTAAGATATCTACAAGTACTTTAAGTATAATAGCAACTTCACAGTTTTCAAATAGTATCAACTAAGCCAATGATGTTGAAATAATATCTAATTATATACACAGATCATATATATTACAAAAGGGATAGTTGAGATCAGAATCATATCAGGAGAAAAGAAAGATCAATACACATGCTCAAATACATTACCTGCCATATTTCAACCGTAAACGTTATGTTACAGCTCTGGACTAAGGCCTCCAAACTCAGATTCTCTTTCATATTCAAGAACATGATTTCATGTAATAAGAGGTACACCCTGGCCAAGGAGTTGGAAAAATGTGCCTTTGTAAGGGTAGCTTCCCACTTCAAAGTCATAAATTCACACCAACAATCATCAGGACACTATTCCTCAGTTTGGAAACAGTTTCTGCCTCGTGGTGCTGGCCAGTCACTTTCACGTCCCCAACCGAGTCAGTGGTTTCATGACGATCCATGAAGCGTGAAGAGAACAAATGAAATGCCTGCTATTCTATGAGGGCGCACAGGTTCTTTATAAAATCTGGTGAATTTTCTGGATTCACTGTCTTCTATCACAAAACGAGAGTCATGCCATAGGCAAGGTAGATTTTTAAACAAATAATCATGAGAGAGTACACGCAGAGCCCTTCACATCACGCCTGGGACGGAGTAAGGTCTCGATGCATAATGACAGTAGTAATGATCAATGCTCTCATGGAAGGGCATCCTGGCTATAAAATGTGGAAAAACAATGAACTCATCGGAAGTATCATTTGTAATAGGGCCAGTGTGATATTCCCACTGGTGTGAGCCCTGTAATTGTCCTTTAAAATCGCTGATATCAACCTCAACTCTTTCTTTGGTTTATCAAAGAAAGAACCCAAGTTTAACGCTCTTGTACTCTTATCTTTATATAGTATTTTTTTTAATGCACAATTAACTCCTCAAAGGGTAAGCACAAGTCAGAAATACAAGAGAATAGCTAGACAAAACAAAAGGAAGAAGAAAACAAAAAAAAGCCTAATGGTAGAAGATAAAATGAAACCAGATGGAGATTTATACCTTTATTTTTGCTTCACTGAATGGAGCGGATAATCAAAAACATTTCCTCGACATTGGTTTTCTAATCTCCTCTGTCACCTTTCACCAAAATATTAGGCCAGACAGAGGCTTTCTGTGCTCTTCATCTTCTATCATCCTTTCCTTTAGAGAAACATATGCTCCTATGACCAAACTCTGAAATAATCACTGAAAGAAGCTGAGTAAATATTTTCAAGATAAGCCTGAAGATCTTACTGTCTCTAAATCATCAACAGACAAAAAGAGAGGGAGCAAGAGATAGGGAGAGGCAATTTCCTATTCAGACATGTTGCCTAAAAGCTAATGGGAGTATTATTATGATTGATAGGCTGAAAACTTTGTCTTCAGGAAGACTTAATGAGATAGGAACTGACCAATATTTACATTGGAGGTGAAGCCACATTTTATTTCATCTGGGGTCAAATATTACCAAATGTGAAATACATTCCTGAAGGATGCTGCCTTTGCTTCACCCCTACTTGGGTGTCTGACAGTCCCTAAAATCTTGAAATCCACCTCTATTTATAATACCCTCAAGCTTTCAAGTTCAACAACTAAGGATTACTGGATTGCTTCAGTTCTAGGGTGGGTGAATAACAAACTATAGGTAAGACAGGCATATAATTCAAGCTCTGAAAACTATCAATGCTATAAACAGCATCTTAACCACACACATGCACGATACCTATTAAAGTAAAACAATCTGCACACAAATCCAAATAGTGGGCTGAATATTTCAGACTTACAGAAATAAAAGAAATCTGGTTTTATCACTAACAATTGTGACTGAAAAAGAAAAGGTATTACGTTCACAACAATCCCAGTCGATAAACTGAAGATGATTTTCTTATTCTAGTTTGATATTCTGACATTTAGAACAGAGAAATTTCAGATATACAGCTCTGTCATTCTGCCTTCTTTCCCTTTCTGGTTTATGACACGTGCATTAAATTAGAGTGAAGAGAACCAGGCAACTTCTGAGATTAAATAAAAAGAACATTCTAGGGAGAGCTTTAGAAGACCTCTCAAGGCCAAATCCTTGCTTTCAGTCTGATAACCAATCACCTTAAGTAAAAGAGCATGGAGGCTAGCTCAGGACTAATGATGCTTTCATGGTTACTCCAGATTTGGAGACCATTTCCAACGTGTTGTCTATACCTCGCTGCCCACCTTAAACTCCTCCCTTCCCATTCTTCTTTAAAACTACTCTGATCAGAGTTTTGCCTTTGCCATTCCACCAAATCTGCTTTCATCATAACCATCAACGACTTCTGCTCTATAAGCCATAGTCAATTATTCATTTAAGGCAGTTGACCACGCCCTTCTTATGCGTTCCCAGAACATTGTACTTACCTAGCTCTTCTTCTACCTTTATGGCATTTTTCCAATGCCCTCGTTCGTTCCTCCTCAACTCCCTAAGCTCTAAATATAGGCCTACTCAAGGGTTAAGTTTTTGGACTTCTTTTCTCTTCGGTTCATAGTCATTCCCTTAGAAATCCAGACTCGTACTTCTAACTGCCCATCTGAAGTGTCCATAATAGAAATCTCGAACTAAGAATGTCCGATGTTGAACTTCGGATCTGCTTTCCAAAATCTTTCCTACCAAAATCTTTCCTACCCTTCTACTTGCTCAGCCAAATATCTTGGAATCATCCTGTATATCACATCTAACAGCAAATCTTGTTGCCTTTAACTGCAAAATGTATATCGACTAACTGTTCTTCAACGTCTCCATGGCAATCCCTGTGACCGCCCATCATCATCTTTCTGTTTTCTGCAAGAGGCCCCTCTTTTTAATCTCCCTGCTTCATCCTTATGGTCTTTTCTAAATCGAGCAGCCGAAAAACATCTTCGCAAAAATGTTCGATTACGTTGGCGCAAAACTTCTGGTATCTTCCCATCTTATTGAACAAAAGCCGAAGTCTCATTGATATCCCACTTCTCTCCCTCATCTCTTCTTATTTTTGCTCACCCCAGTGACGTTGGCCTCCTTACTGCTCCTCAAACATGCCAGGCACATCACGCCTCAGGGCCTTTGCATGTGCTGTTGCTTCAGCCTGGAACAATCCTGTTCCACACAGTCTGCTTGGTTCCTTCTCTTACCTCCTGCAAATCCTTGTCCAAGGGGCTCTGTCTCAATGAGACCTTTTCTGAAATGCCTGCTTGGAATTTTGCCCCAAATTCCAAACTGGCAATATTTATTCTATTCTCTTATTAATTTTATTCCATAGCGCTGAGCTTAATTTAATGGTGTTAAATTTACTTATTTGTTTTGTGTGTGATTTACCTCCTTCCACTGGAATCTATGCTTCATGAGGGCATGCACGAGTCGCTGTCAGCTTTGGTTAAAGCGACATCTCCTGATTCCTCTTCTAGAAGGTGCTGAGTGGATAAATATTTGATATTTATTTGCTGAATAGATAAATAAAAGCAAAATTGAGAGTTTGTCAGCGTTTCCTTACAATTTCTTTCATAATCTGGCACTTATACTACTATGAAGTCACACGTTATTCTATCTTAAAGCTCCTTACTGTCCCATGTTCAAGGTCAGGCACTTCATGTAATATACATTAGCAGAAATCTCTGTCACTCTTTCCATAATATCTTATGATCTCACCCTTTCCCTAAGGGCAAAGAAATCAATCCCTGTTCAGTGATCATTAACTGATGACAGATTGAATGTGTAGCCCTTCTCTGTGGGAGCTGGCATTTTAGGAGTGTTTTTTAGAGATTTAGTGTCCTGTGATCCAAAGAACATGTCTGTAGTTATGAATGCAGTTTTTACACAGGAAAACGACAAAACAAACTTCAGAAGGAGAGCATCCGACAGACCCTTTGAGATCATTTATATTGTTACAAGCACTGCAGACTTGAATCAGATTCTATGGTAAAATCCTCACTTTTAATACCGGCTAGCAAAATCCTTATCCAGATGATACCTCTACATAAATGATCAATCTTCGACCTTTTCTGCTCCAGGTCAGAGTGTGGTTTTTAACCATCTTTTGCAGCTGAGACGCTCATGCCTCATAATGCTTCTAGATTCCATGTTTTGAGCAGATTCCTTCTTGTCAAGTGATCTCTGTAACACAAACTTTAATGTGCCCTTTAATAGGGAGAGAATGTCTATTTCTCTGTTTCATCTGCAGTAGAGCGATTTAAATATTAAACAGAAGGATCTTATCTCTCACAAGACTGACAAATCCCTTTAGGCCCACAAAGTTCCAGAAGGGCTTTCCATCAGCATTAGGGCTGAGGCTTACGGGACATGGACTTCGTTTTCCAGATGTTGCCCAACTCCAAGTTAAAAACATTTTTAACAGGCAGTAATGGAATAAGATCTTTCTCAACATCAAACGAAGTCTCTTTAAATCTCTTTCTTTCAGCTCACAGACCAGTCTGGTCTTTTTAACCCAGTCTCTACATTCTGGGATCTATCCACTGGGCCTTGTTTGTCCTGGAGGAGAGGTAATTGTGTGTTTTGCAGCTCTCCTTAAGTAGAGACTGTTAATTTCACACTTTGCAAATACCATATGGTCCATCCCTCTTCGTGACACTCATGTTATCTATTTACCTGTCAGTTTATACATTAACCATAATCTCACCATCCCATGAGCCTTATTGATCCTATGAAACTTGGATATTCATTCATATAGGTGACTCGTTGAACCATAGCCTCTGAGAGTACACTCACCTTCATATTCTAATAATTTCCGCCCTTCTTCAAAGACATGCTTTTATCACAGCGTTTTGAGATGTTTCTCCTGAAACAGCTCTGTTAACTCTAACCCTTCATATTCTAATACTCCCCTTCCTGAAACCTCCAACCTTCATTCATGAATCCATTCAACTAACATTTACTAAGCATCAACTATGCAATCCTTAGCGATACAACAATGAACCAGATAAATGTTATTTGAGGGAAGGGAGATCTTTACTCAAAGAACAATGCTGATGAAGCCTCAATCATCTGATACATTATGGTCACCAAGTAGGGAAGAGAGATGGGAATTTGTGCATAGACATGAGACTTCATCTGTCACTCCTCATGCCTTAGATATGAGTTTCCACAGGTTATTAATTTCCTTCAGGCTGATGAACTTCACTTAACATCTTTTGTAAAGCAGTTCTGCTGACAGTGAACTCTATCAGCTTTTCTTGTCTTTGTTTTTGAAGAATATATTTTTATAAGATATAGAATTCTGGGTCAACAGATTTTTTTTTCCATTTCTGTTGTTCTTCCAATACTTCAAACAAGACATTTATTTGTCTCCTGGCTTTCATTGTTTCTGTTGAGAAGTCAACGATCTTTCTTGTAATTGTCCTTTGTGTATAATGTATCCCTCCCATACTTTCAAGGTTTTTCTCTCACCATAATTTTTAGCAGTTTGACAACAACGTGCCTTGTTATAATTTGCTTTCTGTTTATTCTACTTGGGTTTTATTGAGCTTCCTGAACCTGGTAGTTTAGATTTTTTAGCAAATTTGAAAATTTTTTTATTGCTTCCGCAAATACTTTTTCTGCCCTAATCTCTCTTCCTTTTCTTTCTGTACTCTACGAGTGCATTAAATCGTTCAAGATTGTCCCATGAGTCACTGAGACAAACTGAGTTCAGTTTTTTCCGTTATTTTTTTTTCTTTTGTGCTTCATTTTCAATAGATTCTATCGCTCTCAAGTTCACTTACTTTTTTTTAAGTCATGGCAGTTTTAATTATGTAAAAGCTGAACAAAATATAACAAAAACAATTTTCTTATATCGCTGGAATCTTAAAATCCAGTCACTCATTCACCTCGTTCTATCACTTTTTACTCCAACTACATGTATTACACTTTAGTACAAATCTTTTCCTGTCATTTAAACCCATATGTGGTCCTACTCTGCACATTTGAGAATGTTTTAAGCTTATAGTTCTTTGGTTTTGGTTTGTCTTTTCCTTTTTTCATTTTTCACGATATTATTATTATCTATAATTTAGAAAATAGGAAATAGAAAAAAAATTTCTATCTGACTACCCCGAGACTACACACTTAGAGCATTTTTTGAAGCATACATAACATAAAATTTACCATCTCGACCATGTTTAAGTCTACAGTTCTGTAGCACTAAGTCCATTCACATTGTGCAACAACCAACAACAACCATCTCTAGAAATTTTTCATCATCTTCAGCTGAAACTCTGCACCCATTAAATATGAACTCTCCATTTCTTCCTCTCCTATTCCCTGGCAACCACTATTCTCCTGTCTGTCTCTATGAATTTGACTATTCTAGGTACCACGTATACGTGGAATTATACCATATTTGCTCTTTTATAACTAGCTTATCTCACTTAGCATATGTCTTCAAGCTTCATGCGCATTGTAGTATGTCAGAATTTACTTCCCTGTGAAAGTTGAACAATAATGATTGTATGTTTATAATGTATTTGGTTTATTTATTTGTCCATCCGTAGACAATTGTGTTGCTTTTACTCTAGCTATTGTGCATAATGTTGCTGTGAATATGGATATACAAATATCTGTTTGAATCACTACTTTCATTTCTTTGGGGGTATATACACCTCAGAGTGAAATTACTAGATCATATGGTAATTCTATCTTCAATTTTTTGAGAAATCAAGTTCACTGGTCTTTTATTCTACTGTTTCTAAACAGCTATGCAATCCAACCATGGTTTTTCATTCCAATGTTTTATTTATACTTCCAAAATTTTCACCTCGTTCAAACTTTTGCTGAGACGCTAATCTTTTCCTTCATGGTTTTCATATTTACTTTAAAATTATTTAGCATATTTATAATTGTTCTTTTAAAGCTCTTGTTTTCTAATTCCATTATTTAATTTCTAAGTCTGTACATTTACTGATTTTTCTCTTGCTGAGGGTCACATTTACCTGCTTCTTTGCAGGTCTAATTATTTTTACTATAATATCTATTGCTGTACTTTTTCTTTATTCTGCCTGGGGCTTATCGAGCTTCTTGGATCTGTTTATATTTTCCAGCAAATTTGGGGGTGGGGGTGAATTACCATTAATGTATACTGGACATACGGATATCAAGTTCTTGAGTGTTTGGAATTTATCTCCTCTTGACTGAATTTTGTTCTGATGAGGAGTTAATTTACTTTCACATCAGTTTGATCGTTTTAGGGTTTTGTTTGTTTGTTTGTTTTTGAGGCTTTGTCGGGGTGTCTCTAGCTATGCCCTTCTCTTATTGTACAGACCTGAATCTGCTGCATGTTTATGCTGTTCAACCAGATCTCTTCACTCCAGCCAGTAGGGAATGAAAGGCTCCACAGCGCTGTCCCAGCTCTGATCATTTCTCAGCTCCTCGCTCCACGGTGAATTTTCTTCACACAGTGGTTGTTCTCTGCACAGGCCCAGGGAGTTTCAT
Source organism: Pteropus vampyrus (assembly GCF_000151845.1). Lineage (NCBI taxonomy): Eukaryota > Metazoa > Chordata > Mammalia > Chiroptera > Pteropodidae > Pteropus > Pteropus vampyrus. The sequence continues at coordinate 1,883,968 of NW_011888950.1, forward strand.
CTCACGCTCATTCAGCTTAGGGTTTGCCAAATACTCATTAGGATCTCTATGCAGCTTTTAAAAGGTCCTTCCTCACCCAGGCGTTCCTCTCACGTGCTCCGCCCCACAACCTCCAGCTCCATCCGGAGCCCTGAGCTCCATCTCTCTCTGCCTCTTCAGCTCTGCAAGACTATTGTCCTCTGATTGGGCATCTCTCTCCCTCACTGCTGTGCAGAAGTTGTTTCTAGGCAATCTTGGTGCTCATCTCATTTGTTTCCCTTCTCTCAGGGGTCACTGGGCTACAGGATCCAACGTCTAAAAACAGTAATTTCATATATTTTTGTCTGGTTTTATGGTTGTTTGTAATGGGAAGATTAATGCAACATACTTTCTCGATCATGGCCAGAAGTTACTCCATCTCTCCTTTGTGTTTTTATTCTCAGTTTCTGGTGTCAGATTTATAATTCTACCCTATTCTTAAATGTTCTTCGGCGTGTTGTTGTTGGCATTCTCTTCATTTGATTCATTCTCTGGAATGAGCTCATCGGCTCCATGGTTCCAATTATCATTAATATGCTATGGACCCCTTCAATCCGTATCTTCTGCCAAACCTCGTGTTCTTATTATTTCAAATACAATACTCAATCGCCTGTTGGACCTCACCACATAGAAGTGCTAACACATCTCCAAGTCAATCTTCAAAACTAAATTCAATGTCCAAAACTGTCTCCACAGATGGACTTCCAGTGTTCCCTGTAGCAGGGGACAGAGACACACCAGGCACACAAACCACAAATCTGGGGTCTATCCCCACCTCCTCCTTTAATCTCATCCCCTTACATCCAATCAGTTACCAAGTCTCATAGACTCTACTTCTTAAACATTTCTTAAACTCACTTCCTCTCGCGATCCTCACTGTACTAGCTTACCTCAGACCTTCTTAATTTTCTTCATATATCACTGAAAAATTCTCCTAAGGGCTAAGTCTTAAAAAGCATTACCTCTATACCAGGTACTATTCTAATCACTTTTGCGTAAATAAACTCTGAATCCTCATAAAAATTGTATAGGGTAAGTATTATTATTATTACAGAAGAAAAAGCTGGGGCCCAGAGAGAACTTCTCCAAGGATTGCACAGCTATTACTTAGAAGAGCTAGGATTTAAATATAGGCCATCTACCCCCAGAATCTTTGGTCTTAACCACCCATATATACTGCTTCTCAAACTGATTTTTTATCTCCGTATAAAAAATACATAAGAAACCCACCCTAACTTTTCGTAAATGTGAATTTGATCATTTCATCCCTCTAATTAAAATCTTTCAGGATATTTTCATCTTCAAGGTAAAATCCAAACACTAACTTTTCCATATATTGTGATCTAAGAGCAAGGACAGTTCCCTTTCTATTATTCTATTATCTCTGTTATTTCTATTCAGTTCATCTCTTTTCATTACAAAGTCATAGTTTAGGTGTTCTCTTTTTGGAAATGTTTCCTCACTTTTCCCTTAGCCATGTCTGGGTTTCAAGCTCATACTTCATGTTCCCTTAACACTGTATGTGTATTGCTCCCTTACTATCTACTTCACTCTTTAAATAATCTGGGAGACCCCGAGCTCTTTCTGGGCAGGACAAAGTATGTTTTCTCTGTGCTCTGTTCCCAGTGCCAGTGATGTATCTGACACATTCTAACTGTCCATTAAACATTTGAATGAATGAATGAATGAATGAACAGAGAAAAGCGCATAAAACCAGCTACATTCATCCTAACTCACACTTCTACGAAGACTTTATGTTGCCGCTAAGTGAAGTGCTAGAAACAGTGAATGGAGATGTCTTTCAATGAAAATAATGAATCCTCAGTTGAATTACTTCTAGATTTCAAAATGCCAGCCTCTTGATCTTTAGTGTATTTGAATGGCATTGTACTGTTGTTAATTCTCCACACAAAAGCACTTGTAGTGACAGAAAATTTAAGAGTAACAATTAGGTCGGTTAGTAGTAAATCATCTTTAAAAATTAAAGAAGAAGAGATGACAGAGGTGATGAGGAAGTCGTAGGCTTCGCAGAAATTTCTCTTTGTTTATAGACAAATTTGCAAAAAACCATGAAAGTATTTCTAGCAATGTTTGCATTGTCTGTTTTCATCAGATGCTGGTTTACAATTCTAAGTCATGGTCTAAAATCCAGCCTAAGATAAAATTTACTAGGTATGGTTTAGTAATACAGCTTCTATTGTCTATGTGACACCCCACTCATAATTCTTCATGCCACCCAACCCCTTCCACCGAGGAATGTAGCATCTCCCTGTTCTCTGGTCATATTCATGTATCTTGAAAAGCAGAAATTTATCTGGCTAAAGATATAGTAAATTTAAAGTTTCTAATTTAAAAAAAATCTCTAGAGGATGAAACAGTATTCAGGACTATAAAGTCTATTTAAGCATGTTTCTACAAGAGAAATTCAGCCAATGAGTAACGAAAAATTATCTTGCCTTCGCTTACCTCTCCTGCTTACCTACATTCCTTTCCCATACTTCCTTTGCTTTTTGTTAAGGAACTTGGAAAAATAAATATATCTGTTAGAAAATTGTCCTGATGAGTTCTTTTTTTTTTCCCACAGAGGTATCCATTTCCAACAATTTCCTAATATTTGTAATAATTTGTACTAATCTTGCCATCTCCAGGCTGTGACACCGCTGTGTTACTGGGAAGAAAAATGAATTTTGTTTCTGAAATCCTAAAGTTCAGTGTCATTTATTGACAAAACTATTTTCCCCTGAAAACCTTGTTGATCTCTGTTCTGTCTCCACTAACTAGACACAAAGAAGTCTTTGCAAATATCTTGTCTCTTTCCCTATTCTACGCATCAGATTTCACTCTGTACCATCTTTTACGCATGCAGTGAAACATAAAATCAGAGCGATCAAACGTAACCCTCACAGGACAGGCTTCAAACAGATATTCTTATATAAGAAGCCTGGGCCAGCAGCAGACCAAGCCAAATGACTCTAAATTCAATCAGCGTCCTATACAGCATCAGTCTCTTTTTTTATACCTTCTAAAGAAAGTCAAGTGGAAAGTACCAAAACATAGAATCGCGACTTTTGTTTTGAGCTTCATTGAATCCAACCTTCTTGATGAACCTTATCTTCTTCTTTCTTTCTGTCATGCACACGAGTGCACACACACACACACACACACACACACACTCACACACACACACACACTCAGCATTGTCTCCTCTTTCCCTCCACATAACACAAGTTTTCGTGTTAGAACCAGTGTTTGGCAGTGTGCTAGACTTTTTGTACTTTTTCCCCCTTTTCTAAGCATGTGTTGATAATAAGATGATCACAGAAATGAAATTTTAAATAACAATCATAAACCTTATCCCAAAAAGTAGAATGAAGAGTGCCTGTATTATGCATTAGAGTTCCATAATCATAATTTTTATTAATTTTAAAGATGTTACCTCTGCCTTTCACATGAAAATGTGTTTATGGCCTTTGGGTTTATAGAGAACCTAACGAAAAATACACGTGTAAAAATTTGCTCCAGTTTTTGACTGTGAACAAATAGTTATTTCACAAGATGAGTAGGTATATCTCCTGTGATTTTTTTTTTTCCTTAGGATAATGATGATCTCAAAGAATGGACTTACTAGCTTTAATAGACAGTTGTTATATCAAAGAGTTTTTTACCCTCTATTTGTCCCTAGCAGCAGTGGTCATGTTTAGAAAATTGCTGAGGATTCTCTCTTATCTGCTCCAAAGAGGAAAAAATTGGCTCTTATCTAGTATCTTTTTTTCACTGCATGCACAATTTATTTTCAGAGCTACTGTGAGCAATTCAGCATTACTTTTGGTCAGCAATTCTAAAAGCAAATAAATCTAACTTCCTTAATCCATATGTATCACATATCTTAAATAATTATGTGTGTATTTGTCAAAAACAGGAGATTTTGCTCGGGATCACAGCTGCCCCCATGTGTATACATGTATGGGGTTGAAATTCAGGAAATCCTTTAGTAAAACCTGAGTTTCATTTTTTGTGTGTGTGGCTCTGAGAATCCCTTGAATTCCATTTGATGCAGAGTCTCTTCTATAAAACGAGGGGGTCAGACGGCAACTTTCCTTCCAGTTACCAAGTTCTTCTACCTAAAACCCTTCACAGTTTGTGAAATGTTGCCATACGATATGCCTAAGGCACAGGTATCGTGTGTTGTGCCTAACGAACATAATGCAGATATATAATATGTCTTAAGTCATACTCAGTATGTTGTATTTAATCCTCAAAACAAAGTTTATCTAGACTCACCTTACTCCGTCTACTCGAACCCATAATTATAGGATTCGAAGGCTGTGGAGTGAACTTACCCCCTCAGCCCTCATTCTGGTCACAAGGTGTAATCTAATCCTCTAAAACTGTGGAACACTAAAAATCACACTTAGGCTGAAAAATGCCAAAACAAACATGTTTTTAACAGATTCGGGGAAAGCAGAAATAAAGTGGTATTTTCCCCAGGAAATTGTCTGCACTGTCCAAAGCCGGTTACAGCAGGTTTTTTTCTGGCCTGGCCTTTTGACCATCAAATGGAACCACTTAACTCAAAAGAGAATTCTGGAGTTGCTGGCAGGGAGGCCTGCAGATAGGCAGTGCTTCTCACGATTCTCTTTCTGCGGTCTAAGCTAAACCAATGCCGAGATTTCAAGCCTTTCCCCCGCTTCCAAAGACTCTCAGATGATGTTTGCTAGTCCGCTGGGCCAGTTAATAGTCTGTCATTTTAACCAACACGCTTCTCCTTCCCGGGGTCAAGTGTCTGCATGGAAGAAGAGAATACCTACATAATTTATCTTATTCCCTGGTTCATTCCTGAGTCAAGCTGGTGAATGAGCTAGACCTGATTTGGTGCCTAAATATCTGTGGGTGTTTATCGATGAGGATATTATTATTCACACAATGGACAAACCTCAGCCAGAAGATCATTTTCCATGTGCTTATGTGGTAACGTTCTCCAAGGTGTTGGCCGTGCAAGTTTTAAAAACTATGTATTTGGCAAATTATTTTGTAAGAAAAATACATTTGAAGAGAAACGTCAAGATAAAGATGTAATTATAAAAGAAAGTCAACAATAAACCCCTGGTTTTGCATATGCTTTATTTATTCTGTGTGTAATCCAGAGCACATTTTAAAATGCTACTTTGCCTTTTGTCTACAGCCCTGATCATTGAAGGCCACTTCTTTCTCCTCTCCTTTCTGTACGTAGCCTCTCTGATCCCAGAGTGCAGCTGGTACGTGCTTGGCAAATGCAAACTCATTGTAACACTCATGTAACTTGGAAGGCAAATCTTGTGGCCAAAACCATATACTTTGTAAGCATGAACAACTCTTGAATTGTCGTCCGTTTGGCATTTTCTCCAGGCACGTTCTTCTCCATTTCTATAGGTAAATGATCATTGGTATACATATGTGTGTGTGTGTGTGTGTGTGTGTGTGTGTGTGTGTGCATTCACATGTACATGAAGATGGAGCATGTTATTCATAGTACAGTATTGAGAAAGTACACGTGTAATACTACACATTTAAAGCGATGTGCTAAAATGGACATAGGAACTCACTCTTCCAACAGAATTTACCCTCTCTTCCCAACTATTCCACCAAAATGTGTCTCAAGGATACTGTTGAGTAAATGACTAAATGACTGAATGATTGCCCAAGTGGATGGTTAAATGAGTGAATCCTGTAGTGGCTGATGATACATTCCATTACAGGTGGTCACTACCCAGACCATGCCTACCTAGGAGTCCTTTTGCTATGAAATCTAATGAGATCCATGAGACACAATTTGTAGGTGATTTAGTTTGTTCTTGCTATTCGAGATATGGAAGCTAGACAAAGCGAGGCAACCTGTTAAGTCTCTTTCTGTTAACAGAGGTGGGAAGGTGATGAATTGAGGTCATGTGAAGCCTTCTTTAATCATATGCAAATATCTGACAAAGTGGGAGCTTGAAGAACCCAGACTTACACTAAATGTGACACACTTACTTCAACGTGGTTACATATCATTGGAAATCTAATTAAATAACCTGCACATCGAGCCTTAGGTTAAGGGACAAAAAGATGTGCAAAGACTAGTCCCATTTTAAGTTTGTGTTCCCTCCGATTCTTTGATATCACTAATAAGACATCATTCGGCCCTGAGATGGGCAACTAAACCATACGGGAGCCTGCAGGTTCTAATCTTACGATTCTAGAACCCTAATGGTAAAATCCTCAGAAAGTATACATTGACACTGTAATTGAGACATAGTTTGAGCTCAGCAGCCTGTGGGTCTGCTTTTGTTTCTGCCTACCCTCTGCAATATCAGCTGTATAAATCGACACACACTGTACTTGCCAAATGGGAAGTTATCAAGACAGAAGCTGGCATTCCCGCTGGCTGCAGAATATCCCACTGAGGCTCAGCTCCCCTAAACTAGCCAGGCAGGCTTTCCCCTGGCAGGTGAACAGAACTACCATTTCTCTCCTAGCTCTCTCAGAACTTCCACTCCCAGGAAGGAGACCAACCACATTCTTTGCAAAAGATTAAGATGCTCATTTTACTATGTAAAATATGTGTCTATGCCACGATCATCGCTGTAATAGAAGCATATAATAAGAATAATCATTTCCTCTTTGTTTCATCAATTGAAATTTTGCCATTCTCTGATAAGGAAAGGCTTTGCAGAAAATAAATCTATGCTTATGGTAAAGGTTACTAGGGGGCAGATTTGTTTTATTTTAATTCTATTTATTTTACTTTATCTCTTTCCAATTCTGTAAGGAAATAAGTAACTGTTGTCTTAAAAATTAAATGTCATGGTGTTTTAGTTCCATTGGTTTCTGATAAATAACTTGTTGCTGAGGACAGAGGTTGCTGGAAGATTTCCTCAGAATCAGTTCCATATTAGGCAAGAACTGGTTGAGAAGGACCTCAGCCTTGATGTGGGTTGGATCATTTTTTGAGTCTGAAGCTAAATTGCCTTCTTAGCTCCTTCAAAAAAAAATACTGATTTTAGGGGATTGATGTTGTGTCATCACTATTCAAATACTTAAAATAAGTGGTGAAAAATCTGGAAGTGTGATTGAGGGTTGCCTGTGCTGGCTTTGTATAAAAGAAGAAGCTGGATATAGTTTGTATATTTGTATGAAAATGAGATCAAGGATTCTCCAAAATCGAACCGAACCGAATTGCCCACAGCCCTGTTTTGATAACTAAATAATAGATGATTTCTGTTATTACTTTTGTCACATGGTTAATATTCCTAATAAGTAGAGCATGTTTTGGAAACACTTTTGGACCAGGGCAATGGAGAATTCCTATATCTTGCTTCTAATGATCTGTCTCTAAGACTTCAGAAGGAGGGAGGATGGCAAATGCATGCCTGGTGTACATAATGTGTACGACAGTGTGGAAGATGGACTACACAAACTATTCAAGGCAAATGACCCTATTTTTCCACATCGAATCAAACACTACTGATGGTTATACAGCTGACTGACTCGAGTAGTATCAAAATCAAGTGCCCATCTCTGTAGATAATTCTGGTACCACCAACTACAGTGGCAGAATGGCCACACAGTGAACTGACTAAAGATTAACTTCAGAAGGTAAATTCTTACCATCCAGCCTGGGCTCAACTTGACCCAATGGCGGGCTTTTTTGGAGGGATGTATAGTGGTAGTTTAAACTTTATGCAGTTTGGAATTTTATCAGAAAATAAAGAGGGACTGAATGAACACATACTAATCACTCAAAATAAATTTTCTTCACATTTGAAAAAGATAAGGCATTCTCTATAAACCTACCTTATTTAAGTGGCAGCATTTCAGGGGGATAAATAATATAATAATATTATTCAGGGTTTTATATATTTATTCCCCAGCTTAAAAATGTGTGCATAAAAATCATTCATTACTGTGAACATATTAAACAATTATAGCTGCTTCATCATATAGTCAGAAGAACAGATTGTTCCCTCTCCTTTCTGGAAAGTTATGTGTCTTTATTCTTAGTGATTCTAAGAAATTAGGGAAAAACGCCAAAGTCACTTGGAGGCAGTTAGATGTACTCATATAAAACAATTGCTTTTGGATTAGTTATCATTGGCTGCTACTAGTTTAAAAAGGTCTGCCCTTGAAACCACTAGCAAGAGAGCACCCCACGTAATCTAATTTAGATGTAGAGAAAAGTGGGAAACCAGTAGGTTTTAGAAATTGGAGAGTCTTAACAATTTTACTAGGGCTGAGCTTAAATTTCGTAAGATTGCATTGTCATCCCAGTAACTCCAACAGAAATTCAAAAACCACTAATGAGACCCTTCTATGGTCAATTAAACAAAACCCAATTAGCGAGTGATATTGTATATCATATTTACGAATATACCTTGACTTGGTTTTATAAGTTGTATTAAATATTTCAATTTTTGCTAAGTTGCTCAGATACAAGAGTTTAGAAACTGCCAGGATAGAGAGAAGAGAGAGGGAGAGAGAAAATTGAGAGAGAGAAAGAGAGAGAGAGAGAGAGAGAGAGAGAGAGAGAGAGAGAGAGAGAGAGAGAGAGAACACTATGGCACCACACACTGATGTACATAGAGGGTGGATAATAACCAATGATGGTTTAAGGAAGTGTTCTTAGACTTGCACAACCTTTGGTGAACCACAAAACAAAACAAATGGTGACACTGTGTTGTATAAATGACAGTGGCTTCAACAAGCAGGTCTAGACACTTCAGAGAAAGCATCCTCAGATTTTGGGTCATATTGAATAACTCCAAGATTCGTACTTAAGGATTCAACAGGAATACTGCTACATGCTGCCAGAATAAGATACTAGAAGAGAGAAACACAGCTCTATCTTGAGACTCAAGGTTTAGGTCCACCATGAACATACTTCATGTAGTAATTATAACATGATTTTTAGAGTCGTCCAGGCTTAGGTTCAAATATCAGCTCTACATACACTAAGGAGAGGTGGTTTTGGTCAAACCACCAAAACATCCTGATCTTCCATTTCTGTATTTGTTGAATAAAGACAGTCATGTACTTGGCCCACAGCGTTACTATGGATTGAGTGAGATGTGTAACACGCTTAGCACAGAATAAGGTGCACTCAATCATTTGTGGTTATTATGATGCTTGCTCCCAAAGTTCCTGGGATACGATGTGGTTTGTTTAAAAAGAAAACAAAAAAAAAAGGTAAGAAGAAACATTTAGACTTGTGGAATGGAATAAAGAAAAATAAGATTTTAGTTCATTATGACTCACGAACCACCACGGAGCTATTTACAACTCATCTCTGTGTTGGAAATGAAAACCACGTCAGTCTTCTCAACCCAACAAATTGTAGTTGGTAAAAGCTGGTAGAAAAGGGAAGACTCTTTCCTCTGGGTAGAGCCTCAACCCTATTCGCAATAAGTCTGAGTAAGCAGATCCATCCAACGGTTATTTCAACACTTAACATGCCAGCTATAAAAATAAATATGGAGCCAGAAATAAAACTGTTTAACCTATGGACATTCTCCTCATCATTTTTAATGACATTCATACGAAGCATTAGGAGTTATCACTGCAATAGTTGACTTGCGAACCCAGGAAAAGTCTGGCTGACTTAGCTTAAGTTTACTTGGTTTTGTTATCCATCCTTTCTTTCTTTACTTACTTTTTAACACTGCTTGGTTAAACATGTAAGTAAAGGCAGCTCATAAAAAGTCCATGGGTCTATGGGGATGGGTATATCACTGGAATTATTTCTAAAATGAGGGTAGAGATGGCCATCTCATTGGAGAGGCACTAAGCTGCGTCAAAGCATGTGTTTGCACTTTTTAATATTCCACTGAAGTATATTTGTGGAAGTGGGGTGCCGAGGTCATTTCTCTTCCCCTCACCTTCCCATTCTACCCAGACTCTCATCATTGTAAAACAAAGCATGCATCCTACAAATAATCATGTCTTACTGAGATTCCTGTTCCCAGAAGAACTGCCTCAGCCACATGCTGAAGCAGGCTTACCAAAATGGAAAGTATTAGGACCAAGATCAATATGCAACTGTTTTGTGAAACTTGAAGATTCTCTGTGCATTGACTTTTTTTCAGACACAAAGCATGTTAATATCGAGAGTATAACTTTCTTAAAGAAGAGTTGGAGAAGATTTTCTTAGAAAATGTCAGGAGGATCATGGAAAGAGAAGAGGGCCAAGAGTAAATCCCAGGGGGCTAGGGGAGGTTCGTTTTGAAGTAAACAGCCTCATGTATGTGATGTCAGCACAAACAGAAAGAGACTAAATCAGAGCCTATTCACATAAAGACATGGTGTATCATATACAGTGGGCATCTCCCAAAATATGATAAAACTTATGTGGGATGAAGATGAGTCCACACTGGTTTGACTGCGACCTATATGCAGCAAACCATGCTAAATTAAATAACTGTAGAAGGCACACGTTTTTTCATTTGATCTTATCCCCTTAGACTTCCACTTACATTATTATGAAATGCTGTTCAGTGATGTACTGTAACAGTGATCTTTTTTACTCTAGCTGAGAGCTAAATATCTTCTGGATTATATTTTAAAGGCAAATAAAAGAATATAAGATAGGAGATTGCGAAGGTAGGCACTTCTGTTATAGAAACACGTGAGTGGCAAGACCAGCCGGCTGCTGCGCCAACGTCACACTTCGGAAGACCCCACCTGCCCCTGGTCTAGGTGCATCCCACTTCGTGGAGCAAAGAGTGAGTAAGGCAATAGGATCTCCCAGTAACTATGCTCCTGTTTCTGATTATATTCCAGGTATCCAAAACCATGGCGTTTCCTGCTCAAATAACATTGGCTGCTTCCAGGCCTGTCCTCTTGAGGTCATCACCCATATGTATATCCCTAGGTCCACGGAGTAGACAAAAGCAGCGTTTGGCCGGGCAGATGTTGGGGAGTGTAGAAGGATCTTATACCTCATGGGTGGATATCTACATACACGCCAGCAAGTCCCTTCATGGTTTGGGTCAGACCCAATAGTTTGAGGCAGGGG
>NW_011888950.1:1895901-1908436 GCF_000151845.1 Pteropus vampyrus
GCTACATATTTGACCCCTATTACCCCATCTACTTCCCTCATCCCCAGGTATTTTTGTTGGTACAGTCTTCACTAAATGAATGCCAAAGTTCATGAAAGCTAGTTTACGTTGCATGCTGCTGAAAATGCCTTATGGGGCTTGGGGATATTTTCTCTGATTTCAAACATTATACCTAAATATTTCAAAGTGCTCTTTATATCTGAAGTTAGATATAGACATACCTTTTTTCCTATAAGAGTCTTGAAATCTGCACGTGGGATGGTAATTATTCTTGATGTCATCCTCTAAATGAAGCAATGGAGTTGAGGGATGTGTTATAACAATACTGATTAATGATTTTTCCTCTGTGTACTACATCATATTTGCTCTGGCAGAGACAGTTTTAACTGGCTGGCTTACTCCTTTGGGTGTGTTTTTAGTTTGTAAGTGAAAAGAGTCGCCTGTGAACTTGCCTGTACATCTGTTAATTTCTTAAAAATGCAGGACCCCTATTCTTGCTTTTTATCCTGTTGTCAATGCACAGTACATTTGGTTGATATTGCTTATGACACATGTGACTCACCCCACTCTTGTGCAGCCCCTCAGAATAGTGAGCATTAATTTTGTAGCATGAAGAATAGGATCAACACTAGCATTGGACATATTCCCATCACTTTGCTTGCATTGGACTGAATAGATCATTTGACTGTTTATAAAATCACTATCCATGCCTATCCTGCCTCGTACAAGTCTGAGTTTCAATGGCACGAAGTGTTGTAAGGCAGTGAATGATTCTCTGGCAAGTAAGATCATACTATTAACACCTCAGAGTCATTTTTACATAGAACAAAATGTGAGTTTTGTGCTTGTTGTTTTGTCAAAAGGGGGATCATTCTCTTTTCCTTTGCCAAAGTGGAGAGAAGTTCTTAACTTGATTCCTTGTTTGCACCCAAAAGATAGTCGAGTTTTGATAAATAGAGGTTCTGCCAAAATTCAGTCCCATATGTAAGGTGAGTTGGGACTTCTCTTAGAAGTCTTCTAAGAAGAATCTTTGAAATACTTAAGTGCTTTTAAAAATATATGTATAAACAGAGTATAGACTAATGTGCTCTACTTTTTTCTGCCTCAACTAAACTAACTTTCGGCACCGTGTAGAAAGTATTTGCTTATCTTCTATGTCTGAAACTTTTAAATACTCGCTAAATATTTGTGGAACAAATCATTTAAGTTTCGGCTAAATCAATAGAAGCTGAATATCTACAGCAAGTGTTGGCAAACATTTTTTTTAAAGGGCCAGATCGTATTTTTGGCTTTGTGGGCCACACACGGTCCCAGCTATTAAAGTCTAAAATAGTAGCTCAAAAGCAGCCATGAAAATATGTAAACAAATAACTATGGTTGTGTTTCAAAAAATGTCATTTACAGAAACAAGCTATGTGACCTGCAGACAATAGTTTGTAACCTCTGATCTATATCTACATAAAATTGGAAGAATGGGTACTTCTGGGTCCTTGACAATCTTACTCTCATAACTTAGATCAAGAGTTTTTTAGAATAGCATCCTAAGGCCTGGATCATCCTCAAAATTGGCCACTTAAGGAAATTCTTTTTAAGGAAATAAGCATGATTTTTAATGGATGATATCTAAAATATATATCCCATAAAGATAACTAGTGTTTAGAAAACAACACTTTTTTTCTATAAAATGTTAATTATAAATCATGTTTACTCAGTTCTAGGTTCTGTGCTAAGAACTTTCCAGGCTCCGTTGTGTTGAAGGCAAACAAGAATATCACTGAGTGAGTTTACTAGTTAATGCTGCACCAGGGAATGTTCCGCTAAACACCTGTGATTGGTGTGTCTCTTTTATTATCTCTTTGCAAAAGAACTCTGTCTGAAAATGGAGTAAGAAACCATGTTTTATTTTATCACTGTATCTATTTGATAATATAACAAAAAAGGGGAAGTTGATAAAGTGAAATTTCCAGTCTGGATATTTATTGTCCTGTAAAGAATCTTTTACTCAAATATTCCTCAAGAAGACAGGAAAGAGGAAGGAAGGAAGGAAGGAAAGGAAAGAAGAAAAATTCTATCAGGAAAATTTGTTTTGTATTTCTATTTCCTCAAGGTCTCTTTGAACATATGAGCTGGGAGATAAAAAGAGTGTAGATAGCTAGCTCTTCATACTTAAACCATTTTTTAAAAAGCTATATTATAAGAGAAAGTGTATTTGGTGTAGTAGACTAGAGTTATTTACATCTAAATGCCATGGAGTAACTTTTTCATATATGATATTAATATTATCCATGTAATATGATTCATAGTAATAGAATATTACATGAAGCAAGAGAAGAGTGCTATGGTGTAAAGAGGAATATTTCATTTAAAAAAAAATCTGTGCCATTCTGAAGTAAGGACAAGCTGTTCAAAAATATTGATAAAGTAACCTAACACGTTATCCGAAAGTTTGCTACATCAAAAAAGAACACTACCAATTGCTGAAAGGTGAATGAAACTGAATAGGTAAAGCAAGTATAAACTCTTTCCTGTGAGTCACATGTTTATTTAGCACAATTGTCATTTGAAATGGCTTATGATCTCTAGGATTTAAGAGACCTGTACAACTGTGTCATGCAGATTACTTCTATTTGCCAATGAAACATAAAGAGCTTTTCATATAGAAATTTGTTTTACCCCTTTTTAAACTTGAAAGCGAGAACCTCAATACAAAATCTCATTTCCTTTCTTAGATGCTTACTGACAAAAGAGCTTCTTTACCTTTAGATGTTCTAGCTTTGCTAAAGAAATTCTAGTTTGGGAATAATTAGAGGCTAAAGAACGTTTCTGTGCTATACACTTAAGAAATGGAGAAGTTCCTTAGTTTTATAGGAAGTTTGTCAATAATGAAAGTTTAAGAGGTAACCAAATAGCAATGACATTGGCTTCAGAGCAAAATCATGAACCTGAGTTAATTATGCTGTCTTCTCTTTTGGAGCAAAACTTAAATCTATGTAATCAGAAAAAGGGTGCTTACCACAATAAAAATTATTTTCCAATTATTTTGATGTGTCTCTCAGGCTTTATACAGGTAACTACAGTAAATATTTGCCAAGTATGAGAGAAAGGTCCATCTTTAACCTAAGGAGTAATTTGATCTAACCCGTCACATATATTTCTTATAAATTGGAGAACTGGATCTCAGTTTAGGTTAGAAGTTTTTTTTTTTTAAATTAGTCTTTTATGTATGTTGGGATCTCAGCTACCATTCTTCACTAATTTATTGATTTTAATGAATCCTCTAAAGTAGTTTGGCAAAATATCATATAGGCAAAATATTTACTGATATTTTTTAGTCGCTTACCATAATTAGTTAAGGAATTTATTGATGTCTTGCCAAGTCAACAGGAAAGTTCAGGGGAATTAAGTAAACTATTTCACCCCTTTATGGTTCTTGAAATAATGTTATATTTTATGTGTCTTCTTCTGTGGGGAAAAGCGAGATATGTTAACACAGAGAAAAAGTATGAAGTGCTTTTTCCTCTTACTTAGACTCTGAAATACCTACAAATCTCTCCATTCCTTTTCTCATCTGAACTTTGAGAGTTGACCTTACAGAGGTGGAGAATTACAGACACCATCAGGAATCAAGGAATAAAGTAGATGGTATCTGAGTGGTATACACGCACTTAAAAAGAACATGTCACAATAGGAAGAAAATATTCTTATAGGCATTTCTATTTTAAAATAATGCCGACTGCACCATATGATGAAAGATCTTCAGAGCACATTAAATTAGTCATAATGGAAACTTCTTTAATTGAATGGCATGGAAAATGACCTGGGGCTTCTAGAGAAGAGACAGAGTGATCACATGCTATCCAGACGGCATCGCTGTCAGCTTATCTAAAATCCAGGATTCGGAACTGACTGTAACTCACATAAACTGTGTTTAAAACATATTTAAGAATTAGTGCAAATTATATTATGTTACTGAAATAAAAATGTGCTACCCATAAAAATAAGCAAATGCTCAATAGTTACAATACGAACAGATTATTTGTCACATTTCTTTAAGCAGTCAGTTCTTGGAAGGTATTGAGAATGAACTACAAAATAAACACATACAAACTTATATGGTAGAACAGATGCAACTATAAACGAGTTCTGGTAGAGTGCTGAGAGTTTCAGAATTTTGAATTGTCTGAGACTCAGAAGTTTAAACATATTTTTAAAATTTTAATTATTGATTTTGCTTATTCTTACCCTACTTCTGCAAGTTCTGAGAGCTCGTTTTGATATAACTCTGTCCTAGCCATTGTGATGGGCTACACATTCGAGCGATGAGTCTCACTTAGAAATTTTATGCTCCAGGAAAAAAAGGGGAAAAAAATGATATATCATTTACATCATTTAATACACATACACATACACATAGATCCACATCCATATAACCCAAGAACATGGACAAAATAAAATACAGAACATTGAAATATATATCTCTGAAGAGAAATATACTATGCATGTGGAGAAGCTACTACATCCTTAAAGAACTTGACATTTCATAGCTTATTATATTTATTATTTTTATATTTATTATTTATATTATTTATATCATTATTTAGTATATTTTATTTATTATTTATTATAAAGGCAAGCAAAGATACCTGCAATGATGAGCAAATCCACCAAAGTCCACTGGTTTTTAAGCTGTGCTCCACATACCACAGGTGGGAAGTAGTGCCTGAGTGTGTGTGTGTGTGTGTGTGTGTGTGTGTGTGTGTGTGTGTGTGTGTGTGTGCGCGCGTGCGCGTATGTATGTGTGTTGAGGGGGATTCATAACAACTGTGAAGGCATTTGAAGAAGCCTTCCAAAATTGCCATTCTAAAAATTGCAACCTTTATATCTGATTGGCCATCAATTATGAGGCCAATGAATTCTGACCCAACAATTCACCAGAATTTTGAATCCCACTGCGTTCTTATTATCACAGTGGCTTTTAGTATATGTTGGAGAGATTATTCAATATTTACCCAGATGATTCAATGGCTTATTTAGTAATAGATGAGTCACTACCATTCAGTGTAGCAAGTACCCAGGAGTTTCATCCCTAGTGTGAGATACATCCCTACATTCAAGCCTATCAAATGTAAGACATTCAAAATGTTTTAATATCATAGTTTCCTAGTCTGTAAAACGGTGATAACAAAAATAGCTAGTTCTTGAATTTATCATAATAATTAAATTTGATAATGCGTGTAATGTACTTGACGATGATCAATACATGTTAGCCATTATTTTTATGTTGTTTACAATACCATCAGCATTATGCTCATTACCATTCAATACAAATTTTATTTATGTACATCTCTGACTGCAAATATATTTCCTTATATTGAAATCTTGTTTCTTGAGATTTCTTCCCATTGATTCTACCTTAGTCATGGAAGAAAGAAAGAGAGGGGAAGGAGGGAGGGAGAGAGGGAGAGAGAGAGAGAGAGCAAGAAAAAAAAAAGAAGGAAGCCACTCATTTTCAGATTCAGTTATTAATATGTTCCCAGTATAACTTCTCTGTTTCTGCTCTGCTCCCAGCCGCCAACCCCCAAACTTAATGGAGAGAAGGGGAGGCAATGAAGGAAGGAAAGGGGGAAAGAGACAAAGTCTATTATTCTTTATACTGGCTAAACGTGCCCATATTCTTTAATTGATATGATCCCTTCAATATTCTTTTCACTCTTTTCTCATGGTGCTACAATTTTTCTGCCTGTCTTTCACGGAGAGTTACCCTGTATGGAAACACTATTTCCAGAAATTCTGAAATGTTTAAAAAACCATTATAGAAGGTGGAAAAGAACCTAAAAAGAGAGTAATCCATTGTAAACCTGGTCATTGTTATCCTAACCATAGAAGTGTTTCTTTTCCATAATTCTGTGTGCATTTTAACTTAAATTATTAAACCTATTTGACATGAAAGTTTTAATAGGAACTTATATAAGTGTTTTATCGTTTGTTTATTTGTTGCAAGGGGTGATAATGTTAGAAGTTAGAGCTCTCAAGATGGAAAGATCTTGAAACAGCTATGCAGATAAGTAAATGAGCAATCGGGATGATTCTTGTGAACAAGTTTGAGTAATAGTTTTGTGCATCTGTTTAAAATAAAGAGGAATATCAAAGTTCATGTATAATTTATTGGTTCAATTCAGTGATCAAGAACATTCCAAGAATGATATGGAGGAATTTTAAAGAAACTTTAATTTTAGTTACTTATGGAGCAAATATTTTTTCATGTTAAATGTTGTTTAAATTTATTAGAATACAGAATATCTTAGAGATATGAAATTAGGTGATATTAAACTAACAGGTTTGCATATACAAAAGCAATTACATAATGTGATATTTTCTGAGTTCTTTAGCACTCAATAATTATTGCTTTGTCGTAAAGCAAAGTTTAGGGAGCATTTGAGATCTTACTCCCCAGTATTTGTCATCAGCTTGGCTCAAATAAACTCATAAAAATTCAAAAATGAAAGCAAAATTTAAAACAATATTTAAAATATAATCTAATACTGTTTAAAATTATCATTAATAATTATACAATAAATATATATGTGTATAATTATATGTGTATATTAAAAATTGGCGGAGTGTACCAAACTATTAGTTACAGTTCACTTTGTGTAGCTGTTTATAGAGGTGTTTTATATTCTACGCTGTTTTTCTGTAATGTTTGAATAGTAAGTATGTAATAAATATATTGATTTTGAAATGATTATTTTTGTAATCAGAAGGAAAAAAACAGCTAAAACATAAATGGCAAGATTAGTTCATACTTGTAAAGCAATTATTCTTTTTTGATTTAACTTAGCATTTATCAAAAAAAAAAATAGTATCCTAAATGCTAAAATATATTATTGCCTACAGGCCAAACCTATTAACCATTAAGCTATACTATATATTCACTTAAGGTGGTTGACCATCCAGTGGTGTCATTCCATCAGAAAAGAAAAATATCCAAGAAGATTATGGTTTATATACAGCCTACACATTTTGAAACATGCTTAACCATCTCAAAGACAAACTGTCCAGGAAGGAAAAAGTCACCCCTAAGCCTTGGACTTTCAACCGTTGAGCTCTGCCCCAGGAAATACCCTGGGCAACTGAAAAGTAGAAGAACCTGGTCTCTAAGCAACTTGAGTTCCGTTTAGCACGTAGCTTCATAAAGCTTAATGAGATCTGGTTATCTCCTCCACTTTGGGAGACACTAGCTTCAGTGGGAACAGGGTGTTCTGGTTTTTGCACGGTGTGAATGAAGAAATCATAAAGCTGTGTGACACTGAGCAGCTGCCTGAATTAAGCATTGTGGTTCAAAAGAAACTTCTAGTTACTACACTCTGGCTGTATGGTTTAATGAATAATAAGGAGACTGATACTCTACTAACTACTTTGAAATGATTGCGTTAGTCTGAAATTCTACTGGCGTACATACTCTGAAGACTGTCATTCATTTGACAAGGTGTTGTATTGAAGTTGGCAAGATTATCGACTCAAGAGCTGCACTGTCTAGATTCTAGACCTGGCCTGTGTGTGACACTGAGCAAGTTACTTCAACTCTCTGCATCTAAGTTTTCTCATCTATTAAGTGAGAATAGTAAAAGTATCTATCTCATCAGTTGCTGTGAAGGTTAAATGAGTTCATATTTGTAAACACAACAGAGCCTGGATCATAATAAGAGTAGTTTAAGTATTTGTTAAATTTTTTAGAAATTATACATCTTAACTGTTTTTGGCATTGTTCTGGACCCTGAGAATTTGTCCCATTTCTCAGTTTTCAGTACTATCTTAAAACTTCAGATTAAGTTCTGTAGGGGTACAAATGGGGAAACAATTTTACTCAAGGGAAGGGGAAAAAATCATTTTGGTAGAGATAGCATTGGGTTTCACAGCTAAAGTAGGAGAATATTTGACCCAGAAAAGTAAAGCAGGGCCATTCCACATAGAATAATAAACATATACTAACACACACAAAGAATACAAAAAGAAACATGTGAAAACACCCATTATATTTTGAAAATTTTGCAGCATAGACAAAATGTAGATGATTGAAACTGTTAACTTCATGATAACTTCAATAACCATTGGATTTATTATGTGATAATGAGCAGTCATTGAAGTAGGGGAATGACAGAAGCAGATTTAGGTTATAGAAAAATAAATCTGGCAACCACACACACAAAAAAATGTGCTAGTTGGAGTGGGACAGGAGGCAAGAGGAACATGGAAGAAATTGTTCAGGTGACATCCGAGAGCTTGTATAAGACAGGGACAATGGGAGTAAATGAAGTGAAAGGATTCTTGAGATAATTTGGAGGTGAAGCTGATGAAATATTTGGAGGTGACTGACTGAGTGTTGGGGTGGAAGGAAGCATCGAGGATAATATTCAACTTTCTAGCTTGGGCTATTGGACAGTGGGTGGTTCTCTGCTCTGTTAGGGAGCAGAGTAGGAATGGGACACGAGGAGAGGCAAGAATTACCTTCACGTTGGATGTTAATCTATAGTTGCCTAGACAACCTTATCTAGTGGAGATTTCAAACAGAAAGGTGAAAGGTCATTTTAATCTCAAGGGAAAGATCAAGTTAGGAAATGCTGATTCAGGAGTTGCTGTACACGTGGTTGATGGAAGCCACAGAATGAATGAAATTAATCACAGATAAATGGGTAGAATGAGAACAAAGATGACAGAGCTTTGAGGAAAATCAACATTTAAGCAGTGAGCAAAAGAAGTAGCTAAAGAAAACTAAGAGAAAAGCTAGAGGTTAGCAAAAGAATCAAAATAAAGAGGGTTCCCACTGTTTAATTTTTTATCCATTCAATCCATTCATTTATTCATTCAATATTTAATGAGCACCCATTATGTTCCAAGACATGAGAATGTAGGGAAGGGAGACTGTGTAAGGAAAACAGCCTAACTTCTTGTTATCATGGAATTTTAAGTCTATTACAAAAGAGTAAGGCTATGGAAAAAAAAAAAAAAAAAAGGAACTCACACAAATAAATATATATTTGCATATTAATTTTTTTTTCCCGTGAAGGAAAAATACCAGCACTATGAAAACACAGGTAGGGGAGCCGGGACATCTTCCTGAGGAAATGGAGATTGAATTGAGATGTGAATAAGAGTTAACCAGGTTGGATTGCTGAGGGTGGTTCTATATTCCAGACAGGGTGAAGAGTGTATGAGGCTCTAGATTTTTATTTTTGATTGTGAAGATATGAAGAAAAAGGAAAATAAGTATGGAATGCCCCCCATTTCTCATGCCTCCCTCCAATTTCCAGGTTGTATGTAACTAGAGGTCTATATTTTAGTTCATGACAATAAAATCTATGCTAAGAAGAGGAAGATTCCAAATCAAATGAGTCATTATAAAAGACAGTGTCTAGGTTCTGTGCAGGTTGTCCCCACATTTCACAGAGTAAATTCTGAAAAAAGAGAGTTTAAATCTGTATTCTCCATTACAAAGCTCAGGGCTAGAACCCTGTGTCTCTGGTTAACAGCTAAAGAGTAGCAGCCTTCCTTAGCTTGGGGCAGCAAGACAGGCATAATTACTGGGAGGACAAGGGTCCAAGTTTGGACCCTTGCCCAATGTGGTAGCCAGAGATCATAGCCCCTACCTAATGACTTTGTTGCACAGATCTTCAGGAAGAGACAGCCATTTACATTGCAATCTGAAAATAGTTTACACTTAGGTGATGGTAAAGCAAAGCTTTCCGATTGATGTCCAGTTACGTTCCCCTCAAAATCGGGGTTATTTTTCCACGTCACGAGGATTCTTTGTTTTGTAAGAGAAAGGAGTAAACAACCTGCCCTTTCAAGTGGAAAAAAAGAAAAGTCTGAAATATGAGAAAAATAAAATTACAGGTGATATATGACAAAATTCCTATCCCACGAACTCTAGCATGGTAATCATTACACACCCTCTACAGATTATATGGCTGATCTTGTCAATACCAGACTTTGGAAAAAGTCTACGAAGTCTTGTTTTGAGGAAGTCAAAGGTCGAGAAAGGAGAATACACATTAAAGATAAAAAGTAAAACAAATGCGAGTTACAATTAAGATGATGGAGCAGGTAAATGCTGTGTTTGCCTCCTCTCACAACCACATCAAAATCACAATGAAACTACAGGACAGCCATCAGTGAGAGTCACCCGAAATCTAGCTGAATAGAAGTCCTACAACTGAGGACACATAGAAGAGGCCATCTCTAGACTGGTAAGAGGGGCGGAGATGCATGTGGCAGTTGGAAAATTGGAGGGATATCTGCGGAGATCCCCCCAGAGAAGCAAGGAGTCCCAGCCCCACACTGGGATCCCCTACCCAGGGTTCAAGTGCTGGGAAGAGAAGTCCCCCCAACTTCTGTCAGTGCAAACCAGCGGAGAATGTGGCTGAGTGAGACAGAGGGTAGTTGGAGTCGCAGCCATTCCCCCTAAAGAGCCCGTGCGGACACTTACCTGCTGACAGACTCACTCACTCTGAGCTCCAGTGCTGGGGCAGCTGCTCAAAAGGCGCCAGGGATGTACAAGGAGGAACTGAGTTGTCTGGCTTCAGGGCAAGGGCCGGAGGGGCAGCTTTCTCCTAGATAGAGTGCTGGTAGAAGCCATTGTTTCTCTGTTTGGCCCTCCCTTATCCAGGATGCAGACACAGGCAGCCGCCATATCCGAGTCTCCATCAATCTGGCTGACAATGTTGGCCCCGCCCAGGCTAGTCCCTGAGGCCTCACCCCCTCCAATTTGCAGGCCCATCCAAACCATTTCCAGTGGCTTTTCCATATGCATGACCTGTCTTGAGTCATGCTGTGGACTTTCCTAAAATCTTTTGAAGGTTCGCAAAACCAAAACAAGCAGCAGCTGGCCTCGGTGTGCCCCGTACCTCTTGCTGAGAATCCCCAAGCCCGGCAATAGGAGCAGCTTGACCTCTTGAAGCACTTCTAAGCTCAGCACAGGTGGCAGCCATCTGCGAATTACTTAATGGATCTTGCCAGGTGGTCAGAGGTAGGGCACAGGCTGTAGCTGAACTTGGCCTGTGGCAGGGCCCCTCCCAGGAGCTGCCCAGGGCTACATCTGAAAGTGACACACCCATAGGGCAGACTGGGCAGGCATCAGAGCCCTGCTAAAGCAAATCCTGCTCCATAGGGTCAGCCCCTCACTGGCCAGCCTCACAACAAATCAGCCTGCTGGTCAATCCTTCCCATTGACGTGCAAACAGCAACCAAGGCTCAGCTACAATAGGAGAGCACATACAACCCATACAAAGGACACACCTTGAGCACCTCGCTCAGGTGTGGAGGGAAGACTGCACCAATGAACCCCACAGGACACCTACTATATAAGACCACTGTACTAAGACTGGGAGACATAGCGGCCCTGCCTGATACATAGAAACAAACACAGGAAAACAGCCAAAATAGGAAGACAAAGAAACATGTTCCACGTGAAAGAACAGAACAAAGCTCCAGAAAAAAATCTCAACAAAATGGATACAAGCAATCTACCAAACACGGAGTTCAAAACACTAGTTATAAGGATGCTTGATGATCTCAGCGAGAACTCTAACAAAGAGATAAGAAATATAAAACTGGAGATAGGAAATATAAAAAAGAACCAGTCAGAAATGAATACAATAACTAGAGTAAAGAATACCTTAGGAGGAATCAACAGTAGATTAGATAAAGCAGAGGATCAAATCAGTAATTTAGAAGACACAATAGCAGAAAATACCCAATCAGAACTGCACAAGAATAAAGAATCTATAAAAATGAAGATAGTTTAAGGGACCTGTGGGACATCAAGCATACCAACATTCAAAACATAGGGGTACCAGAAGGAAAAGAGAAGAGCAAGAAATTGAAAACCTGTTTCGAGAAATAATGAAGAAATTCCCTAGCCTGGCAAAGGAAATAGACATAAGAGACTAGGAAACACACAGAGACCCAAACAAGATGAACTCAAAGAGGCCCACACCAAGACATATCATAATTACAATGCCAGAAGTTAAAGACAAAGAGAGAATCTTAAAAGCAGAAAGAGAAAAGGATCTAGTTACTTACAAGGGAGCTCCCATCAGACTGTCAGCTGATTTTCCAACAGAAACTTTGCAGGCCAGAAGGGATTGGCAGGAAATATTCAAAATATTCAAAGTAATGCAAACAAGGATCTACCACCAAGATTACTCTCCCCAGCAAAGCTATCGCTTAGAATCAAAGGACAGATAAAGAGCTTCCCAGACAAGAAAAAGCTAAAGGAGTTCATCACCACCAAACCAGTATTACAAGAAATGTTAGAGGGACTTCTTTAAGAAGAAGAAGAAGAAGAAGAAAAGTGAAAAATATGAATACTAAAGAGGTAATAACTATATATCTGTCAACAACTATTTTAAATGTAAATACATTAAATGCTCCAGTTGAAAGATAGGATTGCTAAATGAGGAAGACCCTTACATATGCTGCCTACAAGACACTCATTTCGCATCAAAAGACACAACACAGACTGGAAGTAAAGGGA
>NW_011888950.1:1909736-1912755 GCF_000151845.1 Pteropus vampyrus
GTTTTGTTCCGATAATGTTAACTTGTTAATCATTATAAAACATGGCAAATACATATAATTTATGTGACAAACATAAAATTATGTATAACCCCATCACCCAGAGAGGAGCACTGTAAACATTTTGGTATGGTTTTGGAAGAATTTCACACACACACACACACACACACACACACACAGCACATCTACGGTAATTGATATTTTAATTATAACACTAGTTCTCCTTTTGCTTATGTGAAAAATCGTGAGGACATTCGAATTGTATTCAGGTACCAAACTACAGAGTCTAAGACTGGTGAAATCATTCCCTAAATATAGTTATTTTGTAAGAGGCGATACAAGAGGGCCGGAATAGTTACCTGCATTATAGCTGTGCCCTGTAACTCTGTGGTTTTAAAGAGTAAGAGAGGCCAAGAAAACTAGGTAATCTGGCGATACCGATGCTATCTAATGAAGAACAGTGACCTGGGATAATAGCACCTTATCTATACAACCACTGCAAACTTGGCAAACTCAAAGCTTCTGTGTTTATTGTCCTATCTAGTAAGACACAGCTTTTGTGTATTGTTTGTGACTTATTACAAAAATCGAATTCAGTCAAACTGGTTTTAAATACGTAGATGCAGCGAATGTCTTATTCTATCAACTCTTGAAAAACCTTAAAATCTGTTCAGGATTTTAGTCATTAGAGCTTGAGATTGCCAGAAGATATGAAACATAAATTCAAGCCAGGGCCCTGCAAAAAAAAATATGTCACAGTAATTAGAATACAAACATAATATGCCTGAGTAAGACAGAAATTTAAGGATGACAAGAAGAAAGTACCAGATTTTTATAACTAAGAGTACTGATACGCTGGTCTTTTGAATTCACGGAGTCTGCACATGGTTTGAGTTGAGTGAGAAGGTAAAAAGCGATTATTCTGTTTTAAATGGAAAATACTTGACTCCTAGAAAATGGCACTTTCTCTTTCTTTTATGTTAGCCTCTCTACCGCCAAATAGGATGTTAACAACTTAACGTTTTTTATTTCAATAAATAGGCACTTAGACTCAGAGTTCAAAGAGAGTCTGTCTGCTACCAACTTAGATACTGCAGTAGCCATGATTACTCCTCTAGGTTATCAGATATAGTATTTTAAAAAATGATATGTATGTCTCAAGGGAAAGGATTGATACTCTAATATGTATTTATTCATATAAATAGTTTACTATCTAGAAAAAGTCATATGAGCCACATTGTTGTTTCCAGAACACCAGCCACATCCTGAGTAGGACAGAGAAGGACGTGGCAGGACACTAAGACATTCTCAGCTACGCTTTGGTGGGTATTCCAAGGTACTTCTAAGGCCTCTTTTCTCTCAACATCTCTTCATTAAATTAAATAAAAATCCCAGATAAGTATTTTTTTTTCCCACAGTAGACCACATGAGACTACGTGGAGAATTTTTGGTTAAAAACTGTTAAATTTGTGCAACTGGATTATAAATTTCACAATGAGGGGTTTATGTTTTCGTGAACCATTAAATACTTCTTGTTTCCTGTAAGGCTGGAGCCAGGCTTTCTTGCTACATCTTGGCACTTCCAGTATGTGATAGAACCAGGAAGTATAATTGAATATGAAAGCAGGTTAAAACGGAAAGAGAATGACAAATGAAATCGAAACTCTGATTACTGGCATCATTTCAATCCAGGACTCAGTAGATGTTTGAGACACTTCTGACTTTATGTGATCCCATGAACTCAATATCTGCCTTAGCACATAAGTGTTAACATACTATGGTACTCATAGAATACACAATACCAAGAGTGATCCTAATGTAAACTACAGACTTTGAGTCACAACGTGTCGATGCAGGTTAATTCTAGCAAATGTAACTGTGGTGGGGGAAGTTTATAAGGGGAGAGACTATGCAAGGTTGACAACAAGGCATGGACAGGAAATTTCAGTACTGACCTCTCGATTTTGTTATGAACTTAAAACTACTCTAAAAAAAAATTGTCTTTTTAAAAAATACTCTGTTTGTGTCTCATGGAGAATTTGACTCTGGTGAAGATATGCTCATATTAGATTTAGAGCAAATTCCTCCTCTAAGAAATGAAGGACTTAATAATGTAGATACTGCTAGAAATACATACAAGCACCCTTACTTTTATCTTTCACAACTAAAGTAATAATATATGGAGATTCATGTTAAATAACATACAAATGATCTGAGGACATTTTTGAACTGTTGGAGCCTTCCATAGAAGGAGGCAAAACACAAGCTACTCAATAGTTATAATGTTTATTCTGACAACGAGCAAGAATTTGGTCAATTTTAAAAATCTCTCTTTCCCCTCCCAATTTATAACTTTCACTCCCAGGAAAATATTTCTCATAAAACTCCATTTTTTTTTTTCTGATGTTGTACATTTTGGCTGGGAAGAATCTGGCAATGGCTCTGCCACTGCTGGGGAAAATGCAAAACCAAAACCTCCTTGCCCAGAGACCCATGAAGGTCATTTAAGAAAGGTCCCAAAGTACTTCACCTGAGAACATAGCTCTTAAATAATATACTCTTTGGCCTTTTCACCAATGTGTTGCAATCTTTCATTTTCTTAGGATGTAATTTCCTTCAAGTCTGCAAGAAGTTAGGAAAGACAAGTTGCCACCCAAAATAAGAGTTTGTGTTCCTATAGCATCTGTTTATGACAGTGTGTATAAATAAGTAGAGGTTCCACCCCAGCATAGGACAAAGAAAAATACATATCTTTTTATGAGTTGGCTTTCTGAAAACGCGACTAACTGAGAGAATGTGGGGGTGGAGCCCAATATAAATGCAATGTCAGGACAAAAAAGAACCTCCTACAAAAATCTTTCTTTAAAAAGCATTCGTTCCTAACGAAGATGCATTGTACGTAGGCGTGGACACTCAGATTTACTACCTACCCAAAGTAGCCTTCTGACAATAGATTTTTCAAGGGACAATCTTTAAACCTTGAGGTTAAAATAAATAAATAAATAACCAAATGATAATTCTG
>NW_011888950.1:1912805-1928098 GCF_000151845.1 Pteropus vampyrus
TATTCTGACAACGAGCAAGAATTTGGTCAATTTTAAAAATCTCTCTTTCCCCTCCCAATTTATAACTTTCACTCCCAGGAAAATATTTCTCATAAAACTCCATTTTTTTTTTTCTGATGTTGTACATTTTGGCTGGGAAGAATCTGGCAATGGCTCTGCCACTGCTGGGGAAAATGCAAAACCAAAACCTCCTTGCCCAGAGACCCATGAAGGTCATTTAAGAAAGGTCCCAAAGTACTTCACCTGAGAACATAGCTCTTAAATAATATACTCTTTGGCCTTTTCACCAATGTGTTGCAATCTTTCATTTTCTTAGGATGTAATTTCCTTCAAGTCTGCAAGAAGTTAGGAAAGACAAGTTGCCACCCAAAATAAGAGTTTGTGTTCCTATAGCATCTGTTTATGACAGTGTGTATAAATAAGTAGAGGTTCCACCCCAGCATAGGACAAAGAAAAATACATATCTTTTTATGAGTTGGCTTTCTGAAAACGCGACTAACTGAGAGAATGTGGGGGTGGAGCCCAATATAAATGCAATGTCAGGACAAAAAAGAACCTCCTACAAAAATCTTTCTTTAAAAAGCATTCGTTCCTAACGAAGATGCATTGTACGTAGGCGTGGACACTCAGATTTACTACCTACCCAAAGTAGCCTTCTGACAATAGATTTTTCAAGGGACAATCTTTAAACCTTGAGGTTAAAATAAATAAATAAATAACCAAATGATAATTCTGAGATATCCGTTGATGTGCTAAATATTTAACAGAAGTCGGGTGTGATGGGGATGTGCAAATCTATTCCTAAAAGCTGCACCTTTGGAGAATGATTTGAGAATCAACATTCAGAGATAGATAAATTGATCCCTAAGTGGCTCAGCTGCTAAGTGCATCAGTCATTTTCTGCATCTAGTTGTATTAACATCTTAAGATGGATATTGTTTTTGTTCTGCATATATATCTGTAGTTTATATATTATAGAGATATATATGTACATATACATGCGTATGTGTGTGTAGTAATATTTTTAAATGCATGGGAATGCAAATTGAAAGAGATGCTTTTATCATTTGCCAGCTCCCTAGCACATGGCAGGAATGTATGTAGCATCCTGGGCTTCCTGGCACCATCAGAGATGGATTGACAAGAAATCTTGCAACTTTTCCAACTTGCAACGTTTGTCTTAATCAGTGACTAAAGCTGATTCACAGTGTTTGAATTTCTGACATTGACGAGTGAATGGGAAGTGTAGGAAGTCAGAGGGAAAAAAAACTTTGGATTTTGTTCAAACTGTAAGGAACAAACATATACTAAACCTTCAATCTAGTTTAGATGAGCCTTCATTTTCAGGCATTAATTATTTAAGCTTAATAAATTATTTCAAACATTTCAGAAATGTTAGATTTTACTTTCTCTACAACTTTTAAGTACTTTAATGTGACTAAATAAAAAAAAAATATTTCTAAAGTACTCTGGCAAAGATAGACACAGAAAATATTATTAAATTAGGGTCCTGTCTAAAATAAAATTAGTCCCTACAATGTGCTGTGCTGGATGTTTCGTATAATTCTTTTCTTTTACGTCCTCACACCAGCCCTGCATGGCAAATATTATTATCACCATTTTACATATGAGAAAACTGAGCCAAAGAAAGTTTACGAAATTCTAAAAAGTATTAATAAGACATATATCACTTTTAGAATGCACAGGTTTAAAAGATAATATGTTTCTAACTCTGACACCAATACAAATATTTATATCGACATCAATTAAAATGTAAATACACATTCTTCCATCTCATCTTCATGGAGTCCAAAGATAGCCCCTTTGTTGAAATTATATTTATGTCAGTTATTTTTAATGATTGCTTAAATAAGTGTGAAAGAGAAATTATATCTGTTGATTACACTAGGACTTCTCAGGAGACCTGGACTACTGCTGTATGTCCTGTGAGTTAAAGATAGAACACAATGGACCATTCTGGCCCAGATGTAGATACACCCAGAATATCACATGGGCTCTAGATGCTTGGTAGAGAAGCAAAAAATAAAATAAAATAAAACACCAAAAAACAAAAAAACCAAGACTGAATCTGTATGTGGCAAGGGCGTAATAAATGTGGAAATGAGAAAGGATAGGTGCCTGCCTCCTGCTTGTCACTTGTTTGCTGTCCTTCCCTTCCCCCTTCCCTCCTTCTCTCCTTTCTTCTTTCAAACATCCAAGGAATATCTAAGCACCCGTAAGTGCCAGGATTTGTGCTCATCTCAACTTGCTCAGTCTTCTAGGAGTCTCTTAACTCATAACATTTTCTCTCCTATTCTGTTTGCCCTCCGCTCTGGGACGATGTCCTTCAATTTTCTGTTCTCGCTCTAGCCTTACAATTGCAGATTCTCTGTTCCATAATAAATTTTATTAGTGCTGTTTTTCGAGATCGACAGGGGCATAGACGATTGCTGCTTTTCCTCTCCAGCTTGCCTCCCGCTGGCTTTTTTTTTTTTTTCCTGAGTTGGGATCTTGGAAAATAGTGGTGTCTGCTTAGATTTACCTCACTCTGTCTTTCCGCTGCTCCGTGGCTGGAGGAGGACTCTACAGAATTGGGTTATGGTGTGATTTTCCCCTGGGCCAGCTCATGCTCCTACATTTTGTTTTTCTAAGAAAATGACCATCGATTGGACCTTTGATTTTGTCATTTTTAGAAACAAAACAAATCAGCCACATTACTTAAGATCTGAAGATGCAGTTTCTCGTGGTGGCCTTTTTCAGAATGATAGTCGTCACTGTTAGTGTCACACCTGTGGTCATTTCCTCATTTCATTGAGCAAGATATGTCTTCTTCCTTTTCTTTTTCTTGTTAATTTTGTCGTTTGGGGTGTCTTTTGTGGAGGACTGCCGAATAAAAGCACTTTTACTCAGCTACCCCTTTTAAGAGTACTGACTTAGATTAAATGGGTGTGAAATTAGTTATCGAATTTAAATGCCACAAGATAACTGTTGCTCATCCTGCTGACACACAGTGAAATAAACTTGATGGCTTAAATGTCTATTTATGAATGATGCTATGCCAAGCTGTATACAACTATGAAAATTATGAGTCTCAACCAAAGGAGATTAAGAGTTAATATATTTTTTTACTGCAAATTCAATAGGCTTAGATCAAACAATATAGAAAAAGAAGTCATTTAAACTAAAAATAAAAATATGTACTAAATAACTAATTACACGTTTCCTAAACATGATTAGCCTTTAAGTGATCAATATGGCAATTTAACTTTGTAAACATTAACTTCATAAGAAGAGATACACTATATGTTGAAATTATCACACATCTGACATCTACTTAGCCAGTGTTTCAAAGTTCCTTCTGCATGTGTCATGTGATATTAAGTAATGCATTCATTCCTAGAGACTTTTAAATTGACTTCTGATGAGTTGTCGCTATATTCACTGCCCCGTTTTATTGAAATAAATGATTGACAGTTGTATAACTCATAAAATAAGTTGCCACCAATGAATTTGAGGGCCAGATACATATACTTATGGGAAGTAAGAGTTAACATGCAAGTTAAGTAATACAGAATTTTTTTTGTGGGTGCCTAGATCTTGTGGACAAAGAAAACAATAAGTTTAGTGATTCACAACACCCTGCAAAAGAATAAATATGAATCGATGTCAATTCAGATGAATCTCAAATAAGGAGATATCATTTGTCTCATTTAATGTAGTCACTAAATAGCGGTTCTATATAATATAATGTAACCATTCATTTGACTCAGAAAGAACTGAGTTAAAATTCTGGTTTTCCCAGTAACAATTTTATTTTGAGTAAGTTTTTAAAAAAATTTCTTTGATTCAGTTTATGTGAAAATGAGGGTGGTAATACCTACTTCAAAGGTTTCGTTAAGGATTAAATGAGATCATATTGTGTGTCAAGTGCTCACAATAGTGTGTGGCATAAAGAAAAGTGGATTTTATTTTCATTTTTGTTGCTGTTATGTTTTAAAAATGTATTTGACTAAATACAAAAACAGGAAAACAAATCTCATTCCAATTACAAGCCAACTCGGTAAAAATATTTTGCTTTGTTTAAATCTACATCCACCTGAGAGATAACCTAACATTTCTGGCATTATAAATTTATCGTTGTGGAAACAATCTGAAAAATAAAGGTGAAGCAATTTATTAATATCCACGAACACGATGATTTCTGATTCCTTTTTCACAATTTTCTTTTAAACTTCACCATCACTGAGATTCAAGCAACTGTTATAGTTTGACATAGCACAGCCACAACTCCAAATTGCAATTTCCAGAACACTTTTATCTTTACTCTGATGTCACTATTTATTCAGTATATTTTAAGCCGTTTTTATAAAAATGCCAAAATGATTCACTTCTCCGAGATTTTACTACTTCAGAAAGAGAAATTTATCAGAACTCCCTAAAATTCAGAAATACATTATTGACCATACTTTTCCAAGATCATGGTGGCCGTTTTCAAATGTGGTGTTTTTATAAAAGTTTTCGTGTTTCAAAGGTTGTCCAGAATTATCCTGAACAATTTAAGCTTTCCTGTAATTCTTTAAAAGGAAGACCTAAAGTTAATAAGATTGCCAAAGGCTGGGTTAGTGGCCTTGGGCACTCATTTTCCTTGCCATTAAAAATATTTATCTTTAGTTATTTACACTAACTCATTGTCTGGTGAATATAGGAGATGGAGGTTATTTAGTTAACACATATCTATATCCTGAGGTACAATGAATTGTGACACACCAGACAGTTTAGATTTATTGGTTTAATTAACTGAGACATGGTTTATACTCACAGGGCCTGAATTAATGACTAAAAAGGCATTTCCCCCCAATAGTGTCTACATTAATATAAGTAGTTTAAGAATTTCTTTAAATCCTTAGGGAAAGTTGTTTACTAATTACAGATCCTAAATGAGGCTCAAGTAAGGTTTAGTAGAAACATAGGTAACTTCATTAAACCTTTAGAATTAGTAAATCCTTTTTCCATTCACACGTGTAAGATTATGTGACAACATGAATGAAGCTTTTTCATCTAAGATTGTCATAGGGAAGAACGTGACAGAGAAAACTGTTTATGATACAGTGGGAAATAATATAGGTCTATATAGAGCTAATGTAAAAAAGTGTGTGTATGTGTGTGTGTATGTGTGTGCATGAGTGTACGTGCATAAAACATGTGTGTAGGGTGAAAAGTCAGGAACAGTCAGAATAAAATGATTTTTAGGTACCAATGGGCAACAGTTTCCAATTCTGCCCTAGTGGTCATGTTTGACAAACCCTGAAGGAAAACTCACTGGAGACCACTGAAGACAGTTGCCATAAATCTGAGCTATTATTAATGGCATGCTTTTAATTTCATCTCTCTGAAATTATATCATTGCTACTGAATTTTAGAGTTTGAAAGTAACAGTTCCTAGAAGATGTTCCAGATTGGAGAAAGATTATAACTGACGAGATCTTATGCAGAAGAATGAAGAATTTCTAAAGATATTATCTCCTTTTTTAGGCCCTAGTCCCATAGTCTCCTAAGGAATTAATTGGAAGGCCCTTCCAGAGCCCCAGGGAGCAGTTTGTCTGCCTGTAAGTCCAAATGATTAACTAAAACATGTATTCAGCCTTCTTAATCCTTTCAGACCAAGAATCTCAATATCTCCCATAGCTTTTCAAGAATCCGTATTTTCTAAGGTTGATGAAGCTTTTCTTTGTCTCTCTTACTTTTAAGCTACCCACTCTGATACCTTATGCTTCAAAAGCATTTGTAATGATTACTATAAACTCTGGGAATGGGAATTATGTTGTTAATACAAGAAAATGGAAGTAGCAAGGAAGAGAATTATGACCTGGCGGCCAGGCAAAAATACCCAGGAGATCGATTTTTCATCGATGAAGAGAAGATGCGGCCTAGCAAGATATAAGTTCCTCATCATCCTGGGTCAGTGAGAGGTAGATGAGATCATTAGAAAAAGCATTCATGTCAAGCATGGCAGATCCATGGCACTGAACGATCTGTCTGCCTGGAAGTTGCTTCTTTTATCGCATGGCGAAGATGGTAGACTAGAAGGAAATGCCTTCTCCTTGTTTTTCCACTCCCGCGTGGGGCTTGCCATAAAGACAGTATCTCAGCAGGTCGCAGTGACTCACCCTGGTTTATGTTCATCTTCTTGGGGTGAGTTTCACTAATGGACATGGAGACAAGTACCTTGAGGACTTTAGGTATCAAATCCATCCCAGTCAACAAAATCCATGGCATATATATGCTCCTGCAACTGATACCATGCTTTGGCAAATCAGTTCACAGAAAACTCATGGACCACAGAGAGAAAGAAGTTTTGCAGCTGACCGGCATTTAGTCGCCTTAGATCACGTTTTTTCTTTGCATCATAGATTCAAATTGCATGGCAAAAATATAGCTGGAAAACAGAATATGTGGATTCTAGCATTGCATAATTCTAAGCAAATCCTAAAGTGAAAGCAAATGTGCCTTGCATAAGTCAGAAGGAATTAAACCACAGATCCATCTAATGAATATATCAAAACGCCTGTTTCTGGCTGCTGTGTACATCAGCTGTGGGTAGTGACTAATTCCTGGGCTCCTCTACTTCCGCTCACGCCATAGAGGGAGGAGGGAACAGAGTCTTTACCCACTGTAAAGTAAGACGTGTAAAACAAGGCTAACAAAGCACCGTTGGTCAAGTTGCAGCAGGATTGATGGCAAGTACACGGGAACGAGTCAATGCAGGATTAGAACAAAGAATGCACTTCATGGAACCCAATCCAATGTACATGTTGGGATATGCTGAACAGTCAACTTGAGTGGATTTGTAGCAGCATGCGAAGATAATTTACACAAACGTGAACTCATGCCCAAAAAACAAATGTGACTTGCAAATTTACAGTCCTGAAATCATGGAAGATGTACACAGAGGCAGACACAATTTACAGTCAACAAAAACCATTGCTGCCCTTAACCGCTATGAAACATTTAGTGCACACCAATAATACACTGCGAGGGTGAGACTGGATGAGCTGGCCTCTCTAGTGGAGTTGCTAAAGGTACCCCCTCCCACTTGAGAGTGAAAAGATCACATTGTTTGCAGATGAGGGTGGTAACTTGGATTCAGCTCACCTGGAAGAGTTGGGGAATGTGGACAGAAGTGTTGCTTTCAATCTGCCTTCCAGCAGCCTATTGGATGTGTCCACCTAGACATGTCCTGCCCAAGTTTCAGAATCAATGTGTATTCTTTCCTCTTCCAACCAGTCTTCTCTCTTGACTCCTGTTTCGTAAGTCAGCCATGCTGGATCCCATCGTTAACTCTTCCAGCCACCTTTTCCCCTCCCATGATTGAAATAGCTGCCA
Organism: Pteropus vampyrus; assembly: GCF_000151845.1. Lineage (NCBI taxonomy): Eukaryota > Metazoa > Chordata > Mammalia > Chiroptera > Pteropodidae > Pteropus > Pteropus vampyrus. The sequence goes on from NW_011888950.1 coordinate 1,920,189, forward strand.
AGTCATGTGTGTTCCTCTTCTGCAGTGGCTTTAGAATTGATCACTTCCTTTCCATTCTCAAGTTCAAGCACTTACTACCTCTCCCCTAAAATACTGCTTTAGGCTCTTAACTAGTCTACCAAGATCCTGTCTTCATCTCTTAGCTCTCCAATCAATTTTATGTATTTGACACTTCATCTTTCTAAACGGTAGTATATGGCTATATTATTCTCTTACTCAAAAAAAAAAAAAAAGTCAATGGTTGTTCACAACCTTCTATTTCAAGTTCAAAACCATTTAAAATCCTTATATTAATTCTCGATCTTATTCTCCATTAATATCTCAAAGTAGCTACACTCTAGATCCGGGGCTTCTCTGCTTTGGTTTTACTGACACAGTGGACTAGATTGTCTTTGTGGTGGGGGCTGGCCTGTGCATTGTAGAATATTCAGCTGTATCTCTTTTCTCTGTGCCCTAGGTGCCAGTAATGTGCCCGTCCACTCCACGTGTGACAACCCAAAATGTCTCCAGATGTGGCCAAATCCCTGTCCTAGACAAAAATGGGTCTCTTGTGGTTATCAGGATGTGTCTTAAGTATTCCGTGTGTGTGTGTGTGTGTGTGTGTGTGATGGCAGCGGGCCTTTGCTCGGAGTGTCCTCCGTACCATCTCCACCTGGATATTCAAATAATCTCTATCACTTCAGGTTTAACTCAAAAGCTCCATGTTACCAAAGTCTTCTATTCAGGCTCCCTAAATAGAAGTATTTTCCTTCGACTTTGAATCATTGTAGCACTTTATTTCTTAAACTGTTTATCTTATTTTTATGGTTTTCCATTAGTTTGGCTGCTAAAATTCTTTTAAAGTTTTAGCTCATTATTTAAATATTTATGGCCTGACTTACATAAGCTACTCTCTATTCTGTTTGAACTTTACTTTCCCCAATTTTTTTTTTTTTTTTTTGCTTCTAACAAATCTATCGCATATCTTGTATGAAAATTTTACTGGTATATAGATACTAATCTTTATGTAATTATGTAAAAGTCACTGATACATGCAATAATGTGAGGCATTCCTTTATCAAATGTGATAGAAAATAAACTGCAGCCTCTTTAGAGACAGGAAACCAAAACCGAACTAGATTCAGCTGGACCTTACAAAGCATCTGCTCCTTCCTCTGCCCCTTTACTTGAGGAATCTGGAAAAGTGGAAGGATGACTGTCTTTCACAAGGTGGTGATAGATCTAGTCTGTCATCATCAAGATAAGCACTGAGGGCTCTCGTTCGGAACTTACTGCATTAGACCAGCTGTTCTTCATGTTAGGGTCTGTGGGTCAGTATTCTGTGTACCACCTGAGAACTTGTTAGAAATGCAAATCTGGGGCCCCACCCAAGCTTATGGACTTAGAAACTCTTGAGGTTGGGCCCCATCCATCTATGTTTGGTCTGATGCAGGAGTTCTCAAACCCTGGTGCATGAGAATGACTCAGAGGATGTGTTTAAGCACAGCGTGGTCCTTCAGAACATGCAATGCTGGGAAAAAGGTAAGTTGTGGATACTCCAGACCAGACCATGAGAGGCAGCTGTGCTCAATATCAAATTAACAACCTGACCTATTTCCTGGAATTTATAACTTAATCCAGACTTCTCTGTTGACGTAGTAAAAAAATTTTATTCTGCTTGAATCACTGTAGTGTCTGTTTCATCTTAATTAAGAGGGCAGACTGAATTTGCAACAAATTTAAAATGAAAATCCACTAAAATTCATTCTACTCCGATTTTTATCATGTAATGTATGGTACAGAAATCTCAGGGATAAAGGGAAGGTTTTTTTTGTCTTATTGAAAAATTAGATATAAATACAAATAAGTTTTAGGCATTTTCAGGATGATTTGTTTAAATACAATTGTTAAACATATAAGGACAACCACTAAAATAAAAAAAAAAATAGAATACATATTTATATGCCGATAGAAGAAAAGGTAAAGACAAGTATATCTATACAAAGACCAAAATAAAAGAGAGAAGCAAAGAAAATAGAAAATATGTCAATGTTCATAATAATCATAAATATTTCTCTCAAATTTGATATAAAAATATACAAAAAATCACAAAGAAAGGTGAATAAAGGGATGAAAAAAGATATACTGGATAAGCCCTTTAAAAACTAAAACAGCATGCCATGCTAATGTCTGATAGAAAAATTCAAGGCAAAAAGCAAAAAAGAGCGTTATTTTATTTGAGAAAATTGCAATTCTCCTGTAAGATTTAATAATCATTTAACATGAGTTCACCTAAGGCTATAATGTTGAGATATACAGGAAGCAAATGCCTTTAGAAATACAAGTAGAAATAGACTATTCCCTCATCATGGGAGAGACTTAAAACACATTTACCTCAGTAGTCAAGAGATTAAACGACAAAAAAAGGTATTAAGAATATTGACTATTTGAATTATATAATTAACAGGCATATAAATGCATAGAATTTGAACCTAAAAAAGGGCAAGTAAATATGCTTTCATTTCAAATAATTTTGACATAGTTACAAAAATTGGCCATTATGTTTTAAAGGTAATAATGTATTTTACATTACATATTTTCTATCACAGTTTAATAATATTAGAAATTAAAAACAGAAAAAAAGAGATACCCTCCTCTCACAAAAACAAAACAAAACAAGAAAACAAATATTCAACTGGAGATTTTAAAAGAATCTTTTTTGATAACCTTTGGGTTATTACAAACAACTTAGAAATTTAAAAAGAAGCATGAGAATGGATTTTGGCAAAGTGGTATTGAGATATTTTATAAATGAGTGTGTATTTATTATAAAACAAAGGAAAAAGGAATGGGAAAAATAAACTGTGTCCCCAACTCACCAATCCTTAAGACCTAAAAAAGTCATATATTCTCACTGTAAAAAAATGTAGAAATTGTAAATGAACTATAAAGAAAAAAAATGAGAATGATCCACAACCCTTCTATTTTTATTATTCTCTTTCCTGTAACCAAAACACATATAACAGACAATAAATGATTCAGGCCAAATGGCCAAAATTATGTGATGTTTGCACAATTCCTGAGCTGCATTTCCACTTTGATCTCACCAATATCAAAAGAGAGACTCTGGGAGTCATCATGGAGTGTGTATGTGCAAGTGGCGTGTGTGTGTGTGTGTGCGTGTGTGTGTGTGTGGGCAAGGCGATAGCCAAAATGAGGTCCTCCATAATTCTTTGTCAGGAATACTGCTTTCTTTTTAAAAGAATTTGTCAAAGGAAACTATATGGTTCATTTTAGCATATTTTCCAGAAAGAGTTCAGTGGCATGAAAATTTGGTAACGAAGTGATGACAACCGTGTGGGAAATAATATCTGTAAGGAAGTGATAGAGAAGAAATTCATTGGAATCCAACGAAGGAAAATCATTTTGGATACCAAGATTTTGGTGTGTGTTGAGGTGGGGGGCGGTATCTTATACAACCAACTCTGACAGGCTCTCCAGTCTTCTGTGAAACAGCAGGGCCATGCTCACTTGGCTGGATGCTCCAGGAAGAGCCAGTCTCTTGCTCTTGGGAAGCAGGTGATGTGTTTTGGGTCAACGAAGCCATTTTGTTCAGCAGAAGGCATCTCAGGCACCTCATGCATTTCTTGTTGGGGCATTGACCCTACTAGGAGGTATACCAGAAGACTACACTCTTTTCTCAGAAAGAACGAGAGAATAAGAAACGACCAGCATGTCTAAACAAGCTGTGAAATCCCATCCCCCTTGCCCCCAGAATAGAGTCCAATGCCCCAAGATAAAGGAAATCCACTCTGTAATCTGATAGGCTTGTTACCAAGCAGTGTGCCAAGAACAACGCCTTCCCTTCACATAATGCCAGCGTCCAGGTGCATAAACTCCAACTTACATACTCCCGTAAAAAAAAAAAAAAAATTTGATATTTAATGCATCTAACATAACAGATAACGCTATGGATTTTCCTAGCAAGGGTGGAGAAGAGTGTGCTCACATCTCTTGCATAGACACTGTATTGGAGGTCTTTGGGCTTGATTGCTAAGGTCAGAGCACAAATATAGAAATCTAAAATTAGATTACTGTAATTGTTGTTCTCGTTCTCCCTAGCTTCACTGCAAGCTCTTTGAAAAGAGTAGCTTTGAATCTCCAACATCTATCGTCATTCCAGGTGCTTGATGCTGGGTCAATGTTCCCAAAATGAGAAGAATTATTCTTTCTTTCTTTTTTGGATGGACTTAAATGTTTTGAATGTGGAGTAAAGACTATCTATATTAGAAAATGAAAAGTTGTTTCATACAAAAAAAAGTTTTATGCCAGAAGTATAAAACTGACATTTATCTATATCTATATCTTTATCTATATCTATATCTATATTCATATCTATATGCACACACACTCACACATATCTTTGTCATTCAGGAAGCACTTTTATAAAAACTATCTCCTTTTAAATCTCACAAAATTCTGTTTTTATTATTATTTTCTGGTAAGCCTCAAAAGTCTTAAATAAATTGTGAAAGCCAACTTTTTTCAGCGATTTCTCTGCAGAGGATGGCTCAGGTTACAAGAAATATTTCGCTAAGTGAGGTCAAATGCATCTTACATGGAAATAAAAAGATTGAGAGAAGTCAAAACTGGTGATCAAAACCTACTGGAGTTCCTTTGAGAATTTCTTAGAATTGCAGATTTCTTGAGGGAAAATATATCAACAAAATTATATATATTAATTAACATACGTTTTTTCAAAAGTTCTGAAGTACCAAAGATTTAACACACAGAATGTCCGTAGGTCAGGAGGCTGGCCTGGGAAGTAAGGAGGGAGTAGACAGGATTCATATGTATTGAGCATTTAAAAGTCCACAAGATCTTAAAAATTAGAGTAAGATTTTCCTTTAAGAGTTAAAGAGTAAAACCAAGGATGTGATGCATCAAAGTAGAGATATGTAAGACCTTTAAAAGACAGAATGAAATTCTAGAAAACAAGAGTTGGCAGCCTTCAGGTAAAAAAAAAAAAAAAGTGGCCAATTCAACTGTAGTGCCATTTCTTAGACTGGCCATGTTGTTTAAATGCCTACTGAAACCAGCTATAGCCTTGCAAAAACAGAAAAAGAAAAAAAAAAAAGGAACTGAAGAATTTCCTTGAGTTTCTAAGGTTGGACATTTTCACTTTCATGAATCTGGAATTTCCAGACCTTTGTACCTATCTAGTGGTACATAACAACCACTAACAGGGCAGTCCCCAAATACAGCATTAAATGTCCACTTGGCTTTGAGTTCAGATGGTTTGTTTCTGGGTTGAGTTTTGTTTTGTTTTTTCATTTGTTTGTTTGTTTTTGCTGTTGTTGTTGCTTGGTTTTTGTTTTTGTTTTTTTTTCCACATTAACCCACAAGAAGAATTCAAACACTCTTCGAGTTTTTGCAAAATAATCGAAAACTCTGTTATTGAGCAATGTTGGCTTTACAGAAAGAACATTGTATATGGGAGGTCGGGAGGCTGTTCTCAACACACAGTCTGCAGAAACAACATCAAATTGATCTTGTAGGTCATATTTCCATGGGGATTTCTTTCCCTCACCTCCCCTAATAGGTTTATTCTTTTTACCTCCTGGAAACCACTAGGACGCTAAACAAAATAAACGATCCTGTGGTTCGCGAGAACCTTCTCGTTATAGGTGGGCAGCGTTATAAATGCACAGATTTATTTTCATTTTATGTAATACCTGGGCCCCTAAGATGTAGAGAGTAATTAACTCCTCGGAGTGGCTGTTACATACCACTAGGTACAAAGATCTGAAAATTCTAGATTCCTGAAAGTAAAAATGTCCAACCTTAGACACAACGAAGTTCTTCAGTTCCGTTTTTGCAAATAAGTAGCTGGTTTCAGTAGGCATTTAAATAACACGGCCAGTCTAGTTTTACAATGGCACTGGCTGAACCAGCCACATTTTTTACCTGTAGGCTGTCGGCTCTCCAAAAGAGGAAAATCCTTTCATATTTTATTCATAGAAAGGACTTATTTGCCTTGCAGAAAATGTTAGTGTGGGGCCCTCACACACTGTAAAATCATGAGAGGTTATACGTGGTCCTTCAGATCAAGAGAACAGACAGGGCACATTCACAGACAACAGATAGGGCTGTATTCTTGCTCACCAGACACACCTTGCAACTTTGCATTTTCCTTTTTAAGTAAATTCTACATTGCACACAACTTCATGCAAATCACTAACAGGAAATGGCAACCTAAGCACTTATCAAATCACGCCAGCTTGCCGGTTCGGGATGGCCTTGCTCCATTAAAAGATACTAGGAAGAAGAGGAATCTTTTTCTTCCAGCAAATTTAAATCTTTGGCCCATTAGAGGGTATAAAAGACAGGGGCAGGCTCTAAATTCTGAACCCTTTCTCTCCAGTGAATATTGCAATAGGACTGCTGCCTGCCTCCCCTACCTCTCCATTGTGAAAAGAGATGTTTCTTGCAAGTAGCAACAAGACTTAAAAAAAAAAAAAAAAAAAAAAAGAATTTTGTTAGCCTTCTCCACTAATTACTTTTTTGGCATTCTCCTGTCCACTTCTTTTTATTATCCTACAAAATGATCATAAGCCTATAGAATGTTTTAGACTAGTAAATGCCTGAAGGCAGAGCAATTTCAGTAGGACCTGGTGAACCCAGATGGCCCAAAATGAACACACTAGAGAATGGACCTTGTTTTAACAGACTCCACATTCAGATGTCGAGAATGAGCCTGCGAAATGTTGACATTCAGAAGAAAGCCTCACTCCTTTATCTTGGCAAATCTGGGCCTCACTTCAATTAAACCTTAAATGAAGATTCCTGTTTGAATAGTTCAAATGTTTCGAAATAGAAGGGAGAAGCTAGCTGTAGACTGAGCAAAAGTACACACTGTATTTATAATCGAACACAGCTTTTTATATAATTACATCCTTGTGCACTTTTTATTTTTGGTTCTTGAATAAAGTCACTCAGATGAAATTAAAGAGTATGCAGGAGATGTGCTTCGATGCTTCTTTCAGTTTCTATGGCAACTCTGGGGCATCTTCTTCAGCTGCCTCATTGACTGAGTGTGAACAAGTGATACAGGCTGCAACTTTTAGCTGATCCTAGAAGAGGCAGGGAGGAGCACTTCGTGGATCTCACAGCCACCAAAAGACAGGCCCGAAGATGACCTCTGGCACGTGGCTTCGACTTTCCCTCGTTTTTGATGAATAGCTGCCATCTGACAGTGCTTTTGCCAAGAGTGTTTTGTTAGGGATGTGTACGCACTTAAGTGCCTCTGAACTTTCTCTATTGGTAAATAATCTGTTTTTACGGGTCTGTGTCCAAATGCCTAATGCAGCTATTTTTAAGGACGCCCCTTTAAAGTATTTAGTGAAACACTTTCGTTTGCAGGATGAAATAAAAAGTTGCTTAACTAGGACTTTAGATGTAGAAGTATATGAGCAAAAATTTGAAAAACAAAAGCCAGACAAAACTATACAGTGTGAAACTTGATTCATTTGTTCCTTATACGGGAATGAACCCAGATACTTGCCTAGGGGGTGTCTTTGGAACCAAGTATCAGGATCAGAGAGGCGCTGAGGCAAGCGATTTCACAGACCTAAATCTAAGCAGAGTCTAGAGCAGAGTGGTCATTTAGTGTGAAGAAATGGGAAAGCAGCATCTGTAGGAGCAGAGTTTTACAAAATCAACTTAAACCATTCCCAATTAGGCATTATAAAAATATTTGGATCTATGGTGACATCTCTGAAAAAGTATTTCATTAAGTGAAGGTTTTTGAATATGGAAGGCAAGCACTATATCTTCGCACAGTGCCCAGGATACCATAAGTACTCAATAATTGGTAGTTATTGTTATATATTAATTTTTTATATCTAAAACTCAGTTACTTTTCTCAATTG
>NW_011888950.1:1928148-1930907 GCF_000151845.1 Pteropus vampyrus
CAGACCTAAATCTAAGCAGAGTCTAGAGCAGAGTGGTCATTTAGTGTGAAGAAATGGGAAAGCAGCATCTGTAGGAGCAGAGTTTTACAAAATCAGCTTAAACCATTCCCAATCAGGCATTATAAAAATATTTGGATCTATGGTGACATCTCTGAAAAAGTATTTCATTAAGTGAAGGTTTTTGAATATGGAAGGCAAGTACTATATCTTTGCACAGTGCCCAGGATACCATAAGTACTCAATAATTGGTAGTTATTGTTATATATTAATTTTTTATATCTAAAACTCAGTTACTTTTCTCAATTGTAAGACAAAATAGATATACAACTGTACTGCCAATTTTCCAAATTGTGATCTACTGCCGACACAATCCATATAGAAAACTTTGAATAGCCAGCACCATACAATAATTCCTCAATCAATTTTTGGTCAAATTGAATAGAATTTTCTAGACATCCAACCCCTTAACAGCTTCAATCCTTCAGAATATAATCTCAAACCTGAACTAAAAAAAGATCTCTGAAAATGAGTATGGTCACCATAAAACCCCTACATTCAGGCCATGTCTTTTGTCTTACCTGCATGATGCTGGCCTGCCCGACGTTCTGATGTTCATTATACAGTCCTTATAATGGATTATCTGATTTCCTTAGCACAGTAGATCGAAGACAAAAACCCAAATGGTACCAGGGGACTTCTGGCACTAGACAGAAAAGCAATTGATAGTTTAATGGACAAACTTTTCAAAGTACATCCTGCCAGGTAGAGCTGTACCTATTAACTTGAGCCACACAAGAAAACAATGACACAAACCATTTTTTGAATAAAGCAGAGAATTGTATAATCTTTTAGAAAACCATTCCTCCAAAACAATGAATGCCTTGAGGCAATAAATTTCAGTTATTTGGAGAGAGCCACTCATGTGTAATTATTCGTCGTTGTTACTCTCCCTGGTTAGTAACACTCAAGTGTAGACCTTGCTCACCTTTCTACAACTGCCCTGCTCTCTCTCTCCTTCCTCCCCCTAACCATTCTCATTCTTTAGTTTCCAAAGAAGATAGCTGACTCATCCCAGTTTGCCCGGAACTTTCCCAGTTTTAGCACAGCAAGTCCTGCATTCTGGGAAAACCTCGCTGTCCCAGGCAAACCAGGACAGCTGGTTACCCTATTCCTAAGCCAGGTGCTGTGATAGTCTTACTGCACCTGCACATTGCAAGCATTACCTGGTAATTATGTAAATTTTTAAGTCTTTGTAACAACCCTCATATAATGGCTCAAATCATCTGGTCACTGGGCAACTTGATCCGAACTATTTTGAAAAAAGAGTCTCTGGGGTCTTAAAATACATTCATCATGGACTTGGTGCTTTACTTCACTTAAAGTGCATAGAGCTCGACTCTTTTCTTCCTTCCTTCCTTCCTTCCCTCCTTCCTCTCTCTCTCTCTCTCTCTCTCAATTTGGGGAAGCAAATCCAATTGATTTAATCAGTTTGCCAGTTCCAAAATGAACATTGCTAAAGGAAAATTTGTTTTCTTATTTACAAGTGTTATCTGGAGAGCTCTTGCTTAAGAAGGCCAGAGTTTGGAGGCCTAGTTCAATGTCACTGGAAAGAACGCCTAAGCAGAAGGACTCTGAAATTCCTCCCTGCCTTCTCTTTTCCTATATATATTTAATAATTAAAAAAATTAGGGGTGAGTCCCACATAGCTTTCAACGTGCTGCCTGGAGTTAGCACCCTATATTCTGTGTCAAAGAATCCATCAGCAAGGAGGCCCTGTCACATCCTTGTGTGCAGAGGGCAGGAGGCAGAGGCACCTGACGAGACGTGGCTGTGTGCCCATAGTTGGTTAGTAGCAGAGCTTCGTGGTTTTGCCTCTGGATGGGCTTAAGCAATTTCCTCGTTAATTGAAATTAATCTGAAGTTTGAAATTTACCAAATCCCACAGCTGAGGCTTCAATTTGTAGTTGGTCTGCCCTGTGTGAGTTGTTCTCGCTCTCCAAGAACTAATGGAGGAATTGTGGAGTGGGTCATGAAGGGGGCGGGAACTCTGTGCTAAGGCATCCTGTGTGGAGATAAAAAGCATTTTCATCGCCTATGAGAATAAAAACTAAAAAGCAGAAAGGCCTTAGATTAAATAGTGAGACTTTTACCAAAAATGCCTCTAAATGGAAAGCAAAGAGTAGTTATAAAAAACACAGCCCAAAACTGAACGGCCTCAGTTTAAATCTCAATGCTGATGCCTCCAGGCTGTGTGTGTTTGCACAAGATGCTCAACCTCTCTGAGCCTCACTTTTTTCATGTCTTAAATGGGGATAATAACAGTATCTACTCCAAAGAGTTTCTGTTAAGATTAAATTATTTAAAACTTATTAAGAATCTAGAACCATGTTTGAAACATAGTAAGTACCACATGAATATTTGTTAAAGAAAAATATGAAGGAACGACCCATATTTCAGAATGCAGATTTTCTCAGTATTTTCAATGGTGAAAAACAAAGAAGTTATCCCAAATTTGCTGGAGAGAAAGTGATATTTTTTCCTGAGACCATATATCCAAGTTACCAAAGTGTCACTTTGTGCCCTAAAACAATATGTAGCTTAGAGCATTGAACTAGGTTTGGGGGCAGATAAAACCTAAATTCTAATATCTCCTCAGTGATTCATTAGCTTTAAAATCAAGCCTCAAGTTCTTCCTCTATAACGGAGCCCGAAAAATTACAGGCCACGGGCTGAATCTGGCCCACCTTTACTTATACAAC
>NW_011888950.1:1930957-1932772 GCF_000151845.1 Pteropus vampyrus
ATATTTCAGAATGCAGATTTTCTCAGTATTTTCAATGGTGAAAAACAAAGAAGTTATCCCAAATTTGCTGGAGAGAAAGTGATATTTTTTCCTGAGACCATATATCCAAGTTACCAAAGTGTCACTTTGTGCCCTAAAACAATATGTAGCTTAGAGCATTGAACTAGGTTTGGGGGCAGATAAAACCTAAATTCTAATATCTCCTCAGTGATTCATTAGCTTTAAAATCAAGCCTCAAGTTCTTCCTCTATAACGGAGCCCGAAAAATTACAGGCCACGGGCTGAATCTGGCCCACCTTTACTTATACAACCCACGGTTATAAGTAAAGTTTTATTGAAACACAGAGCCACACCATTTGTTTTCATGTTATCTGTGATTGCTTTCTCTCTACAAGGGCAGAGTTGCAGGGGTGAGACAGAGACTTTGTTCTGCAAACCAAAAATTGTTACTACCTGGCCCTCGACGGAATACATTTGCCAACTCTGGATCTATAATACGACCATAATATTCTGATTCATGTCTGAAAATGAGATAATAAATAAGGCAGAAGCCTACACGGAGTCTAGGCTCCATGAAGAAGGACTAATATCATTAAACAAAAAAAGTCAAAATCCAAACCTTTTTTGTTAGTTTTGTTTGCTTGTTTTTCTGCCTTTTCTACCCTCTACCTAGGCCGTTCTGTCCAAAAACAAAATATGAGCTTGACTTCCTCTAACTTGGATTAAGCTAATCTGCCACCCCATCGCAGCTGCCTGTGTAGGCGATTTCTATGGCTCTATTCATCCAAACTATCAGGGTTTCTGTCCCATTGTTTGTTAACATTTGCTTTATATCTCAGAGGTTCCACACAAGCATACGGGAAGCCCCCCAAAAATCTTGCACTGATTTGTTTTCGATGTTTAATTTTTTATTTAGAAATAATAAAATAAGACATAATATATAAAAATATGTACAATCCATGGTTTGTGCAGTACAATAGGAAGACTTCAGATACAAAAGGACGGCAAACAGGAAAATAATGACTATCACGATTGTCAAAGGCCGGGATTGTTCAATTCGCCAGAGCCCGGAGCTGAAACCCAGCGTCGCCAGAAGAGATTCTACTTGGGAGTGGGAGGTGACTATGCAACACTTTTTTTTCTCACCTTAACATTATTAGACACAGAGTGAAAAACAACGCACTCTGCTTCTCAGAAGAAGCTTTTTGCCTTTACTGAGTGGCTTATTATAAAGTATGCACGAGTAACACATTTTGGGGGACACAACTCATCAAATCAACATCAAGGTTTGGGATGGGATTCCGTAGGGTGGAAAGGAAGCGAAGGGAAGAAATAATGCGTGAATAGAACTTTTTAAAAAAGGTGAAACAAACTTTCTCCAGGAATTTGGACATGACTACAGTGCTCTAGTTAAGACATTCTTAAAATGTCTGATTCAAGTATATGCTTAGAGGGATAGAAAACTATTCCTTTCTCAATAATCAAAATAGAATTCACTTTGTCTACCTTTTATTTAAAAAATAGGGTAACCATGAATCTATGCCTCCTCCCAAAAATATAATGCCCAGCCAGACGTGGGCAAAAAATTTCTTTCAAAGGGAATAAGTCCTAAGTAAATTCAAAGGGGGATTTGCTTGCAAGAGAAGCAACGCGAATCCAGGACAGATCACAGACATCCACGGCGGGTCTCTTCAATCTGCATTGTAATGACGTGTGTGCACTTATTAAAGAGACCCAGTCAATAAGGACAAATGTTTTGAAGGTAAAATGCAGCAAAAAAAAAAAAATGTTGTGCATTACCTGTGTCTTGGCTCT
>NW_011888950.1:1934042-1942912 GCF_000151845.1 Pteropus vampyrus
GGTCTCTTCAATCTGCATTGTAATGACGTGTGTGCACTTATTAAAGAGACCCAGTCAATAAGGACAAATGTTTTGAAGGTAAAATGCAGCAAAAATGATCATTCCCAAAGGAAAGCTTAAAGCTATCATCTTAAAAAAAAAAAAAAAAAAGCCATTTAAAGCTTGTAACTGTTAAAATACTAATAACTAGAAAAAGCTTTGAAATGAACAGTCCATGCTGAAATAAATAACAGAAGAACATAGCAATACAAACCTTATAAGGCTGGTAAATATTTTGCTAAAACCATGCTAACCGGTAGCATATAGGTACTAGCTCTCAGAAATTGCTGCACTGAAATTATACTTTCTATGGCAATTTTTTTCCTTTACAGACTTCTATTTACATTTGGCTTTAAATATGAAAATATCTGATAAACTTTATAAAATGTACACTTTAAAAACATAGCTTCTGCAAAATTTTCTTGGAAAAAAAACAAACGAACAAACCTGTGCACCAGAAATTTTAGATTTTTTTTCTCTTTTTTTTTTCAGAAAGAAGTTGAAAGATTTCCCTCCATCATTCCTGCCCCCGGGCCCACCCCCTTGCAATTAACGTTTTAAGTGGCAGCACTGTGTATTCGGAAGGAGCCTTCTCTATGGTCACCCCCGCTATCCACTGTATCTTCATTTAATTTACATATCACTGAATACTCTTTGGTTTGATTATTTTCCTTTGCAAAATATCAAAATAGCAGCAGCTGAAGCCCTCAGTGTCCCATTGACGGCCAAATCATTGCCCCTTTTTGTCGATGCTCAATGCCAATTCCTTCAACTCCCTAAATGACTTCCCAAACCTGCCCTGACGTTTGGGTTTAGAACAGCGTCCACGCGCTTGACACCTCTGCCTTGGTATCGATGGAAATCACGCCACGGTTTTCAAACCCATTGACTCTGAAGGCTGACAACAGCAGCAGAAACTGTGATATTATTGCAGGCACTGCATTCAGATATGGCTGTTCAAGAACCAGAGACCATCACAGACACCAATTCACAGAATACAGGATCCTAGAACAAGCTGTTTTTTAATGGCATACAGGGATATAATACCATAAGAGAGTTGATTTTGAGACTCCGATTAAAAAGAAAAGTCAGTAACCCCAGAATTCACAGATGGGGAACTTTAAACCAAAACAGAGTTTCATGATTGAGATAGAGTGAGGGGGAAAAAAAAAAAATGTATTTAGCAAGTCAGGCAGTCAGGTAAGAAGGAGAGGCTTGTGGAAATCAATGTGTCCTTCGTCACCTGCTCTAGCGGTCCACAGGTGACAAGGATCAACTTAGATTCAATCATGAGTGTGCATACATAAAGGGGGAAATAATCATTTTAGACTATTATCTCCTTTACTTGTGATTGTGTCATATTTTTTATGACCCTTGTTGACCCTAAAATACTGGGACCATTTTCATTCCTACTGTCTGATAGTAAAAAAAAAAAAAAAAGCAACGTTGCTCTCCCTCCTGAATGCTCGAGCCGATGATGCAAGCCCACACGCATCTCGCTGCCTCCCCCATGTGGGCGCTGCAGCCCCCCAGCCACGCAGGACTCATCCAGACACACTGATCAGAGGACCAGTCTGGAGGCCTGGCATGGCACCCTTTCTAAGGCAAAGCCAATCTGGACTTTTTCCGGAAGTTGGGGAAACGCATTCAACTATAAGGGTTTAAACCCATTTAGCTTCCATATTGGATGACTCAGCTTGGAGGATGCTGATGAAAGTCAACCGAGGTCTTATCTTATTACGGAATACATTTTGGAATGTGCAAAAAGGGAAAAACCCAGAAAAATCTAAGACCATGTCACCATCTCTCGCCTTATGTGTTAGCCTGGCCAGCACTACCTCGCAGGAAAGAAGAGATGTTTATATTGTGTGTGTGTGAATTTTCCTTCCCCTTTCTTCTTCCTCTTACAATACAAAAGTTATGTGAAAGAACAGAATTTTTAAAGCACTGCACTGACTAGACTGCGTGTATGAAGTCCTATTTGCTAAAGAAGGTGCCAAAGGAGAGGGCAGTTCAAGGTCTCGCTGAGGTTCAAAGTTATTGTCTCTTGATTTCAAGGCAGCTTCCTTTTCCTTTTTAGTATAAGCTCTGCTGTGCAAAAATGTGCATTATCTTTGGTATTTATTTTAGGTAGTCTAACTTAAAATTTGAGATAACCCATTAACATCATGAAGGAAAATAAAATAAAATAAAAACCCGGAGGCTACCATTTGGCTTTTGTTACATAATGCCCTTATGTAACCAAAGAGGAGAGAGAGAGAGAGACAGAGAGAGAGAGAGAGAGAGAGAATGAGAGACAGAGAGAGAGAGAGAGAGAGAGAGAAATCAATTCTAGCAAACAAATTACTGGCCTCAAAAAATCAGGCTCTCGTTTTGGCAGCTAATAGCCAAATACTTGCCACTTTGAAGCGCATATCATGAGCTTTCAACAAAGTTCAACACTGACTTTTAAATTACACGAAAGAAAAACTACACGGCAACAAAAATACAATTTGTGTTCATGTAGTTAGCAGCTTTTCAAAATTAAGGCAGAGTCTTGCCTTTGTTATGCCATTAAAAACATTCTTGTTCCATTCTGGATAAGTCAAATACCCAACCAAAGCTTGCCTGCAAGTTCAAGTTTTGTAAAAACATAAAACAAAACATAAAAAAAAAAAAAAAAACCCACCCATAACTTATTCTACAACATATATGTGCCATCGGGTCACGGGGAGGCATGTTTAGTGCTTTCCATTCGTCTTCGAGCTCGGAGTCTTTCTTTGAAACCCTTGTGCCAGCCTCAGTCCCTTGTGGCCACTTGCCTTGACCCACCTCTTCACCGGTACCGTCGCCTGAATAACTGTTTTGGGCCTTTGACCAACAGACTGTGTTTCGATGTAAATATTCCAGAGGAGGAATCAGTCAGTCATATCTCCGACTCTCGCCGTAAGGGCCTGGGCTCTAGAGGTACACTGGCCTGGTTGTGAAGGTCCATGCCGGGGGGTGTGTCCGTACTCGTGCTTTCTGGGACTCCATTTTCACTGTCATCTTCCTCTTTGCTCGTGAGGGCAACTTCATTTTCATAGCAAAATGAATTAGCATTTGAGAGGATATATTTCTTTTCTGCTAAGTCTCTAGCACTACAAAGGGGAGTGTTGGGTACTTCGTAAGTCTTGTGGAATCTCGAATAGTCCACTTTGTAGTAATGCTTCTCTTCAAAGAGTACGGGCTCATAGCGGTGGCCCCAGAGGATTTCATTGGCCAGGTATGAGCTGCGACACTGTGTCGTCATGGCGGTGGCCTCCACCATGCCTTCCAGTATCACGACAATCTCAAAGTCTGCGTTGTCAATGTCTTGTTTACTCAGATCATATAAGGGGCTGTCTTCATCTATTTCATGGACTATCGTGATTGGGGACACCAGAAAGATACGGTCAATCCCACTGTCGAACCCGACATTGATATCTATTTGATCCAGGGGGATGTACTCCCCTTCTGAAGTAATTCTGGATTTGAGCAGCTGTGCTCGAACATGAGCTTCCACCAAGTGGCTTTTCCGAAGATTGCCCACGCGCCACATCAGACACAGCTTGCCGTCCCTCATGGCAATCACGGCATTGTGACTGAAGACAAGAGTCTCGTTTCTCTTCTTTGGTTTCGCCATCTTCGCCATGACCGCGCCAATGATAAAGGCATCGATGATGCAGCCCACGATCGACTGGAACACCACCATGAAAACAGCAACCGGACACTCGTCCGTGACACACCGGAAACCATAGCCTATGGTCGTCTGGGTCTCAATGGAGAAAAGGAAGGCGGCCGTGAAACTCTTGACCTCGGATACACAAGCTTTGCTCTCTTTGGCTGCATCCAGATCCCCATGGAGCAGAGCTATCAACCAAAACACACAGCCAAAGAACAGCCACGAGAGAACAAAAGCCAGGCAGAAGATAACCAGCATCCACCGCCAGCGAATGTCCACGCACGTGGTAAAGATGTCTGCGAGGTACCGTTGTCCCTTCTCGCCCACGTTGATGAACTGAACGTTACAGTGGCCGTCCTTCTTCACGAAGCGGCTCCTGCACTGCTGCCGGGTGTGGACCTTACTCTTCCCATTCCCAAAGCCGTTTGCAACCGCCATCGTGGCCAGCTTCATGCCGTCTTCCTCCGAAGAGACGATGCTGTAGCGGTTGGTTCGCACGCTGCCCATTGCTTCTGCTGTGGACGCCAGTGCTTCTGCTTTGGAAAACAGTCTGAGTTTTTGCAAAACCCTTTGGAGAAACAGTTTTGAATGTTCGGTGAGGACACGCTGACACAAAAAAAAAAAAAGGAGAAGGAGAAGAAGGAGAGATGGGGGTCTCCAGTAGCCTTGAGGTTCTACCAAGGTCTGTCTACTGACATGCAGAGTTACCTTAGTAACTCAGCTGACATCCAGAGAACAGGCCCTGCCAAAAAAGGAAAAATCATTCATTACAAAGATGGCTTTATTAAGGGTTCTGCTTCCTAAGGCAACATTTCCCAGCAACACACAGAGTCTGATATAGATAAATATGCTCCACTGGATTAAAGGGTTTTTCATTCTTTGTACCCTAAAAAAAACAGTTTCAATTTCAAAGCATAAAATCATTAAACACAGAAGAGCTGCTTGCTTGTGACAGTCTTTCAACCAAAATTTCAGGTCCCCTTTCTTCTAATTTTTGCAAGCAATCTAAAATATTCTCTTTTCCAGGTCTACCTCTCCCGTCTTATTCTCTCCTTTAGCTTTCTCTGCTTGCTAGGGTCGCAAGTTCTCAAGCAGAAGAAAGACTTTCTAACTCCAAGGTTTGTCATGAAGCTTTATGAACCTGGACATGTCTAGAGACCATGACATACGAATGAAGGATGTTAACATTAACCGAGCCGCAGGTGCATTATGGGAGAATATTAGAGTCCTCGATGACAACGTTGACATCAGAAGGCACAGACTATTTTGTTTAAATGACAGAACTGAGCAGACAGCCCTTAAGATCATCTGAAATGGATCTGAATTTCTGGAGACCTTTTGGACTTGCTGTGTCACTTCCCACACTGTAAGCAGCCACAATGCAGATAACATCGCTCTGTTAGTGCAGGTGATTCTGACTTGAAGACACAAGTTCACCCTGGGGGACAGAGAGCCATTCTGTTGCCTAGCAATAAGAGTCCTGAAATTCTCCGGAGATGGGATTGCCATGTGTAATGACAGGCTCGGAAGTAAGCACCTTTGTGTCAAAGGACCTGGTCTTTAGCGGATTGAGATAAGGCAGGAACTCATTTCATGTGAGTCCAATTCTGTGTTTTCCCAAACAGAGGCAACTCTGTAGGAATAGATCATGAACGTCAGTCAGCTTACTTTCACTTCAAGCGCTGCTGTTTGCTGTATGTTCCTGTGGAGAAGGCACTCACCTTTACTAAATGCGAACAAAGAGTAGTTCTCAGTTTTCCCCTTTTCCCTTATTGTCACCTAGGTAAAAACCATCTATTTTACTTTCTGTCTTTGCTCCAAAGACGCCACTTTTCCCCTGACTAATTAACAAAAGCCTAAGAGAAAGTCGAGGCTGTTTATTTCATCAAATATAAGTTAATGCAGCATAGAACCAAAACATACAGATTATTCTCAAAATCTCAAACAACCAGACCTACCTCCTGTATTAAAGGGGGATGATGAACAACAGATTAAAAGGATCAGAAATTTGTTAAAGCCCTCATAAGAAGGACTTTTTCTTTTTCCCCCCAAACCACATTAAGATTGAGCAGTTAACAAAACCGATTTCAGCCAAGCCAACCGCAAACAAATAAAGCAAATCATTTATCTTTTTTTTTGTGCCCCCTTAAAGAGAGGCAAGGTGCATTGTCTTTGAAAATGCCTTGTTAGAGTCTTTCATTTCTCCCTCTTCATCCAAGTTATTATGCAAGAATGCGCCCCAACACATTTTTCCTGAGATTAGTCATCTGTGAAAATTGCAATGTGTGTTACATTTTGGCAGCTTTTGATACCTAAATGATGCTGGGTTTGAAAGTGTCTTTGAATTACTTTATAAAAAGTAGTTACTGTGCCTTCCCAGTCTTCCACCTGCTTCAATGTTTTGTCTGCTTCCCTGCGAAGTTTGTACTTGGACAAAAGAAACAAGACTCCTATTCCTCAGGGTTCTAAATCCTGGACATAGAAAGAATTTTTTCTTTTTCTTTTTTTAACAGGGGTTTCAGCTTATTTGGTTCATAGGAAATTGCCAAGCATTTCTACACAAAAACAGATAGAGATAATACTACAACACCGTATACAGGTGTACTTTCCAAAAAAAGGGGGGGGAGGGTATTATTTAAATAGTACTTGTGTCCTTGAATTCTGATTGACTTCAGGATCTTACGTGACGTGCTGACACCAAGAAATTCCCTTTTCGTGATTCAAAACAACCTTTCCATCTGAGTTACCATTAGGGGCTATGAGTAGACAAGCTCAAATTTCTTCTGACTTATTTCTGCATAAGTTATGCTTTCCAGATTAAAGCATAACAACCATACGGAATCTAAAGACTGAATTACGACTTTCCAAAAATCTTGTCCCCAGGACATTAGTTTTAAATTCCACAAAACACACAACACCAGCTTCGTATGAGCTGCTTTCCGCATTTAGAACACCTTGAAAATAGCCTGTACCAGCCCGGCGACTATTATCATCTTATTTCCATTGCTAATGACAGACTGTGTTCCACACGAGGAGCATCATTTACAAATTTTACCATTTCTGCCTGGAAAGGGGGAAAAAACAGATTTTTTTTTTTCTTTTGGCAAAATGGAAACTTTTGTCACTTCAAATAGATAGGCTCCAAAATAGATTTATGTGTGTGTGTGTGCACACATGATGTGCATTCAGACTTTTGTGGAGCTGACTACATAAATAAAATCTAGGACCTGCCACTATGAAGAATGCCTTTCCTATTAACCTGCCCACACGCCACAGTGGCTTTGGGCAAGCAGAAAACTTTCTTGCCTGTTCTTCTCTCACCAAAAATCACCAGTTCATGAGCTTCTGGGAAAAACTTTCATTAGGATTAGGGCTTTCATGCAACTTTATTTTAGGGAGAGGTTCAAAATAATTTTTTGAGAAACATTCGATTAAGAATAGATGAGAACACGAAGTGATTTGCCTCCCTGATGGGTACGACTCGGGAGAATGGATATTTGACTGGATGGACCACGTATAAATGCCTCTTACAGCCCAAATATTTAAGGGCCTGATGTAAATTTAAAAGGCACACATAATCATTTTACCCAGGCTATAACCAATGAGGTAGAAAATATTTCTGGGAAATTGAGAGGCTACATGTGGTGCTGTTCATGTTAAGACTATTTATAGGCTGAGCCAAAATTAAGCATAAGCAATGGAAAAAAATAGTTCAGTGCTTCAATCTTAGGTAGATGTTAGGGGAGAGAGAGCTACAGATAAATCAAAGGTCAAGGAGATAACATGGTATAACTGGGTGAATCTAAATCATTTTTGCCTCATAGGAAATATTTCCAAGATGGATTATTAAAAAGAAAAACAGAAAAACGTGCTTATGAAGAATGAACGAGAATAAATGTGTCCCATAAGGTGGTCATAGTGTACTGAATAAGAAAGTTTCTAACTAAGGATAAGAAATAAGCATAGAAAAGAAAGCATGCTGGGCTTAGAGCGAGGTCTGCTAATGAGTGTTCAGAGCAGCTATTCCCCAGCTGACGCCATATAGACCAGCCTGAGTATGCTCTGGGCACATGTTGCTATGAGAACGCAAGTGCTAGCAAAGCAACCCCATAGACGCTCAGTAAACAGAGGGAGGGGCGGAGGACCGAGGGGAGGGGAGGGGGATACCCAGTCGTCTATGCGAGCACTATAACATTGACACTCAGCGATGCACATAGCATCACTTAGCATGTGCAAACGCCGAGAACGTATACACACTTGCTAAACAAACATATACACTAAGAAAAGAAAAACACTTAAAACGGTCAGGCTGTTCAGGTAAAGATGTGGTCGATCTTGCATGCTCCTCAAAAGTCATACAAGGACTGTACAGCCAACCAGAGATTCTGCATCCGGAGAGTCTAAAGGAAGTAGAAATACTGTGGGTTTCTTTAAATGCCCAATTCACAAGAGTTTAGAACTAATATTCCCATGGATACCGGTAACATAGAAGGAAGTTCCACCAAAACAAGAGGGGGAGGGGCTGAAAGCAAAGTGAAATGACCTTGACCCCAACTCTCACCCCTCCCGCCATCCTTGAAGTCACATCTCTTACCCCTGAGCATGGAGATTTTTCTGGATAATGGCAAATATAAATAAAACACTTGGGGGTGGGTGCGGAAGTGAGCAGGAAAAAGCTAACAAGTGCATAGGTAATATACAGCAGACACACAACAGTGGTAAGCGAGAGAAAATCTGACAGCCAATAGATTATTAACATGAAAAAGTGGTAAAAAAAAAAAAAGTGGTAAAAAGTCAATATGCATTCTCTGCATACCCAAATGCCTTATTTCCTACCAGGTAAATTCTGAGTTTATAAAAATCCCCAAGATTCACAGCTGTATCCTAGTTACCATCCCACTGATATGCTTACCCAGGCACAAACATTAAACTGCCTATTTCCTATTTCTTTTTTTTTTTTTTTCAATTGTCACGATGAGTCTATGTTATGATGCAATCTTTTTGCAGGGGGAAAAAAAAAAGTCGTTTTCACCACTGTGCTCCCTGGAAACCACGCTGTCTTCAACCTAAGTGTCAGTACTATTAGTACTAAGGATTACAAGTTGCTTAGGGGACAGTGACAGAATGATGTGAACGTTTCGCGGCCATC
>NW_011888950.1:1944322-1952279 GCF_000151845.1 Pteropus vampyrus
AAGCCGGGGAGGATTGCATCTCAGCCCGGGCGCGTCCCCCTGTCCCCTCCCTCCCACCCAGGGCCCCTCGCCCCGCGAATCCTCCGCAGAGCCTGCGGGGTGCTGTGGAGCAGCGAATTAAATGGGGGACCGGGACCGGGGACCCGCGCGCAGAACTCGGCAGGATTCAGACGCGCGCCAGTGTTGCAACCGCACAGCCGTTGGGGCTATTTCTCCTCCCCGACTGTTCGTGAATTACTTACAAAGCGCCAGGACTTCTCTGAAGGGTGAACGATTCGTTCCTTCTCGCATTGTCCTCCCTCAATCTCTTTCTCCACCACCGCCCGGCACGCTCTGCTGATCTAAAATCAGAGCAATTAGAGAGTAATGAATTCTCTGGAACAGCAACTCCTACAGACACTCGCGCTCTGCCCTCGCATGGGCGCCTCCCAACCCTTCTTCCCAGCAACCAGGCAAGAGCGTGTAGACAGACCCCTTTAGAAACCTAGGTCAAGTTCAGTGTTACCGGGGGTCTGGACCCTGGAACTTTAGATTAATCCACGCGTGTGTGTTTGTGTGTGTAAACTGAAGAGTAAGTGCATATCTCTGAGTACTTCGGTGCCAAAACGAAGCTTTGCTCCTAAAGGACACAATATATTTAGGAGTCTTTCCCTTTCTTACACCGAGTTTGAAATCCGTGTGCGTGCGTGCGTGCGTGCGTGCGTGTGTGTGTGTGTGTGTGTGTGTGTGTGTTTATTTCCTCAAGCGATCAAATTTGTCTTTCGTGCAGTTTATTTACCCCTTTAAACCCCCCCCACCCCCCACCTCCCACCCCCGAATCGCCAAA
This sequence comes from Pteropus vampyrus, assembly GCF_000151845.1. Taxonomy (NCBI): domain Eukaryota; kingdom Metazoa; phylum Chordata; class Mammalia; order Chiroptera; family Pteropodidae; genus Pteropus; species Pteropus vampyrus. The sequence goes on from NW_011888950.1 coordinate 1,945,149, forward strand.
CTCCTTCAGCAATCTAGCTTGTATTCTGAGCGGCACAGCCCTGGTGGATTTGTGGATTTGTGTTTTGGCCGGAGGACGAGACACTGACAACATAAGGAAAGGGTTTGCGCCGGTGCTCACCTCCGAGCCTCATACCCTCGCATGGCCCCTAGGAGGTGCTGGTGAAATATGCTTGGGTTTTGCAGATGCGTACTTCATCCTGTGTGAGCAAGTGTGCCTCTTTTCCTATATCCGAGCAAAGTATTGAAATTAAAAGGGTGTGGAATAGGTTGTGCCCGCGTGCGACTGCTGACAGCCCAGCGCGTTTCTGTTCCATCCCATCTGTTGAGATTACACAGTGCTCCAAGCCCTGTTACAATCTTGCTTTTTAAGGCCCCGGTAAGTGGGAATGCCTCGCACAAGACGTCTACATTAATATTTATTTATTAAGTCACGTATTATTTATAAACAGCTTGAATTAACTCTGCAAAATAAATGGATGTGTAGGAACCCAGGCTGTAGCTGGCAGCTAAAAGAACCTGGAGATAGACCAGCTAACTGTATACAGCCAAAGGACACTGGGTGAGTTGACAGCTCCCGTCACTGCAATAACATTCTGAAATGTGTTTTCTCATGGATTTCTTCTAATAAACAGGTGGGAGAGGTCTCATTGATACCTTAGAACGTATAAGCCTAAGTGGAGAGAGGAAATTAATCATTTATAGATATTCTCTTCTTTATTATAATTCAGTCTGTGCATCTGTAGATGGCTAAGCATTTTCCAAACCATGTGCATTCAGAGAGACTATACTTTTGTCCAGGTAATGAGCAATTTTTTGAGCATCGGTCACCCGGAAAAAGATGCCATTTCTCTGGAACTTGGATTGAAATGGTTTTACTTTAATATTATACTCTAAATAAACTGAGTGTACCCTAGGCCCAGATAATTTCATATGATAGGAAAATCTTGAAAGAAATGAACACCAAGTTCTAAGATTATGGTCGGCTGTATAGACTTAGTCATGGGAGGGAGCAAACAAATATATGTGTCCTAGTCTTTCTCAACAGCATCCCTCTCTGCACCCCACCCATGCCACCTGCCCACAGACTGATATGCAGCAAGGCTTAGTTCTCGAAGTAGAAGGTTAGAGAAAAGTTGATTATTTTAATAAGCAGCTTCCCAATCTGATTTAGAATTTTTACCTTATTTAGCTAAATAAGAAACATGAAAGATTAAATTTTGTAAGTAAACCTTTGTAAATGCATGATAGCATTCATTAACTCCATCTTACAAAAAATATATATATATAAATGTGTGCTTTAATAAGTGACTTTTCCCTATGTCCCTATTAAGAAAATTCTAGTGTTCCAATGCATTCAGTGCTTGGGTAAATATACTTTTTGGAGCAGTGTGTGATACAGATTTCTCTAGTCAGAGTATATCTCTTTTTCTTTTTTTTCTTTTTTTTTGGCTGAATCAGTCCTTATTTAGCAAAAATCCCCATTAGTTTTGGACAGCAATGAAGTTGGGTGTTGGGATCCAACTGTGGATTAAATTTTTCCAAGGAAATGAGAATTATGCTCTTACTGATTCCCTCCACAGTAACCACCTATAATATGAGAGCCAAACATTAGTCACAAACCAGATCTGCAGTCAGATTATGAATGGTTGTGTGACGCAGAAGGTGACTGTCCCACTAGGAACAGAAATTTTTCCTTTGTATTTATATAAAGATCTCCAGCAATTAGATATGTTTTCAGACTTCCATTAACCATATATGCAGACCCATTTCATAGGAACATGAAATGAAAAAACTGTCATTTGTATCAACTACGTATTAAGAACTACTTACTAATCTTCATAGGAATGATTAATAGTAATAAATAATAAATAAGTGTCAGATTGACTTGAAATGTAGACAGGATGAGTTTGCAATCTGCTGCTGTGGGGGACAAGCCATCTACTATGGTATTTTAAGGCACCGAATATATTATTATCTATTAGAAAACAGCTCTGGCAATTTCACTTACCACACTGATAAGATTTAATCTTCATATTAAATTCAATGAATGTATTTGTTGCAGAGCTGCTTTATACTTTAGCTTTCTGCTAAGCGATGATATGGGAGACATAAAAGCCCTAGAAGGAACAAACCAACAATGCACAGGTGAAATCAAATGACACTATAAGGGCCCCTGTGATTAAGTGCTAAAATGGATCATGCAAAAAATAAATAAATCTGGAGAGTTTCTGAGGAGTGGAGTGGAACAGAATAGAATTTATGGCAAAGTCTTAGAATGGAAGCCTTACTATGTATAACATGTTACCTACCACGCGTAGTTAAGGATGCTGAGGGTACTGCCCCCAGATCAGTCTATATACATGCATGTGGCCGTGTGTGTGAATTATAAGCTGTTTGTTTCTCAGGATGGCATGTGCTTGCTGCATGCCACTGTCTACACAGACGCAATTTTCTCTAAAGCAGTGGGATTTAGTCCTCAAGGCTTATTTGACTTTCTTCACCACTGGAACACACAGTGATTATGCCTAATTTATCTGGCATTCCTGGAACTGTCCATATCACATAATGGCTTTTCTAAATAATTAAAATTTCTTTGGGTGGGAATTATTTTCTCTGATATATGGTAGGAATCCTCCATCTCTCCAACTGGTTGCCCCTGCAACTCTGTACATATTTCTAGTAGAGTACATTTTGGTCCCCTCCTGTTATGAGAAATATTTTCCCCTATGTTTGTTTCCACCTACCAATAGCGAGCTTTTCAAAATCCACTGTCCTGTTCTTTATCTTTATATCCCCACTGACTTGCACTTGACCAAGTTGAAAAACAAAATCAAGTCTCACTATAAAAGTCAGTCGAATAATTAAATGAATTAAAGTAACAATATTTTTTAGTGTAATATGACTTTAGAATAATGACTCAGTATCATTTTAAAAAAATACAAGTTGTGTCATTTTTACCTGCAATGGAACAGGCCTATGGGGTACAGTGAAAGCAATGTCTCCTACATTCAGTGGGCCTGGACCAAGCTAATTTAAGCCTTCTGCTTGTTCTCGCTTCTCCATCAGTGGCAGCCTTCGCTTCTCATTTTTGCTTCTGCCAACGTGCCATACATTTATCAGGCTGTCACCATGCTGTCTAATTTGTTGATTCTAATCTGCACTGGGCTGAGAAATTATGTAACCAAGGCTGTTAAAAATATGTGACTAAACTAAAAGCAAATATGATCTAAGGGGCTTAAAGTGGATGTATATTTTTGAAATGGAATGAGCAGATGCTAAATTCAGAGTTACCTTGTTTTATTCAGTTCTTTTTGGGGTAAAAAAGCTTCAGGACATGGATCTGTGACATCTATTTTAGCTTCTTGGAGCACTTAAATGCTTTAGTCCTTATATTTGCTATATTATGAATAGTTGAGGAAGACCTCCGGGTAATAGTGTTTGCAAATATGCCTATGTTTATATGTATATGTATATAAATCATGCAGTCATTCATTGAGAAATGATTGAGTGCTCACCGTGCTCATTATTATGGTCTTAATTGCATTAAATATGTGAAATCCAACAACGATAAGTGTGATTGTTCTTCAAGAAGCTCACACTTCCAGAGCAGACATTATTATTTAGTAAATTAGTTTTTCATGCACTGGAACACTTCATTTATCTCACGTGCTTGAGACGATTACACTCTGAAAATACCATGTAAATAAAGAGAGAAATATCTGAGGATTTTAGGAACATATTATAGCTATACCTGGAAGAACAGGTTGGTGTTAGACAAAGGGAGGAAAGTAAAATGGATTTTTCCAGTTGACGGTCAGCATCTGAAAAAGTTCATGAATAAAGGGAGATTAGAATTAAACATTAAAGTCGGGCCCCTAAAGCAAGCATGAGGAGCTGACGCTTTATCCTTTAGACAGGGAGGGATCTCCAGGTGAGTGAGCAGAAGGATGAGACAGGTCAGCAGAACTGTGGAAACATTATTCTGATTCACACCTCATTCGCTACCTCTGGCTGCAGCCCTAACATGTGATCTTTCCTTTCTTTCTTTTTTTTTTTTTCCTTCATATGATTTCCCTAATTCCAATTTTCATTTATAAGGAAATGCAGATATAGAAATTATGTTCCAAGAAAGCACCTCATTGAATGGAAGCTGTAGATAAGAGTTCTAAGCCTGCCGATGTGGAATCCAGTGTTTTTCCCTCTGCTTTCTGCAGGGTTTAACAGCATCTCTGTTGAGACAAATCTAGACATCATAGAATAAAACCTGCGTTTTTCACAGCACTTACTAATTCCCCTCAAATTTTCTCTGCCCTAACTGTAATATATAAATCTCCTTACACAAGATCTAATTCCAAAGGTTTGGCTCAAATTTCATCCTTCTCTGTGAAAGTTCCTTCCATTTTAAAAATAAATTTGATCAGGATCTGAGGGTTTGGTTGAATCTTTTCCTCCTTCAGTGACTGGTTTGTGTTCTGCAGACACACATATCTTCAATGAATATGTAATTCCAGACTTTTGAGAAATTTATGTTTTAATATTCGAATCTCTTGTGTATAAGTTACAAAGAAAATTCATATTACAACTATGCAAAAACAAAACATGTATCTACTGGATAGTGTACCTACTGTCACCAATAATAATAACAACTAATGATAACAGAACAAATAACATTAATAGCATTATGTGATTATTAAAAGATAACCTGTTATGTCATAACTCATTTTATAGGTGTTTAATTAGGTATTTTAATGTACTGATCAGGATCAAATTCAGATATCTCTTCTCCTGCATTTGGATTTGAGCTGTATCAGTTTATTTCAAATGTTAAAAAAAAAAAAATTCAAATGAATTAGCACTGAAACAAATGTTTTAGAACATTAATTCTATGGTTAGCAATGGAGAAACTGAATTTATAACAGACTTAAATTGTCACTTGTGTTTCAGCTTTGGATCTCCTTAACAGCAAAGAAAATCTCATTTCCAAGTTATACCAAAATCTACTCCTTTATATAGTTTGCATAACTGAGTCACCAAGTTTGAGCAAGGCAGGAACCGATACTATAAATAATGCCTTTTTTTTTTTTAAACCCGATTGTCATCTCTCTGCTGTAAACTGAAATACATGAAGACTCATACTGTACCTGTTAAGTTAACTCACGGGGGGTGAAAATCATGGTGGAGAACTAGCTTTCTTGTTTACTGAGATTAAACCTCTTTTACATGTTAACACATGCAATAGTGTTTTCAAAAAATTCACGAAAAGTAATGATGTATTTCTCACTTGAACAAAGGTTAAACCCCAAAGCTATTGCTCTTAGTGTCTATTACTTTTACATAAAAATTTACTGCCTCCTCAGTACAGGATTAAGTGAAGGAAGGAATGTACTAAATAAATTAGTTGGCAGAAAGCAAATTCAGAGTAGACACACACACAGTTATGTCTGTCGACTCAGTGGTGACACATCTAAAAACCTCATGAGAGGATAAAAAGGGCTAAAGTTTGATTCGTAGTTACTGAGTTCAGACAGAAGAACTGTCCTCAGTATTGAGATTCCCTTTCTCACTAACTTGCTATCATGATTCTGATTTTATGATGTTTAGAGTTCAGTTATATTTTACAATTTGCAATTTAAGAAAATCATCTACTCACCTGTAGCACACACATTCCTTATGCATTAAGATATGAAAAATTCAAAGCAGATAATGGCAAGTCTCTCAGTCTTTTCCAAAAGTCGAACAATCTATTACGCTCTGAGGCTAAACAGCTTCAATATTTCAGTGAAACACTAGCAAAATACACATAACATAAGTAGTTCCCTTAGAGTAGAAAACAATGAAAAATTTTCCTGTCCGTGGCCCATAAATTATTTCAAATCGTACAAAAAGGGGGCCGGGACTCGAACGCAGCCAATGACACAAAGCGCTCAGGATTATATTACCACCATAATTGAACATTTGGTTCATCTCTGGAAAGGCAGCTCGGGACCTGCATGATTCCAGTTCCACAGGCTCTGGAGAAAAGCGTAGCCTATCAAAGCAACACGCCAGAAAAGCACCAAGCCCCTGTGATAAGATAAAACCCTGTAGGTGAGAGTCCGGTCAGAAAAAAGTAAAATACAATACAAATTTTAAAAAATCATTTTTGAAATGATGTCTCCATAAAGGAAAGCAATTCTCTATGAATTGACTTACAGGCCAATAAAAGAAAGAAAAGAAACAAAGAAAGAGCCCTAGGCATTGACAGATGTTCTGTTCTTTCTCGTGTCTCCTGAATACTCTTCGGAGTCTCCATCAAAAGGCCGCCTGACCTGTAGCCCGTTTCAAGCGTCATAGGGATGGGAGATCTTCCTACAAAACGTCCCACACCTAATGCCACTGAAGACCCTCTCAGACCAAGAAATCTTTTTTTCTCACAGGAAGGCTTGACAGAGTCTATGAGTTCATGCTCAAAGAGAATTTCATGACTTCCTCTCTGTGCAAATACCAGGGTATTTATTTCTCTTATGTAATTTCCAGAGAATCCGTTACATGACCCAACTTCTATTCTGTTGGTCGACTGGGAGGCCTTACCGTCAAACACTCACCCTTGGTGAGAACAACCCAAGGACTGATATATGACTGCAAAGGAACTTAACAATTCCTGGAAGGAAAAGGGTTAAGAGCCAGTAAAAACAGCATACATTTACACATGACCTAGTGTGATTACACTTTTGATTCTCTTCCTTGTGAGAACAACAATGGTAACCTCCATAACTGATGCTTCTGGTCTAAAAAACCTTCTCCACATAGGACATGTTTCTTCACCACAGATGATCTCAATGATCTTCTGGTTAGAAAGGATCTCTAGACAGAGAGAAGTACGTGCTGGTGAACTCTCACCAAAGGATCTGAAAGGTTCGTTACATCAGTGGAAAAATAATCTCAACTGCTGGGCTGAAGGGAGCAGCATTGTGTGATCGGTTTATGATGGTTTAATTCTAGCTGACAAGCTCTAGAATTATAACTACGTTGTCCCAATCTTAACTTGCAGGAAGAGGGTGGCTTGAATAGCCAGAGGAGTTGGGTTCAGAAAGAAGTGTGAGCAGATGAAAGCCATTGCACTGGCTTAAAAGTTTAAAAAAAAAAAAAA
>NW_011888950.1:1952685-1954875 GCF_000151845.1 Pteropus vampyrus
CACTGATGGGAGAAGTTGCACTCTTACCCCTGGCCGAGGATGCATCTGGGTGGCCGTGGACTTGCCTGTAGAGCTAGCGTGGCATGCAGCAGGTGCTCTGGCGATGTCCCACTGGGGTGGCTCTGTTCCCCTCCTCCTCTCTCCTCCTCTTTCCTTGCTGTCTGCTGACAAATTCCTCCAGGAACACCTCTTGTGCTTCCTGGCCACGGAGCTCGAATATCTAGATCAGCAGATATCTACAAGAGCTTGTCTTGGGGACTCTTAAATATCATTGGCTGTATTAGAAATACTGATGAAGAACAGAACTAAAATGGAAAAGGCAGCCACCCAGGAAAAAAATAAAGAAACATTTCAAGATGGCATCACTGGGAGATTTTTGCTTAAAAATCCATTTTTCAAAAAACTCAATTCTTTGTGTAGGTTAACTTCCCTGGCACCCCATAGGGCCCACTATGAAATGAGTTCTCCCAAACATATCCCCTGTTTTTTGTTCATGAAAAACAACATAGGATTGGGCATTTTGGATTGGAAAGTATCTACAGGAAGAAAATGACCCAGGATATCCTCGTAATACAAGACCCATAGATAAGAAAACCTTTTTCTGAAATCTGTACTTATCTGATATTTTAAATCAAAGGTGTCACACTTTCCATGATTCTTGGTCAGGGGTCTACAAACCACAGCTCACAGGCCAAATCTGGCTCACCATCTATATAACTCATGAGCTAAGAGGTTTTTTATGTATTTAAATGATACGGGGAAAAGTGAAAGAAGATAAGATACTCATTTGCTTACAGATGGTCTCAGACTCTTTCCGTGCTGCAGTGGATGGCAGAGCTGACCGGATGAGACAGAGACCATATATGTCCCACAAAACCTAAAATATTTACTCTCTGGTCCTTTGCAGAAAATGTTTGTTGAACACTGTCCCAGAATAATGTGGTGGGACATAAAGCCGACCTGAGTAAAAAGAGTGAGCATGCTACTCACTTCAGATTCTAATAGGTTGAATAAATTTAATGGAAGGATTCATTTCACTATTGGGGCCCCCTTGTTAAAGTGGAGATGAAATCCTCATAGATTTAAGATTAACTGTATGATAAGTATAAAATATGTATTCAAACAATAAATGTTTTCTGTTCAAGCTAATTATAGTTGACATATTTTGATCCAGTTCTTTCACGTGTTAAAATTAAGTGGCTCCCAAATAGAAAATAGATTTGTTTACTTTTATCAATCCTTAAAATTAATGCATGTTAGAACTAATTCCACGGAGACTCAGTAAATGGGACCTATTTTTCAACATTATATATATTTTCTTGATTTTTGCAAATCTATAGCTAGACTGTTTTAAACTGACTGTTCCGTCAACGGATCTGAGAGTCTGAGAAACTATCAGGCAACTGATTAGCTTTGGGAGGCTTCAACTCAACGAATCTTGAATTTGGTCTCATTAGCTATCATTAGGTGTTGCTTTAAGAGTGTTTAGTGATTGAAAAACAACATCGAAAGCAACAAATAATCGAATAAATTGGATTATTTTGCAACAACAACAAAAAATTATGTCCTGAAAAACATTAAGAACTTCTTTTAATTTTAAATGAGGATTATATTGTATGATGTCATTTTTTTTTTTTTTGAGGAAAAAAATCTGTATCTGTTTAAGTCAGTGTCTGTGTCTGCATCTCTTTTTATATTTGTCTTCAGTGCCAGGATCAGAATGTGGCAGGTAAGGTTCTGCACCACTCAAGTGTGAACCTTAAGAGACATCGAAAAGCCCAGTAATCAAGATAAATAATAATCTGATGCACTACTTTTTAAAGTAAGAAATAATGCAGAATAATCCATGATAAGCTAAATAGGTCATCGTTGTCCTATACACACATATACAGATGGAGTTGTCTCTAATGAAATAATTCAAAATAACAATATATTAACCAACATAGACCTATTTTTCATGTAAAAAGATCTGGAGATAGTCACTCCACTGCTGCTTCGGTGGTGGCCCATGGCATTTTTGATGGATCAGGCTCCCATATCTCAGCTCTAATACCATATATAACATAATATGATATGATATAATATAATACAATTCTCAGGGAAATTCCTTCACAGGGTTTAACAGGAAAAAAATTAAAAATAAAATGAACATTTTCACCATAATTCAGTGTGCACCTTTTCCCATCATGC
>NW_011888950.1:1954925-1957153 GCF_000151845.1 Pteropus vampyrus
ACTCAAGTGTGAACCTTAAGAGACATCGAAAAGCCCAGTAATCAAGATAAATAATAATCTGATGCACTACTTTTTAAAGTAAGAAATAATGCAGAATAATCCATGATAAGCTAAATAGGTCATCGTTGTCCTATACACACATATACAGATGGAGTTGTCTCTAATGAAATAATTCAAAATAACAATATATTAACCAACATAGACCTATTTTTCATGTAAAAAGATCTGGAGATAGTCACTCCACTGCTGCTTCGGTGGTGGCCCATGGCATTTTTGATGGATCAGGCTCCCATATCTCAGCTCTAATACCATATATAACATAATATGATATGATATAATATAATACAATTCTCAGGGAAATTCCTTCACAGGGTTTAACAGGAAAAAAATTAAAAATAAAATGAACATTTTCACCATAATTCAGTGTGCACCTTTTCCCATCATGCCTCATCGAAGACAAATCCTGGTAAATTTCCTCTAGGAACCAATGTACAAAGTCGCCAAAGACTTGTTCCTACTAGAAATTTATAAGCATTAATAGAAGTTTGGTCTTTTCTCCCTGAACCCCATTAGAGCCTAATTTAATCCTATTCTATAAAAAATTTGTTGGTTTATTTTAATATCAAAAGCTCAGTATTAAATAGATAAGGCATTTGGACTTCCGGTCATTTGAATACTTTCTTTAAAGGGAAGAGAAATATCCCATCATTAACTCTCCTGCCCTGGTCTGTTATTGCACTTTTTATAATATGAATGCTAAACCCACACAGGCCCTGCCAACCGAATCCTGACATGAGAGAATCTTCCCCAAAATTTTGATTTTTCAGTGAGCTTCTTTCTGACAGGTTAGTCACCAGACATTAATTTTTCTCACCACAATGAGATAGTAGCATAATGGCTATGCTTTCATAGAGAATAATTATCTATTCAAATCATGGGGTGTATGTGGGTAAAATGTTCAGAATTGCCTCTAGGAGTCAAATAGAAACACAAATGAGAAGGGGGGTAAGGGGGGAGATCAAATAGGAAGGTGGATGGGATTTAAAAAAGAATAGACTATTTCAGAAGCAGTTCTAGGAAGAGAATTCATCAAACATTAAAATGAAGTAAAGCCAACTCATTCATTTTGGTGGAATTTTGAGTTTCAGAATCTAATGAAACAGAAATGATGATATTAATGACTTCAAACAATATAAGATTTCCCCAAATCCTTTCTACTTAGTATCAAAATGTTTTATTTAAAAAAGGGATTTTAGAGATCTTTGGGGTTAAATATTCATCAAAAATTCAGAGAGAAATTAATTATCTTCGTTGACTCCGTTTTTTATTTTACAAACATGGATGAAGGAATTGAATATGATTTTCCTTAAGGTTCCACACAAAGTTATTTTTCTGTGATCTCTTTTACCAATCCAAAAGGGCAGAAATTTTGCCCCTTTTGTTTTTTTTTTTTTTGGTCTTTTTCACTATTTCATCTACTAGAAATAAAATTGTTATAATCAATTTTAAAAACTTCTGCATGAATGTGAGTCCTCTGAGAGTCATGTAACTTAAATGCTTATGATATAAACACAGTTAAATATGAGTTATTACCTTAGTTTTTCATGATGTTCTGTCTTTTCAACATAATGTTCTTATAAGAACATGGATTTCCTTCATTCAGGCTCCTGGAAAAATTAAGTATACTTAAGTATATTGGCAGTTATCATTGCAAAAAAAAAAAAAAAAAGAGAGAAGAGAAGAAAAAGTTAGTACATTTGATACCTCCAAGAGAGTTTCCTTTGTAAATATTTGTGAAAAAGCATACCACCAAGTATTTGTGAGCCTCTCTCTTGCTTATATGTTATGATAGTAAAAAAAAATCAATAAACTTTTGTAGCTATTTGATAAATAACTTTACTGTAAATATAAATGCTCTTCAAATATTATCGTTGAATTTACAATGACAAACACAAAATACACATTAAGTTAGAATTTGTTGGCATCATTACTTATTAGTCAACTTCGTAATGCATGCCCTAATATACACCCAAACACAGCTTTACAGATATTTCATCTATTCACTGAAAGACCCATTATCAGACTTGAATCCATCACTCTCTGTCTTTACAACACTTTCAATAAAAAGTGAACCTATTTGGTTTTTATGTTCTGATAGGTTGATTAAATAGCCCTATTAGATTTTAATATTATTTAACTATGTGCTCTGTAATAGTGAATTTTTAAAA
>NW_011888950.1:1960543-1965442 GCF_000151845.1 Pteropus vampyrus
AATTAGAGTGTAACAGAGAGAGACACAAAGAGAAAGACAGGGAGACTGATTTAGAGAGAATGAGAATAAGAGAGAAAGAGACTGAGAGAGAGAAAGTTGACAGATATAAAGACAAAGAAAGACCAAGAGATTGATGAAGAGACTTAAAACCAACACTAGCATAACGGTACATCTGTAAGAATTAATGAAACTCTCTCATTCTCTACACACACACACACACACACACACGCTGCTTATGAGAGAAGTGTTGGAACCTCATTTTTTTTTCTAATACCTTCATCCTTGATAAAGGTAAAAAAAAAAAAAAAACAACAGTAACAACAACAAAAAAAACCTATATCTTTGACCAAACAAGCCCTGATAATATAAAACAGTGGCCATTAAATTGCTGAATTTGTTCCAAAAGATATTATTTCGTCCCTAGCAGACAGCACTCTGCGGGAAGGTGGCCAATCCTGTCTTTCTTTCTCTGTTCCTCACATCTGGATGCTGACATAAATCCTTTAAACATGTATCACAACCCTTTGAAATGCATCAAAATTATAGGATTATAATGCGCATATTTACAAAGCAAATCTTTGCTCATTATTAAAATTGTGTTTATTACGTTATTTCTATATATGCTTCCATGTGATTGTTCTAACACAGTATTAGTAATTGATACCTAAATTCTGGCTGCTCTCTCTTGCTATAAATAGATCGCTGGGCGATTTATTAGATTTCAGTGGACATGATCCAGACTTCCATTTCTATATTTGTGTATTGAAAACGGCAACCCAAATGAACTCCAATTTCATCTTCTAAATATATAATCCACATGGAGGTAGCAAAGAAAAAACCTGGGACTTGGAATATCCCTACTCACAGCAATGCCACTGTGACTTTTCACTTCACGCTATTTTCTGACTCGAGTGTTGCCCATTCTATTTCGTTCAGAGGCCTTCTTGGCAATGTGGTTTCCAAGTTACTCTTCAGAATATCATCCCAGAGAAGTGGTGGGGAGGGCTGGGGGGCGGGGGGTGGAGATAACGTAATGGATTTACTTCATGGAAAAAAAAAAAAAGTGTTCCCTTGTGACCACAAGGTGGCACAATGGTGACCGAGAATGCTCAACCTCCTAATAGAATTACAATTACCAGAGGCTTTTATATAATTGTTACTATTAATAGTTGTTATTATTATCATTATGGTATTTCAAAAGACCAACGAATCACCCAGGTCTTGGGTGAAAAGATTAAGTGCTTTTTTTAAAAAAAAAAATGTTTCTTCTGCCTGCAAAATCATTAATATTTTGCTTTCACCCAATCTCCCATGCCAGGAAGGACACGTAGGTGCGTGGATATTTCACTTTATTTATTGTCCAAAACTTTTAAACAAAGAATAATAACTTGACATTTCCAGAAAAGGATAAATAAAACTTCATATTGTTGATGGATCTGATGTTGCTCAGATCCATGATTCCATGACTACTCTAATATTTATTTGTAATATAAAAATAAAAAAACCACTCTGAAAATTTTGGTTTACAGTAAAAGTTCATGTTTGTAATTCGTAAGTTGCTATTTCCTTCTATCCCACTGCAGATATGACATTGGGAAGAATGGCCCAGAACATTCCAACATGCTGTCCATTTCTTTAGGATTTTTTGGTATTGATATTAGACCATCTCTCTCATGCTCAGGGAACTTAGAGACCTCTGGTGTCTGGGAATCTAGGTGCTGCAATCATAGTCATAACTGTTGGGAGGATATTAAAAAGCAGACCCTTTTTCCCAAACGGAATCAAAACACAGGCGGGCTGGGGTACAGTTGTTCCTCATTCACCTAACCTGCTAAGGGTTATCAAAGGCTTGGCCCCCAACCCCCCACCGCCGGACATTCCCCCCCTAATTTCCATAGATTAAGCGTTCCGGCTTTTCATAAAATTTAACAGCATATTTGAAGTCCTTGGTTAGTTTGTCGTAAATTTGGGTTGCCCTCATCAGAATTTTAGCTCTCTAGTTATTAGATTTTTCATGCCAATACTTGCTTCCTGCCATCAGGTTTTTCCAGGTTCAACGAGCAGGAGCTTGTTTGGGTCGTGATAGGTCATTTTCGGCTAATGAGGCCCCTCCTCCCAGGATCCCTTTAATTTGCTAGAATGTGTTGAGAAGTTTGTGTATAATGCATGCTATGATGATATAAAGTAGTTTAATACTTTTGAAACAGCTTAAATGGAACGTCCAGTAGGTGGTTCACACACAGCGAGTGTCCCGCGGGACCGGCCGTCTGAGTTCTTGTACTCACTAAGCCTTCTGTGTATCTGAGAAGAGTAGAATTTTTATTCTCAAAGCACCATTGCACTGAATCCTGACGCCTCACACAATGGAGAGAAGTGTGGTGTATGTAATATGTAATCCAAAATGGTTTGGGTAAGATAATGCACAAATCATTTACATTTTGATGGGGAATAATTTCGATTCCTTCTACCAAATGATTGCTCCTTTTAATTTTAATTTTTTTTTTTTTTTTGGCTTAAGTCAGCGTTAAAGCTATGAAACGTAAACTAATGGGCAAAATACTGAAAGAAATGAAAAGTTTGCTGTTGGCAATAATAATCGTTCCTTGCATTTTTAGCATTCATCATGTGTCAGGTACTGTGCTATGCACTTTGCAAATATCATCTCGCTTAATCCTTATGACGACTGTGACGCGGGTCCTATTATTTTCCTTGCTTTATAGATGAAAAAGCTGAGGCACAGAGAGGTTAGGTAAATTGCCCAGAGACACACAGAAAGAAAATAGTAGAAACAGGATTCAAACGTAGGCCGTCTGGTTTTTAAGCCTGCTCTCATAATTGCAGCTTCACACCTCAAGGAAAACCGTAGGTAAAGCGAACTAAGAGTCAGAAACGCCAGCTAAGTTGCTCCAGGTGCACAATCGATAAAGACGGGCAACGTCAGCCCAGCTTCTAGTGACTCTCCCAGGCTGGGCTCCTTTCCTTGTAGGACCAGCCTCAAGAATAAACCATGTCCATTTAATGCAAGAAAACCCGCTGCTCAAGGTGTTTGCCCATTTCCTGAGGCTGGCCCTGCCAGGGGACTAAATGTTCCTGTTTGGCGACAGTGGATCCATACACAGGGGCGTGCCCCACTGCGCATTCGAACTGCCCTGGGGGTGGAGGGAGAAGGTGAAGCTTTTTTCATTTAAATTCCGTAGTTTCTGTTCACATTTTAGATGAGATTATCCTCACCCATCATTGGTCTTACCAGCTGTTTCTCACATTGTTTTCTTTGCCCACACTCCATTCTCTCTAAATAACGACAAATGAACTTCTAGAAAATAAGTCTTGTATTTCACAAAGGGTCTTGAAATGACCCCGTCGAATGATTACAGAGTAAAAATGTCTCGACCTCAGGCAGCGTTGAGGCTGCTTATTGCCCGTGATGACCCAAAGGCTTTTTGAGTTGGTCTTTGGTGGTTGTGTCTTTCCTCTGCTTCCTTCCATGGCTGTGTCACTTTGGGCGCATGACTCCTCTAAATTGGAGCGTTCCTCATATGTAAAAGGGAATCTGATTAAATGAACTATGTCCAAAAGAATTGCTGGTCCTGGAATTGGCAGCAGGCAGAGGCTACTAGCTTTGTCCTTACCTTGGCCCCTAAGACTAGTCTCCCCTCCCCAGGCAAACTGGTATCTGATAGAATCAACGGGCAGCACAATAAATAATTGATCTGCAACATGTGCTTCCAATTCAAATAAAGAGCCTTTACTCCATTGCATGTGACTAAAGTATTTTATGTGGAAATCTGAAGGTTTCTGATAACTTTCTGTAAAGAAGTTTTCACAGAGTCTAAACCTCTTGGGCCTCATTCTGTCTCAAGTTCAAGTTACTTAGATAGTGATTAAGGAGGTTTTTACAGGCCCCTGTGGTAAATGATAGCATGGAGGAAAAAGCATGCTTTGACTATGTAATTTAGCAAGACTTAATCTGTTTGGGTTTTCATCCGCTGGGTTTGCTGAAAACTTTAAATGATTAATCTGTTTCTCCACAGGCTGCCGAGGCTCCCAGTGTCCATCTAGGCCCAGACTTTGGTGGCGACTCAGCTCAGGTTACCTTATTTATTTAGAAGACCCTTGATCTCAGTCCAGCCGCTTTTCCTTGGGGTGACAGACAGACAGACAGACAGACTCGAAATCCAGTATTCTTTTACCGTGTGGCATTTATAAAACAGCATGAATCAATGAGCCCAAACAGCAAAAGGCGATAGTTAATTTATTTTTAAGTTTTTCCTGCTTGGTACTGAGCCACTAAGAGGCTATTGTACTTGAAAACATTTAGCCATGTTGATTCAGCCTCCAAACTCTGCACAAAAGCTCCCCGACCACAGGGAGGGACATTCCCGAGGAAAGGAACTCGGGGTGACATGATGAGGCAAGATGCGGCTTCCCCGCCCCAGCCAAGTCTCATGACCCAACCACACAGCCGGAGAGGACCGCGTGGAGCAGCTTTCGGAAACTAAACACAGCAAAAGGAACTTGGGAATGCACTCGGACATAAGAAAAGCTGCAGAGCGATGCAGACCAACGATGGTTTCCTGGCAACACTGCGATTTTGTCACTTCAGGACAAGGCCCCTGGAGGAGTCCTTGCTTGCTCTCTGCCCACAGATCGATCTGAACTGAGGCTCTGTTACTAGCTTTCACTTTCACAGACCTCATATCCAGAACCTTTGCAGACAATTTGCCAAGTGCCTCCCTGCTGCTTAATCTGTGTGCCTCTGTTACCCCCACTGGCGTTCTGCGTGTGGGGCCCAGCACATGGGTCATGCTGCTTCTTTAAAAGTGAAAGTGAGAGAGAGGGGCCACGCCAAATGTAGAAGTAAGGCAGGGCTTTCACGCCTTACAGAGTGCTGAGGGTGTG
>NW_011888950.1:1966412-1975344 GCF_000151845.1 Pteropus vampyrus
GAAAGAGCTTCCTCAAAGGTCACGTCCAGAGAGTTCTGATGACATCTCACGGGCCAGAGCTACGCCACTTAAGCAACCCCTCCCCGCCAGCCACAAGGGAGGCCAGAAAGCACAGTTGCAATTTAAAAAAAAAAAATTTTTTTTTTTTTAACCCGGGCACATCGTTGTCCCAACTGGAAATGTGTCAGTCAGGGAGACGTGAAAACTGTGATATTTGATGACATAGAAATTACAAATACCCACCCCTTCGTTTTGTTGCAGGGATTCAGCGTATCTGTGCAAAGCACCTAATCGAGTTTGATGAACTGGGGGAGCGTGAAAATGGCAGTTCCTTCCCTCGCCCTGTCCACTCTTCCAGGGCCCGCTCGTAGGCTGTAGCACACAGTGGGCCAACGCCTTGATGTCACACGTGTTTTCCACCTGATTAAGTTCACCGAATAATTTTATCTTTAGGGAGAAGTAGATGAAAAAATGTTTTACCTACGTCTCATCCACTCGAAACTAGAAATGCCCTTTTGCACAGAGCCTTCTCGCAATGCTGACAGAAGCATTTAATTGTTAATTTGGAAACAGCTCTTCTAAACCCGTAAGAATGGTTTATAATTCCGCCTCCATTCTAATTCCGTGAGGCAGCAATCTCCTTTCTTGGTGCACTGCTCCTGACGCTGGCCACATCTGTAGTTTATGCTATCTGGAATAAAAACACATGCACACACTTTTTGCATTCTTTTAAGATCTTTATTATTAAGTAACTGATTGGGGTGTCACAGTATGTTATAAATCTAAACAGAAAATTAGAGATACATGTGACATGGGAACACCGAGTCTACATGCTATTCTGGGTAAGAAGATTTGATAACAGAATGGATTTTTGAATATCGATGCCTCTATTCTGATAGCCACAGAGCAAGATCACGGGCAGGCAGAGTCCAGGAAGCAAAGGAAAGAGAAAAGAAACTGAAGGGTGTGGGGTGGCATTCCGTCTGCTGTAGTGGCACTTTCCTACGTAGTAGATGGTAATACTCTCATTTTGCTGAGTCATTGCTGCTACAAAGCTCCAATCTAGAGTGTACGTGTGATTTAAACATGGGCTTTGCGCTCCCGAAGCAAGACAAAAAAAAAAAAAATGCATGATTTATATCTCTGATGCTAAAGCTTCAAGACCGTTTTGCAACTTGTGACCTGGACAAATCTCTTATCCATAAACAGGAAGAGAAGATTGGCACGTGCGCATTTAAAAAATAATTTCGTTGCTCATAGGCAAAAGGAAGAAAAGGAGGGAGGGATGGGGGGTGGAAGGGAAAAGGACAGAAGGGATGGAAGAAGGGAAAAGGAGAAAAAAGAATAAAAACACAAGAAACACTTTACATACCTACATGTTTTGGTCATCTGGGAGTATGAGACTCAGTTCAATTTACGTGTGCGCTTTAATTTAAATGGGGAGAGAGAGAGAGAGAGAGAGAGAGAGAGAGAGATATTCCAGAAAAGGCAAAACCTTTTTGTACGTGGACATATTTAAATAAAATAAACAAAAAATGGTGGCACATACTTATTGCCAACTCGGCAACAATGTTAAAAAACATACAGATAATTCCAAATGTAGCTAACAACTCTTCAACTTATAAAGCTTAAAGTGACTCTTTCATCATAGGTGATTGAATTTGTACTTAATCATAATTAACATCTTGTAACACGGAAATAGAATATACGGATGTATCTCAGGTCCTCAGATTTAAGCAACTCTATAGCCCTCAGCTTCTCCATTTAGTTAATGCACATTAAAATCTCCTCAATTATATTTCACAAAACCTTCAATTTAAATGATTGTTCCAGGTTCGATGGAAGAATTTCTTAAAATCTACAGTTCTAGTCGTTTATGTTTTGTAAAGAGACCAGGACGGGCAGCATACCTAACTGCTTCTGGACACAAATAAATACCTTTCCTGTCGCCACCTTCCCCTGTTCTCAATGGTTCATCTCTGGTGGAGCCGCCGGGGTTCGGTCTTTTGGGACACATGCCACGTTTCCATCCAGTCTGAGAATGTCGATCGCTACTATCCATGCCCTCACCCCATCTCCATGGTCCTTGGAGAAGCTGAGAGATGGGCATAAAAAGCACCCCTCCCCCCCCGTCAGAGAACCCCAAAGTTCAGGGCTGCTTTATTCCTGCTCTTCCAGATAAAGCTATTTGCTGGAGTCGACCAGGACATTTAAGAGGGAAATGCTGCCGTGAATAATAATACAACTTTTCATCCGCCTCATGGGTTAGAGACAAAATAGCTTCTAGTACTCACTGATCATTACCTGGGCAAGTGGCTGTGAAAGAACTGTCTGAATTGGTGGCACTGTCTATTTATCGCAACCGCTAACTGCCTGCGGACGCCAAGACACTATGTGGGACAAACACAGTGAATCGAACAGGCCTGTTGTTGCCACAGTTAAATATCTCGACATGACACTCTACTGAACGCACGCCTCGCACGTCTTGGTTAGATGATACTATGGTTTTACGAGAAAGCGCTCATTATACCATCAATTTTGATACGTTAAAAATGTTATTCATGCTGGTTGCCTGTCTTGTTTTTACTTATTCCGGTATCCTACCTTTCTTCCCCATTTTTGAATATTACACCTCCAACTGCAGATACAAGTATGTGGAATTGTAAGAGGAGATGAAATTTATTTTAATCAATCGGGCTCTTAATAGCATCCCTATACAACATTTGCCGGCACACACGGAAAAAATTTAAACGATTGGATACGATGTCATTCTTAGATGATCTTTTATCAAGTTTAACCTGCTTTCCTTACTCCCCATCAGCATCGAACATAGCTATAACATTCTTTTGAAGCGCTGTTTACGACTACTCGCCTTAAGGGGACCGGCTAGAGAGGACAATGATGACAGGCTGGACTACATCTGGGATTCTACAGAGATCCTATTCAGAGTCAGGACTGCTTTCTGGTAAGGCGCTTCCTTACACTCATCCGCGGAGGCGGTGGTCTCCTCCCGGCTTTCGCAGTTGCTGACAATGGCGACTGCGCTGAACGACCTTTTTCTGACCTTGGTGTCCGCCGTGCCGGGCGCTCGGGCCGGCGGGGCCTTGTCCCTGGTGTGGAGCTGCTGGTCCTTCCAATCCAGCTGTTTGGCGCTGCAGAACGGGGCGTACACTTCCGCCGTCCCCTCGAACTCCAGGCAGTTCACTTTGTAGTACTTTCTCTTCACTTCCAAGACGTCGTTAAACCTATGGCCCCAGAGGATTTCCCGGGGCACGTAGGAGCTTCTGGACTGGTGGGAAGTCCCCGTGGAATCGCCGGTATAGATAAAAGTCACCAGAATCTCGAAGTCATCTTTGGCCACGGCTTTGCGGTCGAGAGCGTAGAGGGGGCTCTCGTGGTCGATTTCATGGACGATGGTGACGGGCGTGACCAGGATGATCTGGTCGTTGACCAACTTTAGGTCCTTAAAGGCCATGGTCATGCGCCCCTCGCCGTCCTCCGTGTAGCGGAGCAGCTGCGCTCTGACGGTGCCCTCGACCACGTGGTTGGGGCGGAAGTCGCCGATGCGCCACGCCAGGCACAGCTTCCCGTCCCTCATGCCCACGAGCGCGAAGTAGCTGAAGCGGATGGTCTGCGCCCTCTTGCGGGCCGTGGCCATCTTGGCCACCGCGGCCCCGATGATGAAGGTGTTGATGACGCAGCTGGCGATGGACTGCAGCACCACGGCCAGCACGGCGGCGGCGCACTGCTCGGTGACGCAGCGGTGGCCGTAGCCGATGGTGGTCTGCGTCTCCAGCGAGAAGAGGAAGGCGGCGGTGAAGGAGCGCACGTGCTCCACGCAGGGCGGCGCGCCCGGGCCGCCGCGCAGGTCGCCGTGGTGCCAGGCGATCAGCCAGAAGACCAGGCCGAACGCCAGCCAGGACAGCACGTAGGACAGCGAGAAGATCACGAACATGTGGCGCCACTTGGTGTCCACGAGCGTGGTGAAGATGTCCACCACGTAGCTCCCCCACTCGCCAAAAATGTGCTTGAAGTACACGTTGCAGGCGCCGTCCTTGTGCAGCAGCCGCCGCCGCGCTCTGCTCCGCTCGGCGACGGTGACGGCGCCGGCGGGGAACCCCGAGAACCGGGCGTCCACGCCCACGGCCGGGCGCCTGCCGCCGGGGTGGCTCATGCTCCCCGCGGCCCCCCGGGCACCCAGGCGAGCTCTGCCGCGGCAACGGTTCTGTGCTGCTTTCCGCCGGTTTGCAGTTTCAGTTAAAACCTGAAATAAAAGACAGCGAACCCCGCTTTAGCTTTCGATGCCCATCTTCAAGAGCGATCTGCCAGATCTGAAGCCGTTCGAGACCATCTGATAGAATTGCCACTTTATTAGAATGATGGACTCTCGGTATGGATTATGCATTTCAGTTTAGAATTCAGCTCAGTCATTATAGGAACGAAATATGCAATTAGAGAAACGAGCATTTTTATAAATGTATAAAGCTTAAGTAAACACTGTGATTATCCCAAATGAAGCCTCACGACCTTTTCTGAACTGACATAAAAAAAATTATTTTCGTAGACTTCCAGGATGAGAGCATTTAGAAAACAGATGATTAGTGCAAAAAGTCCTAATTCAGATATTTGTCTAGCCATCTCAAAAGCTTTCTGTTTAAATCAGACAATTTTCCTTAGGAGGAGGAGGCAATTAAGAGTCTCTACCTTCAGGTTAGAAGGTAACTTACACGGTGGCCGCTAGGATAGTCCCTCACCCTCGGCATCTGTCGCTTCCCCGCTCTTCCATGGAGGTTTTTCTCCCTTGTGTACTTCCCAGGACAGAACAGAACTGACAGGGACACTGTTTCAGATCCCGCTCCTTTACCTTACCTCTACCTTTAGTCTCGAGAGGAAAAAAAAAAAAAAAATCTTTCTTAACCCCAGAGGAGTTAAAACCACTCCCAGTTCAGCTTTCAGTGCGGTATAACATTGCTCGTGCCTTTGTCTCATAATATCCATTCCCCCTTTTGTTTTCTCTTTTGGCAATAGAAACGCTTCTCTTTCCCTCTGAAGAGAAGTCGACAATTTGCCAAAGTTGCTAATCTGATTTCCCTCTTAAAGGGCGCATGCTTCTCATGGACCCTTCCCTCCATCTTCGGTATGTCCCTGATGTTTGCCCGGCCACCCCGAGGCAAAATCATTCCCCCACCCCAACCCTAAATCCAGTCTTTAAAAAAATCGAGGCAGAATGTACAGTTCTTGTCATTTTTAGCATTCATGATATAAGCCAATGGTTTTCCCAGCTCGTCAATGTTAAATGGTCTTCGGTTACCTCCACGCAAAATTAAGACGTCACTACAGCCCAATTTGAAGGGTTCAGTAATTATTAGAATGCGTTTTCCAGGCCGTCTACCCGTGCTAGATGGGGCTGGTGCCCGTAAGGGGGAGATGAAACCGGAAGAGCCACTCTGTTACACTGAAAACCGCTCTTACTGTTCTTGACATTGAGACCCCCTTCCTTGAAACCAATCAAGGAAACTGATCACTAAGTACTTTTCCAGCACCTTCCAGGCTGCAAAAGGGACGAACGAGTTAATTACGAGTTAATTTCCCTCCAGACAAATGGAATCATTTTTCTTGCTCTCCAGGGATCAGGCCCACTTTACAATAAACACTTTGTCTGCTCGACCACTGTGAAGATGGACACTCTGCTTACCGCCAAGAACTCCTTCCTGCAAGGCATGTACAAGTTTCTCTCTATCCACCCGCCCACCCCCTGGCCACTTCACCCACCCTCCTCCAGATGCTTTGGGTAGTGACATCCTCCCCTTTGTCAGCACTTCAGCCGTGTTTGGGGGAGACAGCTGTATAATTTCAGGATGCGACTGGGGGCTGAGAAAATGCTTACTGGAATGCTGAATGTAAAAATGTTTCCACAGATTTTGTCCCCAGCATATATCATTCCTCGTAGGTTGCAGTCTGATTTGTCATTGAATGACAGCTGCTCAAGGGTTCTCAGTCTCCATTCTTTTTTCCCTGATCGTTCAAGGCATGAGAATGGGACCAGTTATATAATCAAAGGCCCATATGACTTCTAATTAAAACGCAGATTCAGAGGTAGGATTGTTTTCTTGCTAAAAGCATCCAACCCAGTTCCTTAAAGGGACCGTACACATCGTGGGAGTCTGAGAATGAGAAAGCAAGTTCATAAATCAAGAGCTACTGTGTGACCCTGCTCTTTTCTGCTGCCAAAGGAAAAGAGATTTTTATTTGAAATGGCGTTCTTCTGGCATCATTCTGAATTCCAGCGGTGCCAGCCACTTGTATAAACAAGCCATTTTTAAAACACCTTCAGCAGTATGCTAATGGGCATATGAATTTTCAATTAATATAAGCAACACGTGAGCAAATTTGAATAGGTGGCAAATTTATTTCTGAACAGTGTTAACAGTTTCAGGGATACAGTTACAGTTGTAAGGATTCCGCCCCAAATCCACCATGCCCTCGGCTGTGGTTCATCATTGTGGTCATTCACTTCAACTTATCCAGAGAAGAGCTTTCAGATTCTATTCAGGCGCATACGCTGTATTCACCTATCTTTGATTCTCCAAGCCATGTAAAGGATGCATTTTCTAAAAGGCAATTGTTTTTAAGCTAGATGATAAATCATAACCAAACTGATGCTATTTAGTCTTAACCATTTCTCAGGCTCCACAGTGAGCAAAGACGTTTATGGAAGCCCTTTTGCCAGAATGGTTAGACGAAATAAATATTTATTCATCTGGTTCATATATTGTGTTTATCTGAGGACTTTTTCAATTGTTTGCCGTTAAGTAACAGAGGATAAGGCTTGTTGATTGACTGGGCAGTCTCTCTATGTAACATCTGCGTCTCTCAGGATTAAAGCCTGGATTTAAATGTGCCTTAAGCTTTCGAAATCATCTCGTCACCATCGATTCTGCCGTGAGAAAGCATTCGCGATGTCCGTACTTCTGTATTTCCTTTTTGCATGTTGTGCTCCCTGCTCTTCAGAAAGTGATGGTGGCCATTTCGTTGGTGGCAAAATTCTTTTTTTTTTTTTTTTAATCAAAAATGGAAAGTCGACCACTGTAATGACACGATTGTGGAGTATAGAGTTTAAATGTAAGGTCCGCCTTCTGCACCAGTTTCGAATCGTTTCGCCGGGTGGTTAGCGACACGTAGGAAAAGGACTGTGTCTTTGCCGTGACACGGAGTTCTTTCGCAGGTGCCTTATGGGTGCGGCGTAGAGGGGGAGGGTGCGAGGTCAGGATGCGGCCGTTTCCTGGAATGCCTCCGAAGCTCATCACAATTCCTTGGGAGAGTACTGTGAAACCTCCCAAGTCACTTCATCTCACAGGGACACCTGAGAGAGAGACTTAGAGGGTGACTTTTCTCAGACCCTCCTCCTTGTATTAAGTTCAGACACTGTAAAAGGTTCCTTAATCTACTTTGACCAGTGAGATCTGCATTTCGTCCTCAGTTTTCCAGATCTTTGTATGAACTAAAGGAGAAAACTACTAACTTAGCACATTCCGAATGGGCTATACACACGACCCGTCTTGTCTCTCAATACACAAAAGTGCCTCAGGTGGACTCACCGATTTTGAAGCAATTCCTCTGTCATTTTTTTGCCACAGCCTCTCAAATTCAGCGATTTACCAAACAGGCTACTCTTGCAGATAATTCTTCAAGCTTAAGCTTTTCATTACCATGCTGAGGGGAGAACACAATGGTTCAGACTTTATAATCCTGTGTCGCTTTGATGATAAAATTTCATCTTGTCTCTAGATCCACTTTAATATAAATACGGTAACAGTAACCACAAATGATGGTCTAAAATATCTTTGGTAAAATTTATTTCCTAATGCTCATGGCCTTTCAGCTTAACAAGTACCCTTCTTTACCATGTAAATGACTTGTGAAATCATCAGTCATCAAGTCACTTTCCTGGCAGCTATTAGATAAGATAAATCACAGTGGAAACTTGAGAGCTGGGGTCGGGGCTAGCAAAGATGGCCTCAATTTCAAGCACAGGGCATCGCCTTTAAAGATAGGCTTCGTGGAGCTCTGTGTGTGTGGGGGGAGAGGGCAGAGGGTCAGTGAGGGGAGCTGCAGTCAGATGGCACGTGTGGGTGGGCTCTGGTTGCTGAGGAAAGAGGGGTGCTAACACATTAGACTGAACCCAAACAGGTTAGGTTATTTTGCTCAAAACTCGTCCTACAACTTGTTGCCTTGGAATGATGCCTCGGCCTTATCTTGCCTGGAATCCTCCCAAGACATCAGACACTGAGGTGCGGCCCTTCGCGAAGCCAGTCAACGCCCGCTTCACCCACTACCTCCTAGATACTGTCCAGACGGCTCCAAACACTCCCTCCCTGTCTCCCCAGCTCCAAACAGTTTCTCCTCTGTTGACAAATCGATGGCACTGTCACCTTTCCTCCTCAGCTGCTGCCGTCCCCAGAGCAGGCCTCGAGTTGACCTGTAGTTTCTGTTCCTTCTGCGCAATCTTCTCCCTCCCGATCTTGGTCCAGCTTCTCAGCGAGCGTGGGTTGTACCTTTCCCGATATCACCTTACAATTTCTCCTTCTGAATCAGTTCAAGTAAGTTTTGTGCCAGTTCGTTATGTATAACACGGAATGAGCAAACGACCAAACCGAAAGCTGGTGCAGGCGCAGAGAAGCAGAACCCCCAAGTTGCCAGGAACTTTTCCCGTGGCTCCTCTCTCTGGCGCGGCTTTTCCTTAACTAGTTGGAAATCCTGCCTCATCCCAAAGGATGCTGTGTTTTGTAAAGTAGAAGAAATCTGGAGTCTGGAATTATGTTTCTTCATTTTCCGGATGTCAAGATAGCACACTCAAGTAACATGCATTATAATACCCAATCATTCTGGTTATCAAATTACCTTTATAAGAAATAGTCTAAAATAAAAAAAA
>NW_011888950.1:1977289-1983354 GCF_000151845.1 Pteropus vampyrus
CTGTCCTGCTTTGTTTGTTTGAGACACGGTCACTATCTGGTGGTTCAGGCGCTCACTACTGACAGGTGTAAGTTGGCTGCTGCTTCCTTTGTTCTCAGCTAATTTGAAGGCCTGGTTCCCACAAGAACCTATCATTCCAGGAAGTGATCTGCATTTGATCACTGAATGCGGGCTCTCCCGATCAGGCAAAAACCTGGTTTTACCTGGTTTACATAATAGCCTTCTAACTCTTCTCTTGCCAATTTCATCCAGAGGGATTATTCTAACCCACATCCCTTCTCCTGCTACCACAGGGTACAGTCCAAGCTGCATCTGGTCCCACAGCTGCATGGTTAAAGGGCAGGCACGTGATGATCAAAGATGTGGATTCCAGTAATGGTTCTACCACAACTCAGATGCGTGCTGTCTTCATCTTACAAATATCTTTAGGCTTTCTCGCATGTAAAACATAGGGACGACAGTTGACATCTCAAAAGATTTTTGTAAGGAATAATTGAATAATATAAAAGAGTACAAGGACTAGCGCCCTGAAAACTCTACTTATTTATAGTCTTCCTTTAAACCTTAATTTGAATAAATATTTCTCCCCTGTTTCTTGCAACAGCTTATAATACTGGGTTCTTATCTAGTCTGGGAGAGACGGGTATCTGAGTGACAATCTGTAAGATGAGTAGGAGTTACTTATATAAAAAGAAAGAGAAAAAAGAGTTATCCAGGCAGAGGAACAGCATTTGCAAAGTCTCTGTGATTCAAAGATGCGTAGGGCATGCTTTCCAAAGAAGTGAAACTGAGGCAGAGGGGAAGCATGAGGGGGGAGGTGAACCTGGAAAGAGAGACAGAGGCAGAGCATATAAGACCCAATAGAATTATAAGTTTGGGTCATTCTCCCAAGAGTAGTGAAAGCAAGTTAAGTATCTTAACCAAGAGCACAGCATGACACGGTTTGCATTTTTAAAAGACCACTCTGGCTGTCCAGCGGAAAACAAGTTGAAGAAATTTAAAAGCAGATGTGGGGAGAGTAGCCAAGAAGGTATCGTGATGACCAGGTAAGAGATGCTGGTGGCTGGGATCAGGATGATGCCAGTGGAGGTGGCAAAAGCCACCTCACTACTGTTTCCTCGCCCTGCACCTGGAATAGGATCATGTGACCTTGGAGGGGCCAATCAGAAATTCAGGAACAAGACTTTGCGTCTTGAAGAAGTGACACGAGGGTGCCCAATTCTAGTTTTCCAGGAAACTAAAAAGAGTCAAGAGGCATTTAAGTCTCCCCAGGGAAGGACACAAGTCACAGCTCCTGGAGAGACGGTCTTGAGAGTCAACATTCATTGGCCTTGCCTCCTCTTTCTGCTCAAATCAGGCTCTCTCCCTTCACACTTTCTTTGACGCTAGAAACTACCCGATATCTTTTCAATAACATTTTATTTTGCTTTGTTTTAACCAGAGATAGTTTTTGTAGCTTGAGACAGAGAAAACACCATTAAAATTCAGTTTAATTTACACTTTTAAAGTATCTCCTACATGCAAGAGTATGGTCTAATCCCTCTTCTTTACTTCCATCCTGTAAACTAGCAGGATGAACCAAGTCCTGTTGGTTCGACTTCAAAGGAGATCTTTAATCTAATCATGTT
This sequence comes from Pteropus vampyrus, assembly GCF_000151845.1. Classification (NCBI taxonomy): domain Eukaryota; kingdom Metazoa; phylum Chordata; class Mammalia; order Chiroptera; family Pteropodidae; genus Pteropus; species Pteropus vampyrus. The sequence continues at coordinate 1,978,918 of NW_011888950.1, forward strand.
TCATCCTAGTCAAAACCACCATGTCTTCAATGGACCACAAGGGCTTCCTAGGAGATCTTCCCCTTCTGCCCGCACCGTACTTTAATCTATTCTTTTAAAAAATAAAGTCAAAACACGTCACAGCCCTGCTTAAAAACCTCCAGGATCTTTCCATTGCAATTAGAGTAAATTGCATATCTGTATTTTACACAGATTGCATACATCTGACCTCGGCCCATCTCTGGAAAGTATCTCCTCCTCTTCTCCTTCTCACTGTTCACTCTCTAGCATCACCGTGTCTGCCTCTTTCACAAAGGGGTCAGAAAACTATAGCCTAGGGACCAAATCTGGTTCACTGTTTTCGTAAATAAAGTTTTATTGGAATACACTCAGGCTATTGTTTATATATTGTCTATGACTATTTACTGTCAGCTACCACTGCAGACTTGAGTAATTGCCAATGGAGACCATGTGGTCCACAATGCTAAAAATATTTACTATCTTTTTATAGGAAAAATTTGCTAAATTCCACTCTAACACACGAGGATGTTCCTGACCCGGGGCTTCTGCATCTCCTTTTATACCTGCAGGGCTTCTTATGGTCACTGAAGCCTTACCTTTAATATTGCCTTTTTTTAAAGCGGCCTTGTCTGGAGAGGATGGAAACTAAAACCCTCCCCCACACCAGCGTTTTCTGTTTCATTAACGTGATTTATTCATTTTAAAACAGCACCACTGATTGAATTGCTTGTTTGTTGGCTGGACTGCCCCCTGGAATAGACTGGAAGCTCCACGAGAAAAGGTCCCCTTGTCTTAGTTAGCAAGGTATCCCCAGCAGCTAGAGCCATATGTGGCACGTAGGCACTCATTAGTTATACTTTGAAGGAATGAATTAGTAAATCCTTAAACAATACAAACTGAGCAATGCAATATTCTCTGAGAGATTTCAGTCCTAGTAAGAGAATCTGTATGGCTAGCATGGTAAAAACGTCAAGGCTGGCAGCCCCCCAAACACCAGCTCTATTCCCCCTCATTGACCTCGCCTCTCTCCTGGTCCAAGCTGCCAGTCCATACCTTGTTTTTTTTTGTTGTTGTTGTTTGTTTGTTTTTTAAGTCATACTTACTACTTTTGCTCACAAGCTTTCTTAGAACTGTAGACTTCAGTATGATAACTACATACAACTATGCTGCAGAACTCTCTGGAAATCTGGAGTTGAAGCAAAAAAAAAATTTGTGCCTGGCACTGAAAAGTAATAAAATTTGTTAAAGCAGTGATTGAATTATTAGGAATGTGGTTTTCTTCATACTAATGCATGTTATTATTCTGTCATTTTAGAGATATATTCAAATATGAAATATAGAGATTTAACTGGGCTATTTTTGAAGATAGGTTGGCTATATGTGACAATAGTCTAGGACGTTGATACAGCCTCTGATCCAGCAATGCCACTTGTAGCAATTGACCCTAAAGAAATTGTCACGGAAGAGCACAGAGACATGGGTCATTTGTAGAATTGTCCACAGTAGCAAACACTGGCCATGGCCTGGCCACCTAATTAATGTGGATTGTTTTATATAATGGTACAATCATATCATTACTCATTACTTTTAATGTAGCCAGTAAAAGCGATGGACCAAAAGAATGACAGGAAAAATGAAAACATTGTTTAGAAGGAAAAAGAAAACATGGTTATAAAACGGCTTGTCCAATATTACTTTTTTAAGTTTTGATATATTTAAGCATGGAGAAAAGACAGAGCGACATACAACAAAATGCTAATTGTGGCCTTCTCTATTCGGTATGATTCTTTTTTCTTTTTCATTCTGTTTGCCTTTTTATATTTTCTAAAATTTTACAATGAACATGCATTGCTTTTGCAAAAAAAAAGAAAAACAGGTCTTTTCAGCTGGTACTGTTGAGGTGGACCAATTCTAAGGCTGCGTAAAGGGAAAGCAAACCAATAGCAATCTAAAAGCATTTATTAGAGCGTTTAAAAGGCAACTATAAATAGCCTGGAGAGGCAGACAGTCTTACAGACGTTTAAAGTCAGACATGGATGCTGTAATTTTTGCTGGAACAATTCACAGAAACAAATAGAGTGACATTTAATTTATCTAAGTAAAACCAGATCTCATTTAAAACAAGGAAGTGGCGGGGAAGAGGGAGCCGGGTCTGATTTGGCCACTGGAGACCAATTGGAGAAATCATGAAAGCAGGTGGGAACAAATGAGGGGTACGTAAAGCAGAGTTAAAATTAAACAGGCATCAAATGCAATTCTCCCCTTTCAGTGCCCCTTCGCCCTCCTTCCCCATTCCAAAACGTATTAGACTGCTAATACCTTTATTTCTTGGCTTGGGATATCAAAGTCTGTTTTAGGAATCTTTCTTTTATCTTAATATTTTCAATAACTTTGGAAAGAAAATGTTAAAAATTGTGCCATTTTGCAACGTTACTACTTTAAGGTCTATGTTAATAGTTTAAGACCCAAGCAAATGGCCCTTTGAAATGGATAAATCGGGAAAGCAATTAGATATCCGTGATGTAGATTTGTCGAAACTGGCCCTAGACAGTTCTTAATAATTCACATTTGTGAACTGCAAACCCTCATTCAGATAGCTCTGTGAGCAGTAAAGCGCATCAGTGTTGTTCGAAGTTTAGTCTCCTAGCAACCTGCTTGCAAAATCCTGGGGGAGCATGTTACACCTGCAGGTCTCTGGGTTTCACCCCAATCATTCTGATTTCCTTGCCCCCAGTTGCTTGTTATACATTCTCAAGATTGACTCCCTTAAAGTTTCAAGAATCGAGGCACTGGGCTCTCACATACATGAGATTTGAGTTCAGATGCTTGCTTGATCACTAGCAGGACTAACTGCACTTCTGCATAAGTTACTCAACTTCTTTGAGCCTCCAATTGTCCATCTGAAAAATGCTGACCATTGGATTGTATGGGAGGGTTAAATGAAGCTATGTTCTCAAATCTTTCATGGTATTTAATACGTATGTAATTGCAATGCTTGTAGCTATGACTATAGATCCAATATAGATCCAATGAGAGAGAGAGAGAGAGAGAGAGAGAGAGAGAGAGAGAGAGAGAGAGAGAGAGAGAGGAGAGAGGAAGAGAAAGATAATGTCATTTTTTCCGCCATGATTTATGAGATTGCCAATTTCTCAGACTTATTTGAAAGTTCCCTTCTAGCACCTAATTGCCTGGACATCACCTTCCGAGAGACATGACAGCTGCACAGGAAACCACGTGGATCATTAAGAACGGAAGTCATTCCGCACTGGTGGCCTTTTGCTTTCTAAACGCCACGCTACCTGTGACAGACCTTAATAGCTCACATGTAGTTTGCTGTGGGAGCTGCTTCGGTTGAATCTAACTGTTCATTCCAAAATACTTCTCAGTTATGGAAAGCATATGTGATGTGGCTTTTGACCTTCTATAAGTTTGGTATTCATCCAATAGAAAACCAAATCCTATCTCTCTGTTGCTATTTTTCCATTTTGCGAGAACTGCCTGAAAATCGTCCTCTTTGGCAATTTACAGAGAGTCTATTTATGAGTCTCTTCAATCTGCTGAGAATCATTGAACTCGCAAATGTGATTTGCTAGTAGATCAGGAACCGCCTAGATGGCATCTACAACTTCTTTGACCTTTAAATGATTGAGTTTCTGTTTTAAGCTGTCAAAATGAAAACCCAGGACAGCTTTACTGGGGAGGAAAACAAAGCAACTGTTATTGGCTATTACCTCAATTCTCATTTTCCTTTGTGGATACAGATAAATTGAGAAGCCTTTAAAATACAGGATAAAAGATTCCCCCACGAAGATCCAGACAGGCAGCTTATTGAGACAATACCTTAAGCATCGTGTTGCCTATCACACGAGATTAACTTTCTATTAGCTTGTGCCTTTTCAAGGGCACTTGGCCAAAAAGCATAGCCTTTTATTGCAGGTAATAGAAGATTTAGGCAGCAGACGGAAGTTAGTGCATTTGATAGACTCTTGAATTTCCATGCGTTTCATTTTCCGTGCTTTCTCCCCACTTGTACTTGTTTCCACGACAGTGGAAAGCATGTACAAGAAGCGCGACTCTTCCTACCCGAGCTCGAAGGTCTGATTCTGTGGTCCACAGATGCTCCTACAGAGGTGACCCTGTTAGTAAGACTTCTCTGAAATAAAAGACAGGTGATACTATTCCCAGCACTTCTCAAGTTGGACTATTCACTGTGACGGACACTGGGGAGTTCGGAGTGGGTCAGACGGGGACGCTTTTCCCTTAAATCTCATGGTAAAATGTTTAAACCTTCGCTGTAGGAGACTCTAGCGTTTAGCTAAAATACCAATGCTTGTCACAAGCTGGGAAAGATGATGAAAACAGCCTTTGTGTATTCTTCAATTCAGTCGACATTTAAATATATCTGAAGCACTGATTAGCGAGGATTATGAGGGCTAC
>NW_011888950.1:1984624-1991624 GCF_000151845.1 Pteropus vampyrus
GGGAAAGATGATGAAAACAGCCTTTGTGTATTCTTCAATTCAGTCGACATTTAAATATATCTGAAGCACTGATTAGCGAGGATTATGAGGGCTACGGCCGCCTTTGAGAGCTCAGTCTTGCCGACTATACTGGACACTCTCTCAAGGCCTCATGCTAAGAGGACATGCTCTGTGTGAGGCAGGACAATATCGAAGTGGCATGACGTTGCAGATCCAAAAGAAACTTGGGTTGAGACATTTCCTGGCATTTAAGGTGTAAACTGCTTCCTCAGAGTTCTGCTTTTGTGGTTCATTCTTGATTTTCTAGGCTCAGGAAGGAAGATGGTGCCATAGGTAAGCTTCAGAAGGAACGCAGTGAGGAACAGATTGGTATTGGAATTGGAATACATCATTCACTTTGGAACGAGTGTCCCATGTCTGTACATTGCAGGCTATTAAAATGATTCTCTGTTCCCCGAATTCAAGCTGTCAGCCAGGCAGGATGTAATCACGGGGAACATTCTGGGTGGTTGAGCAAAAGGCAGTTTAGGAGTTTTTATTTTTAATTCCTTGGGCTAATTCATCCAGCAGATAATCTGCCTATGGAAATTTGCGTGGTGCTTGGCTCGAACAGATTTCCCGCATCCAAATCAAAATTCATGCCTCGCCAAGAATGTAGCAACGTGGAGAAAGAGTTCCAATGCACTTCAAAAATTCAACAATTTTTAGCTGCTGATTTTATTAAAAATTATTCATAACTGTTGTAACTGTAGCATGGCCTCTCTTCAGATCTGGGGCTGACTGGAGGAGGGAATGTAAGAGGTGTTTTCTCTGTTAATAAAATTACCTTTTTTCCCCCCCACTTAATCAAAACGCTGCTTTTTGCACCCAGGCAGGGAACATAACATTTATGAAAATTTCATTCAACAGATGAGCCTTGGCGGCGGCGCTGCAGAATTTTAAAATCTTAATGGAAAGAATATGCTGTGAACTAAAATAGCTTTTTCCATTCATAGAGTTTAGGACCGGAGGAAGAAACACTGGCTTTTTAACTGAGAAATGTAAACAGCACTGGCATCTGAACTCCCAAATCTCATGCAACTTCCCTGGAGAAAGATGGATGGGGTGCTCTCATTGAAAAAAAAAAAAAAATTTAGAAAGTAATCCTCAAATCAGACTTTCAACGATTTGTGAATATCCCATGCCAGCTTCTAAACCCACAAACATCTAAGAGAGAAGACATAATAGGCTAAAGGAATATCTGTCCTGTTAGTCATTCGTATTTGGCTAAATGGCACCCAAATCTTGTGAAAACCCAAGTGTAAGACTCCAATCCTCACTCCCCAGCATCACTGACCCAGAATTTCCACTTGGTTCTTGGGTTCTTGGCTCCACGGTTGCTTAGGCGCGAAGACACAATCCGTACGTCTGTGCCATCAGGCAAAGCTGTCTCCCCTTCCTCTCCCCAGCAAGGCCATTCATGTCATTCGAATCAGAGGACTCTTGTTATGGAAGCAATGCACTGGGATTCGTGACCTTGCCCGTCTGCGGGCACGTTTCCCCAGCCCCTTTCCCCGAGGAGATTTTACTGTCGATTTGACAGAACAGCACTCAACAGAATCTCAATGATCTACACGAGGACAGCCGGGAAGTCAAAACGTATCCTCACACAGTTCACTGTGCTGTGTGTGACCTGGAAGGTCCAGCTCACAGGCCATTTGCGACGCTAATCAAGGTTTCTCTAAGTCTCCGCAGCTTCCACCTTTGGTGATGTCCACCCCTCGGTCTCGCGAAGCCTCTTTTCCAAGCCACGGTGCTGTGTCACGCTCCCTTAATTCTAACAATCCTGAAAAGTAGGTTTTACTGTATCTTTTACGTCTTGCAGATAGATTCATAGCTGGTCTTAGAGAAATGAAGTCTTCACTCTGTGACACAGAGTTGGAAATTGAAAGAACAGGAACCGGAACCCGGGTTTCTAGGACTAGATTATGAATGGTGCATAAAGATTAAGGTCCTTTTCTCGGATGTGCATCTCTTTTGCATATCTATAAGACTCCAGCCAGATTTTCTAGATTTGAGACCATATGCTATTCCTGTAACTTTAAACACCAGGTTGCAGGGGGATCTTTTGGCATCTGTGACTGTTTTCAAGCTTTCTCAAGATATGTCTACCTACTCTACTGAAAAAGTCAGCTCTTGAAGTGCATGTCACTATTCACAAGCACAAGTGACTGTCAACCAGCAAAAGCCCACCTGATCGGAATGTTAAGAATCTAAAGAAATGCCAGCAAGGAAAGAGGCCAAAGGAAGCTTTCAATGAGAGCTAATTGGGTGATGCCTTTTCATGGAGAAGAATGTTTCCAATTGTGAGCTTACTCAGCCAATGGGTGGGCTGAAGGGAAGGCTCGTTGCCTGTGGACACCCTTTGGAATTCGGCCAAAGCGTCTGAACACAAAAGGGAAAACAATCGCGTGTGGATGATGTCACAGGTCGTCCTGAGGATAAAGCTTCCTACTGCTTGGACCTAGAGTACACAGCCTTATTTTGGCATTAATTCTTCTGCAGCCAGAAGCCTGACTTACGGGAGGATCAGCCCTAATCATAAAGGCTCAGTGCTCAAGAGGAGGGTGGTGTGTGAGTGTGAGTCCGATTCCTGATATGGGAGTTAGAGAGTCAATATCCCCACCTCTCTTCTCCTCCACACCTGCTCCAGGTTGTTTATGAAATCAATGCAGCTAGGCAAAGGCCATTTCCGCTGAGGTAGACAGATAACTAACTGGCTTGTTCTCCTCAAGGACAGTCCCCAGCTGTGAGCAGAAATCTGCCTTCTCCCATAATAATAATGGTGATTCAGGTCCCTCCCCTGGCTGGGGAGTGACTGTCCAATTTTATTCTAAGAGGACTAGCCAAGTCTAAGAGACAACAAAGGACCCAGCCTGGAGTGTGCTTTTTGATGTGTCAACGGATCCAGAGCCATACCTCCTCTGTCTTGCCCAAGATAGTGCTATTCTTCTGCCTCATCCCAGGGACCAAGCAACCAGGGACCATCCCTGTAGCCAGAATTACTCACATTAGCCAATCCCAAACTGCTCGCCCTGCCTGCCTTTCCTTCCCCGTGCAAACCCTGCTGGAGGCTGTGGCCCACGCCTTCCCGTCACTCCTGTCTCCCGCCTGCGACCACCCCGGTGCCTCTCTCATCCCGTCTGTGTGGCACACAGTGTGCCTCCTGTCTCGACGACCTGTGAGCACAGTCGACTTTATTTTCTCCTGAGCCTTGACACCATCTCTTCCTGTGGCCCTAACCGGACTCTCTCATAAAAGAATGCAAAACCACCTAAGGTTGGGATGAGGAAAAGACGCATTTCCATCTCCATTTTAAGAGAAACTGCTCGTGGGTAAAGAACGCGTGATCATCACACGCTGGGACTGCTCAGGTAGGAGTGGTACCTCCCGCTCCAGAGAGGTGTCTATGACGCTGCAGACAGAGGACAGCCAGGACTGGGTCTCCCAGTCTTGGACATTGCCGCGAAGGCTGATCTAGCAGCCGGTCATGGAATACAGCACCGCAGCTCCTTGCTCTGCAGCTTGTGGCCTGGGGAGCTGAGAGGGTCACCCCAACGGCTAAGAGCACTGATTTAGTAAGAAGATAGTAATGCTGTCCTAAGTATCAAATCCGACATACGTGGAGTAATAGGCACTACAATGGCCCGACTCTCAAGGTCAAAGGCCAAGAACTGAGAACTGACCTGCAGTGGGGCATGGGCTATGCTTGGGGGGAGGTCCAGCTATGGCTGCGTTACTCAGCTCCCCGCCACCCACCCAGCGAGAGGCCAAGGGACAAGAAGGGGAAACACAGAGCTGGAATAACTATGACAAGAACGAGCAGACGGCATGTGGATGGTCAGGCAGGCGAGCATTCCACACGTGTCTTTGGCCAAAAGTCGCCGGGCCCTAGGAGTGGCGCTGTGCGTCAGGACCTGGGCCGCGCCTGAGTGACGAGAAGGGTGGGCGTCCATCCTCAGCCTGGAAGGAAATACTTCTTCAGTGCCATCCGTGAGTGTGTTTCGTTTTCCCCCAAATCCTGAGAACCGGGCATCGATATCAGCCCCATTTAAAGGATGAAGAATTGCAGCTTAACTAGTTTGCCAGATCGATCCGGGGTTACACAGATAGTAAACGTTGGCGGATGGGGGGGAAGGACAACACGAAAGTCACCTCATTCCACAAGTACAGTCACGAGCCTTAATGGGAAGGAGAGCCGCGGCAAGCAGAATCGGGGAAAGGCAGGTCCTGGAACCTGCCCTCAAGAAAAAAAGAGGCAAGAAACCCAGTCACTGGGACTGGGGCACAAGTTCAGGGTGGGACTAACTACAAGCAGTGCTGGCTGCGTCCCACGAGATGTGTTCTAGAGCCAGTCAGGGGCTCCAAGGATTGACTGAACTCAAAACCGGGAGCAGAGGGGCTGGCGAGTGGGGTCAAACGCCCTTCGCTCCACGGACTGGACAAATTCACAGCAGGGAAACTGAGGCAGCTGATTCCGTTAAAAACTGACCAGCCTCAGGCCCAGAAGGCCAGCAAAGACGAGCAGTAAGGAAGGGAGGAGTCGCATGTGAGCTTAAAAACCCATCTTTCCCAGACAATCAAGGCAAAGAAAGAGTCAACAAAAGCAGTTTTTCATCCATACACAATTTTGAGTAAAAGCAGTAAAAGTTCGTTTAATGGGGGATATTTCATTGCTAAAGCGTCATGTTCAATTCTGGGTATCTTGCTTTTTAAGAGACGTCGCTATCACGGTGAGGGAGTGAAGCTGAAGACAGCACAGGGAGAAGAACTGGACGAGAAGAAAACGTGAAAGCAAATATGCACTCAGGTTTTCAAAACTCAATATAGTTTGTTGAGCATCAACTCCACTTCCTGTACCATGACCCGCACGTGCTGAGACCATCAAAACATGACGCCGCTCCAGGCAGCTCACACTCTTGGGGGCAGAGATGGGGCATGTGCGCTCGTGCAGCAAAGTGCCCTGCTGCGTGGTGCTACAGGGGCTGCGGTGCGACCAGGGTCTGTGCCTGGGATTCGTAGGAACGTGGAGTCAATGCCTGTGCCCAGAAGGATGTGTCCACTGTTGGAATCTCTAGCAATCTGGGGAAGGCTGGGGCTCTTTACTGAGAATCTGGATGATCGACTTGAACAACACACGAGTTTCCTGAATATTTAGGTGGCTGAACTAGATAACTCCCAAGGTCTCTTCTGACATGAAGGTGAAAAGGTTGTAGGTTATTTTTCATTAACCGGTAAATAACATTGACTCCAATTTTATGAGACGAACAAGTGGTGAAAGGCTGTCCAAGAGGATTAAAAATAAACAGTGTCAGAAAGATTGCATCTTCTTGTTAAAAACACTTGAGTCCTCGATTTTTAATAACCATGACCCATGTTGTCATGCCAGTAGGAAAGGTCACGTGGTCCCATGCTTTGTATTATCTGTGCCTTTGTTCAATTTTAGCTGATCTGCCTTCTTTTTAATTTTGTCTGAAACTTAAAACGAACAAACAAACAAAAACCTCACACTGGATCATGGATTTTCTTTGTGAAAAATTATGGACAACCCAGGATAATGGCTGGCAGAGAAGTTCCTAAGGGCAAGAGATGCCTTCAGATCAGTCAGTCTTGTGTCCCAGGGTGCCCCTCATTCCCACTGTGGGGCTGGACAGACCATCTCTTCAAGGTGAGCCAAATTTAGATTTTGATGACCTGAGTCCCAGGAGGGTCTTATCAGATTCTTATCACAACCCCTCATTCCAGAGATATTATTTATGTCATGCAAACAGAACGGGCCTTTACTTTAATCACTTAGATATGATTTTTGGAGTCAGACTGATATCTGTTTGCATCTCATCTCTACCACTTTCCTATGTGAATTCAGACCAGTTATTTGACCTGTTTGATCCCCATCCCTCTGAAAAAGGTAATTATGAGAACAGCAGATGCCCCATAAATGTCAGCAGTGGGACCTTACTACCCCTCAGGCCGGCCCATCCCAACATATCTCCCGTGACCTCAGGGGCACCCCAGCCTGCAGACGCTGGGCTCATCAGAGGGGCAAGGCCCAGGGATGGAATGTGGATGTCTAAATGCCAAACACGACCGGTCAGAAAACCATATCAGAAGTAAATCAGGGCTGGTATTAATAGCCAGAACTATCTTTGATAATGCAACAGTATTCTACCTTCCTCATTACAAAACTGCAATTGACCTGTATTTTCTCAAACTTGAGAATAAGAGGGATGTCTCTTGGAGTTGGGGTCTTTGAGATATTATCTGACCTTAGCCATGAACCCATATCGCGGTCTATATCAGAATTTCCCTCCTCTCCAAAATGGAGCGAATAATAATTGCCTCCATTTGGTTTGTTCTCTCTGTGCTCCAGGTACCATACCAAACAAGATTAAAGAATATTTGAGCCGTAGCCATTACTGACGGCTTCTGAAAAGGAGGCGGAGGGTTGCTAAGTCACTTGGGAAGGTCCCACTGCTAGTAAGTCGCCAGTTTGGGCTCTACCTTCAGGGCTATCGGCTTTCAGAGCCTCTGGGAATATTGTCCCTGGCTCCCTCTGAATTCTCAGAGTTATTTCAAGGCTCATAGGAAAATAAAAGAAGAGCGGGGGGAGGGGGAGGCTTTTATCAAGAGAAGCGTAAAGAGCTTCGTAAGTGTAAAGACATATTCCTGGTTAGACCCCTGGTCGTGCATCGCTACGGCCCTAGAACTGCTAAGGAGACAGGCTGCATCATCTCAGCCTCAGCCCCTTCCCCTGGCGACATGGGAGCCTGCAGGCGCGGGACCTAGCAGATGTTCTTTACTCCACAGCGACAGCTCGGGTGGCGAACAGAAAGGCAAAAATCGATAGAAGAAAGCATTAAAACTCAGAAAGCCCCGTGCCTTTATGCCTGATCAGACTTCAGTGCCGGAGGAGCTTATTGTTTACTGAAGTTACCTTTCAGCTGTTTTTTCGCCCCCCCCC
>NW_011888950.1:1991674-2005494 GCF_000151845.1 Pteropus vampyrus
GCCAGTTTGGGCTCTACCTTCAGGGCTATCGGCTTTCAGAGCCTCTGGGAATATTGTCCCTGGCTCCCTCTGAATTCTCAGAGTTATTTCAAGGCTCATAGGAAAATAAAAGAAGAGCGGGGGGAGGGGGAGGCTTTTATCAAGAGAAGCGTAAAGAGCTTCGTAAGTGTAAAGACGTATTCCTGGTTAGACCCCTGGTCGTGCATCGCTACGGCCCTAGAACTGCTAAGGAGACAGGCTGCATCATCTCAGCCTCAGCCCCTTCCCCTGGCGACATGGGAGCCTGCAGGCGCGGGACCTAGCAGATGTTCTTTACTCCACAGCGACAGCTCGGGTGGCGAACAGAAAGGCAAAAATCGATAGAAGAAAGCATTAAAACTCAGAAAGCCCCGTGCCTTTATGCCTGATCAGACTTCAGTGCCGGAGGAGCTTATTGTTTACTGAAGTTACCTTTCAGCTGTTTTTTCGCCCCCCCCCCACCCCCAATGAGTCATTACAGTATTTCTGTCCGTATTCTAGTGGTAAAGACATAATTAAGCATAAATCAATGACTACAAATATTACCACACAGTTTCAAATTCTCGGCGCCTCTCTGTCGTCACTTTGGAACAGCGGGAGAGTGACAAAGACACACAGAAAGACCGTTTCCACAGGAAGTTAAAGACTCAGCCTTTTCCACATTGTCCACGTCAATAAGCAATGCTCAGCTGGCGAAGTCATTGTGTTTTTAGTCTCCTTCGCTCCGAACGTTACTTCCCTTAACTGATCTCTAAATAGCATGCACCGTCTCAGTCTGTTCAGTCCAGCAACCCCCGGAGGAGACAGGAGAGAAAGAAACACAGTTCCCAGCCATTGGCGGTGCAGCAATAACGCATAACTACGAGCCAAAGGAAGCATCCTAAAGGTGCCTCTTGGCAGGCACGCGCAGAAAAGAACGAGCTTCAATGAACAGGGGAGCAACCGGCTGGGGCCCAAATCACTCCGTGACCCACTATATGGCCTTACCTTACTTACAGATAATGAAGTTCGGGGTAAAAGCCCAAGTCCTTTTCATCTCGTGAGAGCACAGCAGCCAGACGCCTCGGTGGTCTGTCCTCTCTGCCCCTTGGTGCTTTCTCTCAGGCTGTCAGCACCTACCGCCATGGAGATGAGAAAGCCCACAGGAGCATCTCGCCCTTCTTTGCCTTTCCGGACACATTCACCACACACAAAGGCCACTGAGTTCTCCGCTTCACTCCAGTGAATCGACACTTTCTTTAACTGGTTCCCATGCCTACGCGTGGTAGATCGTCTTGCCAGTGGTGGCTCACAGAAAACAAGAATGGCGAAGGAAAAAAAGCCTTCCTCCCTGCCCATCCACATCTTTTGTCTTTTGATGGAACCTTTGTGAGCTTATTCAATAATCAGGATCTCCTCAAATCACAGAGTGGCCCCAAACTTCCCCTAAACGTCTTATGATCCCAGAAGCCTGGTTAACGCCTCCAGGACCACACTTTTCCCATGTATCCTTCTTCAAGGAAGAGGGTCTATTATTGTCATCATCAAGAGTTCTCTGTGTGAACACACACGCCGAGTATGCAGTCCTACACCTAACGCTAACGGCTTCGTGCCCGACATCATTTCATCTGGGTTCCAAGGAAGTGTGTGCCCCTAGAGGACGAGTGACGACCTCTGTAGTGGTTCCAAGGACAAAGTTTAAATGTTTTTCTGAGAAGCTGATTTTGTTCTGTGGCTTGTTTGCCTCTTCTAATTCTGAGATAAGGGAGAGCATGCGTTACTTAGGCAATGTCCATTTTTCACCTATTAGGAAGTTGTACAGCTTGGAGGGACTAATCATAAAAAGGTGGACATTTATGAGAAATCGGGTGAATGCTGGTGTCATTGACTGAGACGATGAAACTGGGAGAGGAGGGAGTCTGAAGTGGGGGACTCAGTAGCTGACAACTGAACGGAGACGTCACGTGGAGGGCACACATTCTGGAGTTGAAAGGAGAGGTCCGGAACGGAGGTGCGAGACTGGAAGTTATCAGTACACGTGTGGCATTTAAAACTGCGAACATGGATGAGGCCACACGAGACGTGAGAATAGTTCAAAAAGAGACGGGTCCCAACGACTGAGCTCTGGGGCGACCCAGTTTGAGGTGAGGAAGATGAGGAGGAGCCAACGAAGCAGAATGAGGAGGAGAACTGTCTGAAATAGAAGGAAAAGCGTGACGTGCGGTATGAAGGAACGGTGCCAAGAAACAGGGAGTGATCACCTGTCAGGTAGGTCGAGGTGACAGGTCAGCGATAGGTCGAGGACTGGGAATCGACCATTGCACGTGGCAAGGTGATGTCACCGGTGACTCTGACGAAAGATGTCTCGACAGGGCTCTGGAGACAAATGCCTGACTGGACCGGAACGCGTGTGAATGGGGCGAGGGGGCGTGAAGACAGCGTGCGCCCCCACCTGTGGGGCGTCCCGCCGTCAAGTAAAGAAATGCGATGATGGATGGGGGCGGATGGGGGTCAGAAGAAGCCGGTTTGAAGGAAAAAAGTTTTTTATTTTGTCTTGTTTTAATGTAGGAGATGTTAGAAATCATCACATAAGGTGCTGCTAAATTATGAATTTTTTAAATTAAGTAAATGTCCTACGATTACTCTCGTGTGTCATTTCCATTAAAAATATGTATTTTGGGTAGACTTGAAGAAAGTGTGCTGTTGGGTCTCATGGCTTCACTACAAAATCCACATGATAAACTGATTAATTCAGTAATTTGAAATAGAGAAAAACAGTCCTTTATGTGGCACAACGTAAATGCTAGGTAATAGATAGAATTGTTTATTTTAACCTGATTTTCCATACCCCGTGAAAAAATTTTAAGCTGTTTTGTACAGCCTCAGCCGCTGCTGAAATGATGCTTTTGGATAAACCAAAAGAAATTTCATAGGTACCATTTCCGCTGTTCAGAGGACTTCCTGTAACTCTAACTCCTGGTGCCACAGGACACACAGGAAGTATCTGAAGGTGTTCCTCTTCTACGACTTATAAGTCTAAAGTTATCTGAAATTCACTGACTTATTTTCATCTCTTTGGCCAAACTGTGCTAAAGTAAATTAGATTATCCTAATAGATTTCCAAATCTGGAATCAGAAATAAATCAGTAGTAAGTTGGTTAGCATGTACTTCCTCTCGAATTAGTGATAATGATATTAATTTTAAAATTGAACAATGAGAATAAGAGTTTCTGTTTGGGTCATTTTTTTCCCTGAATTTGAATAATTATTTTTCTGGCTGGTTGTTGTACCAACACTCAAACACACACATTACCAGGCAAAGACCCTATGGGAATCGCCAACATGTCTGAGCCAGCTCCGGCACAGCGCTGTGGGATGAGCCACGGCTTAGGGTGTGCTCGGTGTCCTGGCTGTTCTCTGAATGTCTCTTTTAACATGTCCGGTCCAGAACCAGTCTGGATTCCACGTGAAATTTCACTTCAAAGGTCCAATTCTATCAAAATTCAACTTCGAAGCATCTGTGAATGGGGGGGAGTACACAAAGTCACAGAGAAAGCCTCTGGCTTCTAATATTTGGGTCAGAAAAAAGGTGATCTTTAGTGTCTGTACTGGGAATAAACGGGCAGAGTTGATACATTAGGATATATTCTCATTAAATTATATATACAGCTAAGCAATTATTATATATCACTACACCTTAATTAAAGTTGCCATTTGTTTAATAGAATGGAAAAGAAACTGGATTTAAAACCACTAGCTTGTTAAGAGGTTTGTTGAAAAAACGATTTATAGTTTTAAATGTTTCCATATAATTCAATAAGTATTTCTTAAGGCCTTATCATGCATTAAAGAAACGACAAATATTCAACTTAAAACTCTACTAATGAATAAACCTGTTTTCACATTTAGCCCTTTTCACTCTTGGATAGGCTCCTACTTTCTTAAAAACCATGGACATGTTTGTTTTTGTTCTTCAGCGAATGCATTCTGCCACGGTGACTTGTGAGTCACATTCCCCAAAGGGTGTAATTTATATCCTTACTCTGTTCATACTGAATGCAACTGGTTAACACAACCCGTGCTAGCGCTGAATAGGAGTTAGCAGACAAAATGAAAATGTTTATTTGCCTCGATCATAAGCTCTAGAATGGTGAAAAGTATGAGACAGATAGAGCTGGAGTGGTGAGCAGCATCTGGCTAGGCGAGTTAACGAACGTAAGGCAGCATTAAAGGGCTCTGACCGAGGGAATGAGACAATCTGATTAGCATTTAAGAGAATGCGTTCTGGCCAGACAGCAGACGCCCGGGCAGTAAGGAAGGTATCACCCAGCCTAGGGGAGGAAAGCAAAGGGAGCCAAAATCCATCAGGGGAGGCGGGGGGAGGGAAAGAAGGAGCTGCCGGTGGAGGATGATGCCAAACCAGGATGACCTGGGAAGGACTACAGCTGTAATCAAGTCCATAGGTCGTGTGGCCAGGAGCTGATTTTATTTCCCTGTCAAATGAGAGGATGGTGGGCAGAGGAGACAGGAATAAAGATTTAAAGGGAATGGAAAACGTTTGAAATAAATAGTCTTTGTGGGGAAGTTGAGCAACATGTTACGCGGGGCTGCACCGAGGGTCTATTCTTAGTAACACGTCCTGGAGAACCCAACTCAACGCACATCCTGAACCGCGCTCTGGGCGTTCCCGATGGTCTCCCCACCGCTCTGCGATGCCCGCTCCCCTCACCTTTAATAAAACCCACCAAACAAAACACACACTTTTCGACTTAAGAATCTTAACAAGGTAACTTGTTCCATTCTTGGTTTCTAGGTTGACCACTAAATGGCATTTGTGACAAAAACAGAAACAAAACAAAACAAAACAAACAGTGAAATTCCCACAAAATACTTATTCCGAAAACTTCTGCTGGAGACCTTCCCCCCACCCGCAACAAAGCCCTGATGTCAGCGAGGGGACAGGAGCGCGGCACCCGTGCCACCAACGCTGTCCCCGTGTGGGGCTCCGAATATTAGTGAAGGAACAAACCCCAGTGAGGTCATGTCTCGTTTGGGACTAAATGGCTAACTCCAATTCTGTGATTGCATTAGGAAAAATGCACATAAAATGCCCAGGAATTTTTCCTTTGTTTGATTCGGAAATTAAACTTGCGCACGTCATGTCTGCAAAACGAGCGTTTCACCATGTCGGATGCTTTCTTTGATGGTGTTAGGGTCTACAAGAGGAGGAGGACGCGCCACTTCTTCAGCTGGCTGTGTCACATACCTCACGGCCCCTCTGGAGTTCCATACTTTGAATATAGATTTGATTACACTCTAAAACGTAAAGTTAATATCCAAAAACATTCACCAAGCTACTAGCTGTAAATTGCCCAACCAGCAGAGACCAGTGAGAGCGCTGAGGTCCAAACACTTTCCTGCTCGCCCGATATCAAATCCTCCTAATTCTGAGAGGCTTCGTTTTCAGTACAGCGGAAGGTGTATACCAGAATTATGAAGATGGCTGCCTTCCTTCTCCATGTGATGCCACGTGCATATATGGTCTTATAGTAGTGCTTATCTGATTTCTAATACAATCTGAAAAACGAGCAAGTTAGTGGCAATTTCCAAATCTTGGCTCCAAATGTCTGTGTTGTCCCATCAGATATAAAATGATTAATCGTTTGGAAATGTGAGCACCTGTTTTGATGTAATAATCATAGTTATTACTTACTGAATACATATTGCATATTAGGACTTTGGTAACTTTTATAGAAATTATCTATTTTAATTCTTAAGCGACCCACAAGATAGGTACTAATGTCAATAGCGACTTTTTAATGACTTAAATGTGCTGACAGACTCTCCCAAAGTCTCATTATGAATAAAAGTAATCAGTAGATTTAGAACTGAAACCTCCTGATATCAAAGACCACACACTTCTCAGTTAAAAAGATAAAATAGACCTTCTCATAGAAATAGAGCCCACTTGAGATAACCACAGGTGACTGTCCCATCACTCCTGTGTTATTCCACAAGGAAAACCACTCCCCAACCCAGGACGTGTGCGGGGGACTCACACGCAGTGAGACCTTTGCTGAGATGACTTGTAGAGAGGACTGAGTAACACAAATGCCGAATTATCATGGATCTGAGCTAGGCCAAAGGAATCCTGACCCAAGTTTGAACCAGTTCTAATAATGTTTCTGGCTTTCAAAATGATTGGCACTACACTTAACTATCCAGTGGCCCTAAATGACTTCTAAACTTTGGCATGTTCATCTTGCCATTTAAAGGCTTCTATACAGAAATTATAATAAATATTGTAGAAATAAACAATGACCACCCAAATGAGAACAAGCAGGGCTCACCCTTCAGAGTCTGCTGTAGCAAGGCAGTCGGCCATCATCACTTAGCAGACTCAGCAGGAGAGAGAGGGTATAAAGCTTTGTAGGGAAAAAAGAACAGGCTTCAGGTCTGCTCTGATCAGCGGCCACTGGCATGTGAAGCTGGCATCAGGTTAACTAGAAGTGGCATCTATTGGATTGTGAAGTATATTTGCTTGGTTCCGAGTTAAAAAGGGGAAAGATCAGAGAAATTGGAAGTCAATGACCAAGTCTTGACCATTTGAGGCCCATTGCTGCAAAGGCTATGGTTTGTCTTCCATTTGCTACAGAGGTTGTGGGCCAGAGTTATATTGTCATATACAGTCTTGGCCATTGTTAATTTGTATATTTAGCCTCTCAAAATAAATGACACAATGTGGTGGTAAATGGAATGTGGGACAGTACCCTTACACAAATATGCTTCTTGAACTCACAGCGTCCACGCTAACATTTACAAAATATTTATGAATTGAACCATTTGTGAATGAAACCCTCCAAGTAAATTATTCAGATTCTTCAATGAATCAAAAAATGCATTTAATCACTCTTTTTTTTCTTTATAGGACAGCTTCGTTTTCTTAGAAATCTATCTATTAGCCAATATATTAAAGCTAGAATGATTTAATAGTAGTTAGATCTTTCTGATCTTAATGAAGACTACTGTAACAAATTCTCAACAACGACGTTTTTTTTTTTTTTCCTACGGAGAAATTGCATGGCCTTGCAGTATAGGATCTTGAGAATAAATTCCTGTCATGTCTCAGGACTGGTAAACTACAGCAAGTTAGATGAGTGGGCATTTTGCCCACTTTGCATTTACTTTCAAGTATGACTTTTAAGTCCCAAATTATTTTAAACCTAGGGCTGACAGTATGTAATAAATTTCACCTTTGTCGAATCTACCGATTCAAATCTGTTTTAGTCACAAAAAGGTAAATCTATTTTACCATTTCTCCCCATCTTTTCTGCTGGCTATATTTCTCTTGCTTATTATCTCCTTGGGTAATAAAGCACAGCGTGGATGTGGTAATTTTATTATTCTGCCAGCCCATCCTTTCAATCTAGATGGTGTCTGTGTATGCGATACACACTTTCGCTAACTGTCAGCAGTTTAAGTTCTTTTAGCTTCTGCAACTTTCTCAAAATCACAAAGACAACACTGCCTAATCAATAGTCTTTTCACCACGGAGATGTTTTCGTTCACAGATAGTTTCAATTGATATTCCTACCTTTCCACCCTCCTCCCCGCTGCTTGAAAGTATTGCTATCACTGCCATGAAAATAAGGACGAAAAGACAGCCTTGGCCAAAATAGCTGAGTCAGTTACTCCATGCAGACACTCCTTGAAGGTTACTATTATTTTCGCTTTTTTTTTCGAAGCCTTAAGTAAATGCAAATGTTACTACTGTTATTTCTCTTTAGGCTAGGAAGTCTGGAAAATATAGCGGAAGCTTCGGAACATAGCTGTCTGAAGAAGTTATGGAAGAAAATCTGAGTCACGGAGCTATTGCGTCAAATCTCTATTTTCTCCATGTTAACAAGATAACTGTTACTGAAAATACTCTATGTGTTTCACCTTTTCTCAATCCACAGCGAATTGTTCCTTTTATTTTCCATTTTTGTTTGATCTTTCCCACCCTCATTGTGAAGCATGGTCTTTCATTTTATTTATTATCAGCATTAAGGTTGCCTGCATACTGACAGGTAATCAAATCCTAATAGTTATGGCAAATTACAGAAGAGTCAGGCCATGCCTCTTTAAAGGGATGAAAGATTCAGAACAATAAGTAGAAAAAATGAATGTTTCCATCTGGTATTATCTTACTATTCCACAATGGCCAACTAAAAAGCACAATAATAGAGGAATTATCAAGAAAAGGAAAGTCGTTTTTCACTTCATTGTATTTCTCTATTCTTTTCTAAGGAAAGTCTAGAGTCTCTCATTTCTTTGCCATCATCATCATCATCTGTTTTGGGTTGGATTACATCCTCCCAACAAGATATTCTGAAGCCCTAACCTCTGGTACCTGCGAAGGTGACCTTATTTAGAAACAGGGTCTTTGCAGATGTAATCAAGTTAGCATGATGTCATTAGCGTGGGTCCTTATCCAATATGACTAGTGTCCTTAAAAGCAGAACCGGTGAGTGGGAAGCGGGAGGGGGAGGGGGAGCAAGGGCGAGGGGAAGGCAAGGTCTTGTGAAGACAGAGGCAGAGATGGGAGTGAAGCTGCCAAGAGCCCATGGACACCTGCGCTGCCAGAAGCTAGGAGGAGCAAGGGCGGAGTGTCCTCCAGAGGCTTTGCGGGGAGGGTGGCCTCATTCCACACTGCCAGCCTCCAGAACTACGAGAGGACAAATGCGTTGTTTGAAGCCACCCTGTTACGGCAGCCTTGGGAAACGAACACAACATCTACACCTGCCTTCGAGAGGTCATTTTACATCTTTTAGAATATTCTTCTAAGGTGCTTTTAATAATAGATATTTTACGATTCTGTTATTTATGGTGCGCACAAAATTTTAGACTTTTTGGGACTGCATAACATCTGTTTTCTTGGCCTGTGAACGAAGCTCTGCTTAAACAGTGCAAGTAACCACCCGTCCCGCTGGCCTGAAACCAACCGCCCCCCATCAGACATACAGTATCGGACACAGTGACATTATTTCATCATACAGGTTGATGCACCCAAGAGTCTCGAATTAATCGTGAATATTACACGAGAGGCTAATGTGAGGGAGAAGTGACCGTTCATGGAGTAGGAGGTCAGGATGATTCGAGAACATAGGCTTAAACGAAGCGAAGTTGCCCCTGAAGTGTCTCATAAAGGTCTACCTGGGTAATGGCAGGAAACTGCAGACCTGGGGCCACAGCAAAGAACCCGGCCAATAGAACAGACGAACTAAAAGCACCAGAAGGAACATATGAACATGCTAAATGCACCCGCTGCCCTGGCAAGTCAGTCTGTAAGTAGCACTATGTGGCTAAGTTAGGTCCACAATTCAGCCCAGAAAAGTACCCAGGAAAACAAAGTCCAAGTGTTCCCATCGACCTCAATTACCCAAATCATGTGCGCAATTTTATCCGGCCAAAGTGTAACAAAGGCGATCTGTCCTCAACTAGCTGCAGGTTTGTGAGGAGGCATGCGCTGTTTTTAGGTAGCCTGTCCCCCTTATCTTACAGCTTTCAAGCCTTAGAGTTTTCTTTCAAGGGAAAAACAAAAAACCTGGAACAGTTGCCGCATTCAGTTGTAAAATCACTGCCATCAGCCTCTCTACCACTGGCCCTTTGGACAGAGGCAGAAAGAGCAAGTTCTGCCTACATCGAGTTGCCGTTTAACCTGCACAAATACTTTCACAGGAAGATAAGTGATTAAATCTGAGGTGGAGCCTAAAGAAATTAATGCTTGAGCAAACCATCGAACAGCCCACTTGCGGTGCAATGAGACAGTCGACGCTGGACAAAAGAGGACACCACCGGTCCCCATCAGTTAGGATCCAAATGCTGAAGCAGCGACACGTCAGGGCTAGGCCCGGGCTTAGGAAGTGTTTGCAGAGCGTGTTCTGCCTTTATCCTGAGTGTGATGTAACCAGAGGTTCTAAACGGAGAGCCAGAGCCATGTGTCTGGTGTAAATACTGGTGTAACTAGCTTTCAATTTTTTTTATCTACATTTAAATTTGGTAAACAGAGATACAGTAACCTTCTGAAAACATGTTACATGAGATTGTAAGTCTAGTTTATAGGTAAACATTTCTCCCTCTTCCTGGTGAGTTAAGGTGATTTATTAGCGTGTCCTCTGGTAGCAGAGGGTCACCGTTACGGACACCTTGCAGTTTTACACCCTAGTTGACATTGTTTTTTTTTTTTTTTTCCTCCCTTTCGCCCCCAAGTCAGGAATCCAACCTTTGGGAACTATGGAAACAAATGGACAACAAAAAGCATGGCTTCGGGTGGCTGCTTCTCTTCAAACTTCAGGAACGGGGCACGCCAAGAGTTTCAGGAAATAAAACTGCTCTTTCCTGGAGGTTAAAACGCATGCAGAGATTATGCAAGATTCCTAATTCAATCGAGAAGCAAGAATTTAGGTTGCTAACTAATGTGGCGCAAATCCTCTAATTCCTGTTATAAAACACCTCCCACTCTCCCAATAAAAATAAAAGCCAAATGAATGAGGACAGGGTGACCCTACGCATAGGGCTTGGCAGCCCGGCACACGCTCGCTGGGTGTGTGACAAGTGTTTCCTACTCTCGTACGTCCAGGAGGAGGACAGAGGGGGCGTCAGAAGCAGAAACTGGCACGATTTGCCTGTTCGTACCCCTGTAAGCCCTACAGCTACCTAAGCCAAGCTTTCCTGTGTTTTGGTGGACACAGGCTGGAAATTTTTTTCAATGGATTTTTAAATTGCATTTATCGATTTTTTTAAACTGAGGACTTTTAAATTACTGAGTCACTGTTAGTTATACAAATTTTAAGTAATTCAAGCCACGGAACTAAAATTGGCCATTGGGCAAAACTCTCGTGACACAATTGCCAGAATCACATGAACAAATGACCAATAACATGGCGGTGACAGAGCGAGGTCATTCCTCCTCCCCGATTTCTGACTAAAGTTCCCAGATAGAAAACAATCACTTAGTTTCACTTTAGCTCTTTTCCATGGCAGCTACTCATTATTTCTAATATAGGCAAAGCGTACTGTCCAGTTTTATATTAGAACTCTATTAGAAATAGTCATCTCTTCCAGCAAAGGTGGTCACTTTGTTTCTATTCTCGCAGGGGACCAAATTTATTGACTGAGTTGAGATGAACTCTTGCAACAAAATTCAATCCTCTGGGAATGTCAACATTTCTAAGGTGCCTACCTGCCACGTGTCACTTGTTTTATATTTGTTCACTGCCCCAATCCTTCTAAGAGCTCTGTATCACAGCTGTCATTGACCCAGTTGAAAAGCAAGACAGTGCCGTGCCTAGACCACTGATTTTCAAACCTTACTGTCCATTGGAGCCACTCAGAGGGTTTGTTAAAAACAGAGATGCTGGCTCCCTCCTGAGAGCTGCTTATTCAATGGTCTGAGATAGAGCCTGAGAATTTGCATTTTTTTGCAAGTTCCCAGATGGTTCAGATGCTGCTAGTCCCGGGCCGCACTCTGAGAAACAACTAGCCTACATCACATAGGTCGTAAGTGGCAGAGCCTAGATTAAAACACAGATCTGATTCTAGAGTGCACACCGATGCGACAGCTGTTATTTTCTTAAGATTTCCCTACTGCAGAGACGGAAGAGGGGGAGAAGGTGCTGGAACAGCTGCCTGGCCTGAGAAAGACGAACAGATCTGGAATCGAAACCCGGAGTCTGGCTTCCTCGCTCTGCCACGGACCAGCCTGTCACTTGATTTAACTGATCCTTAGTATTTTCATCACTACAACAAGAATTTTACTACTGTTACTTTCACTTCTGTCACAGAGTTGTCTGAAGATAAAATGTGATAACCGCCATAAAAGAGTTTTCTAAGCTTTGAAGTACTGCCATAAATGTTTGTTATTTTCATTAGGAATCAAATCGGAAAAAGAGTAAAGATGAACAAAACAAGAAAAACAAAAACATGTCAGAGAATGATCTGGTCTTTAGTTTAAAAGCTGAGACTACGTAAAAGGAAACACCAGACACAACAAAGAAGTTTATCAGAACCTTCAGGAGTTCGGTCGGTCATTTCCAAGATAAATGCGCTAACGGTTTTAAGGGTAGGACAATTGCCAAATTTTTTCCAACAGTTTTTTTTTTTCCAACTTAAAAAATAAACAGCTCATTTCTTTCTTCGAGAGATATTCTTTTAATGAATATTGAAAAATGATTTATAAACAAACTTTGATGTAATTTTTTGAGTAGTAAAAATTTGAATAGTAAAAAAAAGTAAAACCTAAGACTTCTTTCTTTATGAAAATTTTCATCGGAAGTATTTGCGTATTAAGAACAGTAATTTCTAACAAAGTCAATATTCGCTGGCACAAAGTAAAGGGGCTGTTTCATATTGGATGAATTGAGATATTTTTACTAAACTAAGAAATCTGTCAAGGCCTAGTGGGCTCTACTTTTATCTATGAATAACTTCTTTGCTGTTAGCTCCATAGTCGGTATTACAGCCAACAGACTTCCATAGATGATTTGCACCATAAAGAACGACTACATGTTCCCCATCAATAAAATATTACTTTCCTTAGATTGGATATTATACTTGCTCAATGAAGTGAAATTCGTATTGATTTATGCTTTTGAAGTTCTGCTTGTGCGAATTAGCTTTTGACAATTCCCCATGCTAAGTGCAGCTGGGGTTCTGCCCATTAGATAGAGCACATAAATCTTCTTTGCCGTTTCCGATTTGCTTGTTCTTATTCTTTAAATACCTTGACAGAGAAAATACAATTTAACGCTTGGCGTGTAAAATAGAACACTTCAAAGAAATCAATAACCAGAGAGCCAAGAGCAGGTTCAGCTGGCAGGGTGGGGTTCTACTTGATCATACCAATGCCTGAACGTTTCTCAGGCTTTCTCCTTGAGTTGTACACAAAGGTTTCTTGGCTGGTGGATGTACAATCCAAAGTACATGTTAATATAACGTAGGGTCCTTAATAATAACACAGATATGAATTTATGGGGAACACGGGTTCTTTAGAGAGCATAGATTAGTGGAAAACACACATTATAGAGAAAGACTGCCTGGCCCAAAATCAGCTATGCCATTTTCTAGCTGAGTGACCTTGGAAATATTACGTGGCTATTTCTGTGCTTGTTTCCTTATCTGTAAAAACAAAGTCCATCATGGGGATGGAAGAATGAATATTCATAAAGCACTCAGAATGATACACGGCATGTAGTTAGCATCCTATGTTTTTTAAGTAAAAATCAATCAGTAAATTGAAAATATTTCTGCTGTGAAGTGACACATGCTCCTTTGTCACTGGCAGGTGAAAGTCTTTATAAGTTTCTCCTTACAGCCTCATATCGTTCCTGGAAGATTCAGCAAAAACATCTTCTTTTCATGACTTTGGTAACAGAAATTTGAGAAATGAAAAGAAAACCTTCAAAGAAACAGTAAAGCCACCTATCATTCTTACACTATTTCGTGATACAGACAAAACATGAAATCTTTACAATATACCAAATCTACCCTACTACCCAGCTTCAAAGGAACAGAAACTTTAAGGTGAAAGAGTGAGTGAAACATAATGTAATAAAGAAACGATAAGGGGAAAATCTATATAAAATGATGTTGTAAACGAGCAGTTTTCATAACACAGTTTTGGCATGACGTTTTGAGGCCATTTTCTTAGATGTTTTTCTGTTAATGGTGGACAAAAATTTTTGCTACTGTTTCTTAGTCTACCTCTTATTTTTCCTAGCTTGAAAGAAAGGTAAGTTATACTTAAAGCCTGACAAATATCGTCTCTAGAAAGAAACGGGTGG
>NW_011888950.1:2007614-2010158 GCF_000151845.1 Pteropus vampyrus
AATATGGTAAGAATGGTATAGTAATTACCAGAGTATTGCTTTGTGCATAATGAACACAGTCACTTAATTTCCACACAAAAGGAGCACGGTAACGTTTTCTAATTTTTTTGTTTGTAGGGTGGAGGTAGGTAAAGTAACTTACTGATTACTGCATTTTATTAGGTAGAGTTAATTACATACAGGGGGCATTTAAATCTATTTTATTTTTCATACAAAAATTTCCTGTTATTCTGCATGTACCGACTTCTCCAAGTTTTCACAGATTTGAAAGGTTAGATTTGTTTCTTGAAGCGATAAATAAGTTCATTCTTATAGATTTATTTCCCATTCAAATATGACATCGTGTCCGATGTCAGAGGCATGGTGCCTTTATACGGCTAATGTCTACGGGACACGGTTTGGGAACTTCTCCTTCTCCCGTCCTAACTATGGTGACTCTCTGCACCTGTGCTTCTGGGGCACAAGCAGCTCCAGAAGATCACAACTTCCACACGCACCTGGAGGACTGGCGTCCAGTCTTTACGCCAGCAAAGAACACGAACGAGTTGACACGCTCGTGCAGAAGCACACAAAAAACACTCTTCCTACAGCACTGTGATACGTGGACAAGACGTCCTGGTTTCTATTGTACTTAATTCCTGTGAGTAAAAGGCACGGTATTATTTTGCTTCTGTTCGGTTTTGCGTGGGCCTGCTTATTTGTGATTTTGCTTCGTTCAGTTTTATTTCTCTGAATGTTTCGTTAGCTTTTAAACTCCTAAGGCAAATGGTGTAATCTTATCTTCAGCTCAATATTGTTTTCTAATAGTTAAAATTTTAGTCATAAGGAAATGAAACCACCTTCTATTCCCACAAAGCCTAAATTTAACAATGTGTAACTCATAGGTCTTAGATAATTTGCTCCAATTAGCCACACAACTTTCTCCTTGAGTGTTCTCTAACCACCCACGAGCTGGCTCAATTCTGACCCAATCAAAAGGCAAGCTAAATGTACCAAAAAAGCAGGGCTTCTTTACGTGACAATCCTGGAGTATAGTTCACAGTTTCTAACATTTTAGCTACAAGTCCAGGGAAAGAATTTACTCTGCCATCTAAAAATAGAACTCAACAGTCCATTACGAGAACACTAAAAGGTCAGTTAATACCCTAAGAGCTCATCAGGGATGGTTGGGGTGGCTTTCAGCTAAGTGCTAGTTGGTGACAGCCATTAAGCTCTTGTTCAGAAGACTCAACGTGCTGGCTTCTACACAGGAGAACCACGGATCATAGATCTACAGAACAATTTCTGTGGCCCCGTCATTATGCCAGGTGCCTTGTTTTGTAAAGTTACTTTGGAATTATTTTCCCAAAGTAGAGACAGAAGGCCCTGAATTACCCATTGCTTGGAACAGTCTCATGGGTGATGGGAAGCATGCAGTTCTAAGAAGATCAGCCATGTTTGCTGGTGAGTATGTATTTTCTGGGACAGAGCCAACTAACTAATCAAGGAGGGAACTAACCCAAGAATGCAGTCTCACAAAAATCATCCTTTAATAGTGCTTCTCAAATTTTTCCATTAAAGAAAAAATCCTGAGGAAACATAAGAGAAATGAGCCTAGTACCCTTATCCCTACCCCAAATCCTGGGAGATCAAGGATATAACACAAAAGGCTAGGTCCGAGCTCAAAATATTTCAGTCTTAGGATTCTTCTTTATAATATATGCCAGTTTTGAATTGTGGTACCTATATCAGAATGCCTGTGTTACAAAAGTAATTATTTAAACTTCTTATCAGTTAAATTATTTAATTCCTCTTACTCTCCATCCAAATTGCTGAGTTAAATGAATGCTTCTAAAAAGTACACTGTGTTTATCTGCGGCTTCTCATAGCTCCTGGCATATTGCTACCCTTGTAATAACTATACATAGTTATTTGGAGACAGGACTCATACGCATAATAATAAACTCCATAAAAATATTTGAGAGAATATACAAGAGCTAAAATTTATGGTATAGAAAGTGAAGTTCATGAAAGAGGGGACAACGCTGTGAGAATGCTGGGCTGAGGAAGTCTTTTAGAATCACGTGTCGTCTGTGTCAATGTTAAGAAACCACTTTC
This sequence comes from Pteropus vampyrus, assembly GCF_000151845.1. NCBI lineage: Eukaryota > Metazoa > Chordata > Mammalia > Chiroptera > Pteropodidae > Pteropus > Pteropus vampyrus. Next base: position 2,009,712 of record NW_011888950.1, read on the forward strand.
TCTCGTACCAAACTGCATTTTGGAATTCAGACAAGACTGAGTTTGAATCTTAGACTCCAAGAAGTTACACGACTTTCCCAAGATTACAGATCCCAAAAGTGGAAAATCTAAGCTTGATCTATAAAGTGTATACAATAGCTCCTTTCAAAGTTGCAGTGAAGATCCAATGAATATAGTATTGAAATATCTAGAACATAATAAGCACTAAAATGCTATTCTCCACTTACCATAGAAATACTTGTAGTCTAGGTTATGCCTGGAATAATGAAATTTGCCATCCACTTTTCTTAAAGTTAGGTTTGAGGCCACTTTTCCTAGAATAAGCAAGTAACATAGAATACTCGAGGATAAATTCATATGGTTCAAAATATGAAGTTTGTTCAAATGATGGGTTTTACAAATTCAAAAAAGAGAAGGTCCAACTAAATATATGAATTGTTTTGGTAC
>NW_011888950.1:2011508-2019820 GCF_000151845.1 Pteropus vampyrus
TTAATAATAAAAGAAAACTCCAGACACCAAGAACCTGGGTTAACCATTGACGTTGGTTATTCCTACAATTCCACCCTGAGAATCGACATAGGTAGCCCTTGGCATCTGGCAAAGCAGGCGACAGCCAGTCAGCTGAGACGAAGGTTACCTCACTGCCTCTGGACCTCTGGGGAAGGCACAGAGTGAAGGTCAGTCAAGTACACCCTAAGTTTTCTCTCAGCCAGGGGAACAAAGGAGGGTGATTTCCAGGGCCAGAAATGTGTTCGGCAATGCCAGTAAGTGACTCAAATATTTACAAACAGGGTTGTTGGGAGCTAACCTATGGAAATCCTCCTACCAGGTTTCAGACTTTCTGGGCAGTGCAAAGAAACTCTTTTTTTTTTTTTTTTTACCAGAGCCCTTTGTCTGCATCTTAGCAGGTGACGGTCGAGACCGCATGTCAATGAAAACTGAGACAAGACAACTAGAAACAGCTAAGCATCCATTCATACCTTTATTCAACATGCCTTTAATGATTATTTACTGAGTACAGCACAGTTCCAAAGAACTGGCATCCACAGTTGACTGAGCCCGGATAAATAGAAGACAGAGATTAAGACTGGAGGGTGCTCCCTCCCTCAACCCCAAGAATCAGAGCTTAAGACGGAGGATAAATAAAACACAGGCTGCGGGCCAGACAGTTACTCCACCCCAGCAATAGGTCCTAAGGAGTGAAATGCAATGTGGAGGTGGCCGTGTGGGCAAGCGGGCTGCCCAGAAGTCAGAAAATTGAACGGCAGGTGAAGAGGAAGGTGGCTTTAACGTGGTAGCTCCAAGAGAAAGGCCCAGAAAATGTGACAGGCAGTCACAAGATTTAAATAATGACCCCAAGCAATTCAGACCCTGGGGGCGCTGTATGCAGGAGAGCTCAAAAGGAGCACTGTGCTGAGGGGGAATTAGCATTTTTCTTCACTGGGTGGGAGGTGGGGGTGGGGCAGAGGGAGCCTGCGGGCCCAGTCCGGTTTGGTTAACCCTCCAAATCGAAGGAGTCATGTCTAGGTTCTGACCATAGTTCTTGTTTTGGGGTTGTTTGGTGTTCATTTTCATTTTTAAAAGCGTGAAAACTTGAGGAAGCAAGATGAGATTTCGGTGTTGGAGCTGTCACTTACTAGCTTTGTGACACTGGGGGCTGCTTAACTCCTTCTGCACCCCAGTTTCCTCACTTGTAAACGGGGATGACAACAACAGCGACCAGACAAACAGCTACTGCAGGGAGACACTTAGTACTCCAAACCTGTTAGCTGTCACTCAGTTTTGACATTCTGAGGGGGGAACACCTGTTTGCAATGTTTTATATAATAACAGGTAGAGTCTGAACTCTCCAAGGGACCCATCTTTTCGATCCCCCTTAAATGTTAGGGAAGCAGTGGATCCGGAAGTTAACTTTTCTGCAAAGAAATCTGAAGACTAGAGAAGTGTCTACATGTCCACACGAATCGACGCAACTTTCACGGTGGTTTAACCATAATAAGCCTGACTCGCTTGCAGCGTGAGTATTATCAATTACTCTGCTCGGTTACTGGCTTGTTGGAAAGCTGGACGCCCTTTATCCGTATTCCATCTGAAAGGACTTTTAAAAGAACACAACACCACACACAACTCCCTCTGCAAGGGCAAGTTCAGGGGAGGTGGCTTCCTTTGGGTGAGTGTTTGGATCGATCTGAGAAGATGTGGCGCCCTAACTGTACGGCACAAAAATGACCACAGAGAAGGCAGGACAGGAGGCACGATGGGGAAACTGGATGGCTTCCCAACTCCCACTGAGTCAGATCTTCACAGCGCGGTTTCATTCCTTTGTTTGAAGTAAATTCCCAGAACATCAGACACACCCATACTCACATGTAAGTAGAAAAACACTTTCTAAAGCCAACTATGAATGATGATCTGGGTTGGCTTTTCTGTTGCCTGTCTGTGGCTTCTACCTTAACTGGAAGTCAACTTCGGTGGGGTTCAGCTGTGGTGCCCTGGAACCATTCCTGACACACAGGGGAAAACTGAGGCAAACTGGACGGAATGTTGGTTTTAAGATTTGTCAAATTACAAGATGACGAAAGAGATTCATGACTCGAATGTAAAAAACTTCAAGTGAAACATAATTCTCTTTTTTCAATAATCTGTACTTTATTGCTGTTCAGTGGTTTCAATCATCATTTAAAAAGAAGTCAGGCTACACAAAGGGAATACCTATCATACAGGTGAGGTATGATGTTTTTATTTGTTTGGCCCTGACTCCTGTTTTTTGTAAGGCCCATGAGCTAAGAATAGTTTTTACATTTTTAAATGATGTGTGTGTGGGGAGGGGGGGCGTTAAAAGAAGAATAATATTTTGTGATGTGACAATTACATGAAATTCACATTTCAGTGTCTATAATAGTTTTGTTGGAACATAGCTAGGCTCACTCACTCACTCACTCAAATACAGTGGATGACTGCTTTCACCCTACACGGCAGAGTTCAGTGACCTTCAGGCTCAACGGAGATCACGTGGCCCTCAAAGCTTAAAATATTTAGTATCTGACCCTTTACAGAAACATGGTTGCCCATCTCCAACCTAGCAAACCCACACAATTCACTATTCTCCAAAGGCAATGTTCTTCTTTTTCTGATTAAGGATTAACACACGGTCAACCTCAGGTCAACTGGATTTCTATCATTTGAAATCCTATCTTTCTACGTATGATACAGCAGTCGTGCTCCTTGGTCTCTACCCAAAGAGTTAAACACGTATGTTCACACGAAAACCTGCACAGGAATGTTTATAGCAGCTTTATCCCTAATTTCCAAAACAAAAGATGTCTTTCAGTCGATAAATAAATGGTGGCCCATCCTGACAATGGAATTTCCTTCAGCTAAAAAGAAATGAACTATCCATCAGCAAAAAGACATAGGAAAGTACATATCACTATACAACATTCTGGAAAAGGGAAAACCGTGGAGACAATGAAAAGATCAGTTGGAGGGGGAACGGAGCAGAGCAGAGATCTTTAGAGCAGTGAAAATACTCTGGATGATACTGTAATGATGCACGCATGTTGTTATTTGTCCTAAACCACTAAATGCACAACACCAAGACCGAAGCCTATGAACTTTGGGTGATAACGATATGTCAATTTAGGTTCATCTTTGGTAAAAAATGCACCATTCTGGTGAGTATGTTGGTAATGGGGGAGGCTGTTCTTATGTGGGGATAGTGGGTATATGAGAAATCTCTGTACCTTCCCTCAATTTTAATGTAAATCTAAAATTGCTCTAAAAAAAGTTTTTTAAAAAAAAATCCTTTTTCTTTCAAGGTTCCTTTCACTAACTCCTTCCTTGTCAACTAGAAACACTGATGTATAGTTATTTTTAAAATATTTTTTTTTAAAAAAAGCAAACTTTTTCAAGGCATTCTTCCTTTCAATCTCTTTATTATGGTTCTTGTTGCATTATCATTTCCTTCACCAAAATTTAAATACTAGTAGGTCGGGACTGACTGAATCTTAGCCATCTCTGAGTCCCATAAAGTGTCTAGCAGACAGCTGTAATACAGTAGATGCGAAGAAATGAATGCTTTTCTTAACTAAGCAAGTATACCATACTTGGAGACCAAAACACTTATTGTTTTTTTAACTCCCCTTGGCCCTTTTCATCAGTTCACTGTCCAGTGAACTTCCTCTCATCCCGTGTCCATCTCCCACCTCCCTTGAGGCCCGAGACCCCCTTGCTGTCCAGAGACTCCACCTGACATCATAATTAGATGTGCCTGGGTTGTTTTTTTTTTTCTCTATTCGTTATCCCTGCTCTCAAAAGTTCCCTTCGTTGAAGGACTCTGTGTTCCAAGCCCTCCAGAACGTACATGATGAGAGGCAATGTAAAAATTAAAAAGAGTTAACTTGAATTTGCTTCTTCAAGGAGCAATCCAGCTCAGCAATCTCATTAGCCTATGTACAATATTTCGGCAAATGATTAAAATAAAAATCATAAAACTGATTGTATCATTTGAAAGAGCCTGACACATTGAATGAACCACGCTAACAAGTTAAGAGATGCATTCTTCTTCCAAAAGGAAAAACAAAATGGGAAGAATACCTTTAAAACCCCCTCGGATGCTAAGGTTATATATGTTTATTGTAGAGAATAGAAATAAGAGTGTAAAAAGGCAGCAAAAAAACATCGCAAGCCTCAATTTCCTTTGGTAAAATTACGTCCAGTCTTTTTTTCCTATTGTATTTGAAGATAAAATTGAATCTTGCTTTTTAATCTTTGTCAAAGAGCTCTCAATGCACAAGAACGCGTTTACTGACCGCGGCCTTCCCAGCAGCCGGAGCGTGCAAGTCCAGCGGACCTTTTGGAAGTGTGTGTACCCCCAATCGCACCCCCCACTTACTGCTGTGATTCCCACCATGCTGCGGGTGTTCACTGAAGCCGTGTCTTGGGAGAGCTTCACGAACTGTCAAGCATGCCACAGACGTGATGCAACATCGAAAGGGGGACCCAAACGTTTGGTAAATCCTATTCCTTGCCAGAGGACGTGTAGACTGAAAAGCTGTCACCCTCCTCAAGGAAGCATGAGTTCACGGGAACGCAAGTAGCATCGAAGGTGGCCGGCTGGGTTTCAAAAGATGCCCTCATTTATTTTGCTTTTATCACTATCTTTGCCTGAATAGTTCAAGCCCCAAGCCCCAAACCCCTAACTTCATTACCATGTTGATTACTCCATTAGACAATATCCAAGGGAGGTTCATTCACCTGCATAATTTCCTTACCTCTCCAGTTCGTACGGCGGCAGAACCCTTCCCTCCTCTCCACGTGGCCCTCCTGTGTTCCTGCAAACTGCAGGAATTCACTGTGAAAAGGAAGGGCCTTGTTGCCTCTCTTTCTTCCAAGACATTTTTTTTTCCCTAATGCTTTCCTTCCCCCCAAAATAAGAATTAAAAGTGATATTTCTTTTGACAGCTGGTAACTAATCCCACCCTAGCAAGAAGGAGAAGAGGGAGCCAGCAAAGGAATTTTCCATTCCTGTGTCTCTTTTAATTTTTTTCCACATCAGGTACTTTTCAAAATCTAGACATTTCAGGGAGTCTGTGTGTCTTCTTGTTTTGTCTAGCAGAGTCACGTGTCCTTTAACCCCTCCTGTGCCGAGGGGACACCTGACCGAGCTGACCTTTGTATTGGGAGGAGGGCGAACCTGAGAACTTTTGAATCTCCAAAAGAAATGTAACTGAAATAGGATGCCTTCGTTGATGCAAACGGGATTTTTCCTGTATAACGATAGAGTTCACACAGCTAGTCCCTCAAACCGCAAATCGAAAAGCTTCATGTTGTAATAACTACAACTTTGACTCTAAAAATAAGTCTTTACTCAACTATCGTTTTCCTGCCTGTCTTCCTCTCTCTTTTCACTTCCTTGCTTCCTCCCTCCCTTCTTTTCTTTCTTTCCTGTTCCATTACTAAAGAGTCCTGTTTATTTTACTCTGCTCCAAGCCCACCGGCGTATCGGCTGAGTGTGATTCAGGGCACCTGTAATGAAGCAAAGACTGAAGAAGTGATCGGGGCCACGGCTAGGAAGAACTTCATCATCGGATGAGGGTCCCGCACTTGCTGTGGAAGGCAACGGGGAACCACCGAAGGCCAAGATCAGGGATGTGAATCTGGCCCGTATGTGGCTCCGTCTGAGTGGAAAAAGACAGAAGGGGACCCACGGATTAGAAGGAGCGAGTCAGCGATGAGAGGAGCTTAGCTGGTGGCGGGAGAGTTAGCCAGGCCTTTATGTTATTGAGCAGCGGATAAAACGGAGCAATGGGGGAGAAATAAGGAGACAGAGATAATCTGAGTGCTCGTCGTAGCACGTGAGAGGAATTTTTCTACAGATTCTTTGCTTCTTAATGAGAAGAATATTCTTCAGCGTTGTCAACTAAGTATAAACAGTTGATTGTGGGGGCAACATCACGAGAGAAAAAGTCAAGAAACTGGATGCTGCCTTTGGACAGAAAATTAACCCAGCGGTATGACCTCTGTCATGACACTATTTCTGTGGCTCTTAGTTTTCAACTACGCAAAATAAAACAGATGGATGGTTCTATTATCTCTTGTAGGTGTATCGTTTTATTGTTTCATCTGTCCATATTAGAATGAAATGAAGCTACATAAAATGAGGGCTTACGTCTTTTTTTTTGTTTCATACTACTTACTCGATGCGTAACACAGCACCTGACCCCATAATATGTGCTCAATAAACATATGTTTAACGATTGAATGAATGAATGAATGAATCAATCAATCAATCAACAGAAGAGTACGTGTTTATGTTAAGGGAAAAGGACCAATAAATTTTTTTTTTAAAGTAAAGTAGCTATTTGAAGTTTTCACATACGTGGGTGGGTTGGCTTTGTGTAGACACACTCTATCTGACACCAAAAAATTATAGTCACACTTACATAATCTTGTAATATTAAGTTATTCCTTGTTGCTCACATGTAAATGTTCCCAGCAATTAGTCTTCAGAATGGAAGATTTCTATACATTTCTTATTCCCCTTGTCATCTCTGTAAGTTTATCTTACTGTAGTGTATATAATACAGATCTAGTTAAGTCTGAAGTGGAAGTCGTCCTGTGAGACTTCACAGGCTCAGAAATCTTCCATTTGGTTGTGGACCCGTAACGTGCTGTTTGAAGATAAAAGACATCTTAAATATTTTTCCTACAATAAATTAGCTGATTATATTTAAAACGCCCAGTTGTTTCAATAGCTTGTTAACCACAATTCACACTTCAATTATTTGCTTTGATTTATAAAGAGAATGAAAGAACCAAAATTTAGTAAAACTGTTTAGACAAACTTCTGTATACAATTATTCTTGAAAACTTATTTTGCATTAATGATTCTCTTATCCTGATCTATGTATTTCAAAAACAGATCAAATACTAATAATACTCCCTCTCCTTCCCATTCTTTTTCCCCCTCCCCCATTTCACATACATTACCAAATATCTGCTTATTTAGTACATTATATCTAAAGGGTTATATACTCTCTCATCGTAATCCTAACCCACTACCATTTTTCCTTCTCTAAAAATAATATAGTAAGTTGAATATGCAAAAAGCCCACTCTGTGTGTGATATTGTGATTTATAATAAATATGTATTTGGTCTTCTAGTTGGTTCCTGGCAGAGAACCCCCCAAACCCTTGGAATTTCCTGGGATAACAACAATAAAGGTATCTTCTATGTTCATGAGGTAACTTCTAGAAAGTCCTTAGGTAACCTAAGGATAAGGGCTGGTTGCCAGGGAAACCAACCTTGTGAGTAGAGGGTTAGAACCTTCAGTCCCACCTACCCCAACCCCCACCTCAGGTGAAGGGAGCGGGGCTGGAGGTTGAATCAATCTGCAAAGGCCAGTGACTTAGTCAACCTTGACTTTGTGATGAAGCCTCCATCAAACCCACAAAGGACAGGGTTCGGAGCGCTTCCTGGGAGGTGGACACCGGGAGGTGCTGGCAGAGTGGCGAGTCTTCCCCAAGCCCTGCCCTTCCCCGCACCTTGCCCTTCCCCACAGCCTGCCCTGGGCATCTCTTCCATCTGGCTGTTTCTGGGTTATATCCTTCTATAACAAACCAGTGCTCTAATAAGTCAAATGTTTCTCTAAGTTCTGTGAGCCGCTCTAGCAAACTAACTGAACCCAAGGAGGAGGCTGTGGGAACCTCTGATTTATAGCCAGTCAGTCAGAAGTACAGGGATTCCGAGTTAGAGGTGGGTCACTGGAACCTCCAGCGTGTGGCCAGCCAGTTAGAAGCGCAGTAACAACCTGGGTTTGCCACTGCACCTGAACCCTTGTAGGGCTGGACCCTTAAGCTGTGGAATGTGATCCACGTAGATGGTGTCAGAGCCCAGCTGAACAGGAGGACATCTGGTATCTGGAGAGCTGCTCCATACTGGATTGGGCCCTAGGACCCAAAAGACTCATATAGACTAACACTATAATAAAATAGTACCTTCATCATTTAAAATAATACCTTCAAAGATTATATTTAATATTATCCCAAATAAGCAGAGTAATTATTAAAATTATTCATTTTAATAATTTACCAATAACAGAGGTTTTTTTTTAATAGTAAGTTTAGTTCAAATTAAAGCAAAAACGTAATTATATTATTTACTCATCAAGTATTTTAATGGGTTCAGTGTTAGAGATCATTATAGTCCGAATAGCGAAATTAGAATGGGGTTTAAATGAATCCGTTCTCCCTTCTTACACAGATCGATATCTCTATGGAGTGTGGGTTGGTAGAAGAAA
>NW_011888950.1:2019870-2027622 GCF_000151845.1 Pteropus vampyrus
TATAGACTAACACTATAATAAAATAGTACCTTCATCATTTAAAATAATACCTTCAAAGATTATATTTAATATTATCCCAAATAAGCAGAGTAATTATTAAAATTATTCATTTTAATAATTTACCAATAACAGAGGTTTTTTTTAATAGTAAGTTTAGTTCAAATTAAAGCAAAAACGTAATTATATTATTTACTCATCAAGTATTTTAATGGGTTCAGTGTTAGAGATCATTATAGTCCGAATAGCGAAATTAGAATGGGGTTTAAATGAATCCGTTCTCCCTTCTTACACAGATCGATATCTCTATGGAGTGTGGGTTGGTAGAAGAAAAAAATGTCACTGCACGTGCACGTGTGTGTGTGTGTGTGTGTGTGTGTGTGTCTGTCTGTCTGTCTGTCTATCTGTCTGCTTTAATTAAAAACTAAGAAACTATAAAATAACGTTCCCGCTGGTTGTAGGGCTGGAATGTTCCTGAGCCAGTGGAGCAGCTGCGCTCTCTTGAAAGGCGGAAATAGAACCGACTGGCAATCCCTTTCCGACGACGGAGCTCATCTATTCTATTTCGCTTGCCCACAGAGCAGAAAGGCAGACATTGTTCCAGCAGGACAGAATGTGGGAGCTTGACCTGCTCCTTTCCCTTGATCCAATTTTCACAAAATAAAACCCAGTGAAAGAAAACACAGAGATCCCCAAATGTATATTGAAAAGTAATTCATTTTTCACTCTTCAGATAACACCACTTAATCACTTGGGTAACCCAACTTCACTTTCCCAAAGTCTTAATAAAAAGACTAGTTCATTCTACTGGGAAATCAGTGAGATGAATCGTAATGAAAAACCACGATTCTTTGCCAGGATTTAGCAAAGGCCATGAATAGCCCAGCTTAAAAGTTGAATTTCTTGTTTTCCTTCCTGTGTGGTTCTCTTTGAAAAGGCAAGAAAATGGTCCATTTGGTTTTTGCAAAACCCATCTCAGAGTATTAGGCACTGCCAACTGGTTAGGTTCATCCTAGGTAAACTAAGCCATAAAGGCATGAGCAATGAAATGACCACAGGACAAATTTGGAGATGAAGACAAAGTAACATGTTTAGATCGTCTTGCTAATGTCGTGAGGGTAGTGAACAGGCCCTATTTTGTAGGAAACAGCACCTGGCACATTGAAGTTTGTCACACTCTGTCACACATGAGTTTTCCTCTCTGTGTAACAGTTGTGCTAGAACATGACATATATGTCCTTAAAACTCACCATGCTATGCATGATCAGAAAAACAGAGCGGAAGGCTAGGGACATAACACTCAAAAAGTTACCAGAAATATTTTTCAAAAGATAGAAACCTGATTAAAAAAAAGGTGGCATGGTTTTCCACATGGTCCAGGTGAAATAATGCGCAAATACTACAACGAATATGGCACTTCGCCTTGGGAAAGGCCTGAAGTATTCTTGTGGGAGTGGGGTTTGCAGAAGGAGGGTTTGCAGAAGGAAGGTCTGCAGCTTGTGAGTTATTGCGAAGTAGTAGAAGGTTTATAGAAATCTGATAAAAGGTTGTAATACCAGGGGTAGGAGGATCTCTGAACTGAGAGGGCTGGTAGGTGTCTACGGATTGTGCATGTGTGTTTGGAGTATTCCGATGCAGCTCAGTTGAGGTGGGTGTAGTTTTCCCCATTCACCTAGTATTTCTTGAGGACATACGGCCAAGTGTGATGCTTGCTCAAATTTCATGTTATGCGCAAGCAAACACACATCATGTTCAAATTGTTCCTTAGTATATCAAGTGCACTGGAATTTGCATTTTCAAAACAAGTGTCGTAGCAGAACCAACTGTATTCCTGGGTTATACTTATTTAATACCTAAACAGTGACACGAAGACGTAAATTTTTCCGAACCCTGCGATTTCCAGATAGCTGTTCAGTGTAATGTTGACATATTTAAAATCATTCTACCACTGTATTTTTCACCTGTCCACAATAATACCATTTATCTGCTCATACTATGAGACCAAAAACATGGTAAAGTCAAATAAACTGTTCCAGAGCGTCTTCTCACACAATGGGAATTCCTTATTGATTAGATTATGGTATCCCTCCAGCTCATTCGCCATATTTTATCCTAGCTTTCTTTTTTTTAAATTTAAAAAAAAATTTAATTTCTTTTTCAATACAGCTGACATACAATATTATATTCCTATCAAGTGTACAACACAGTGATTAGATATGTATGCACGTTATGAAGTGGTCAGCCTAGGAAATCTACTCTAGCCGTTTTTTTAATTCCTCTATTTGTCCCAGGTCTTAATCACAGTATTCTACAGCATATCGACTTATCATGTTACATTCCGAAAATAGATCCAGCAATTTCTTACCCTTGAACTGTTCTTTTCTTGTTTCATTTAAAGTTGGATTTTGTTCTTATTATTTTGGGTTTTTTCCCCCCTCAATTCTATGACACTAGTCTACTTTCAAAGCAAATGCTTTTCACTGTATCTCATGTGGTTTCTCAATAACGTGCAGAATTCAGAATCTTCTGTCTAGGAATCTCGCTCTTCAGAAAGGATTTTACAAGGATCCAATGTACATATGAAGTAACAGGAACACCCACTCTCTACTTGGCCTCTTTCTCATCATGTTTTTAATGCTAATCCAAGAAAACAACCTATAAAACATGCACACACATTGCAGATCTTCTTGTAAACATCCCTTCTACGATTAAATTGATTCCTGAGGAATTGGCTAAGACAACCAGTACCAAAGGTCATTTTCAAAACTTCCTGTGCTCCTGAGAATGTTGTGTTCATCCTATGCATTAGTTTTATAGCCACTTAAGAAAACCTCTTTTATGTCAAACCAGAAACGGAGCCAAGATTAAAACAAAATCCCATCACCTCTATAGAATCAAGGGAATGTAGACTTCTGGAAATGAAAACTAAAAAAGATGAGTTTTAAAAGATTCACTGAGAGTCTTAATTTCTTGATATTTTATCCCAAAGCCTAAAAACAGAGCAGCAACAAAAAGCTGGGCCACCCAGGGACAGAGGCGATATATTGATCTGGACAGGATGACAGACGAGTAGCAGGAAGAAAGAGCCAGACCTAGGAACACAATTAAAAAACAAAACAAAACAGAGGAAACAGACTCTCAATGCTAATAAACTTGCTAAACAGGGTCGTTGTTGTTTTTTGCCATTTTTTAAAAAAGAGTAGGAATTTTAGAGAACTTTTAAAGCATGTTCATATTTAGAAAAATGTGTTTATTAATTTTCTTAAATATAAATAAGTAATTATCAATCAATCAATTCCAGGCCCTTTCTGGAAAAATTTGCTTGCATCCCCAAAGAGGGGCGCCACGTAAGAATGATATTTGCTTTCTGGAGTTAAAAAGATATCAGCATACATTTCATACGAGGAACATGATTTCATTGTATTAAGCCCTCTTATTAATATTTCTTCGAAGACAAACATTTCTATCTTCTTTACGGAACCAATATATCTTGCTTTCTCAGTGTAGCGCAATGTAACTCCATAAACCAGATGGCTGGTGAGTCACTTTTTAATTTTTTTCCCTAGAGATCAGAGATTCTTGTAGTCTGAAGTTTGAATGTTGTGTAACTGTCACAACTCTCCCAATATCATTCACTAGATTTCTGAAGTTTTAAACAGAGAAGGGAAACATTTAAAAAAAAAAAAAAACAAAAAAAAACAGATCCTTTCATAAAGTGGGAACTCACATTACCAGTGCCCTGCCCTTACTGGTTTGCTGTTGTCGAATTCTCCATGGGAGACGTCCCTCATGTGATCGTAATTACCAGCATAACCAAGCTATTAGAGTGCGGCATCACGGCCTGCCTAGAATCGTGCCTAAGGTGATTTGTTTAAAAAAAACAAAAACAAAAACAAAAAACCCAGACAGACTTACAGATGAATAAACCACAGGGATCCGAAAGGCAGAAACTGAACTGCGTGGTGTATGTGACTTGTCTCAGGTCCACTCAGTCGGCCCAGCTCAGGTATCAGTAACTGGAGGAGAGTGGAATACTCCTGTCTGATCGATTCTAAGCTTGTGACGAGTGACATGCTATACAGAGCCTTGGGGCAAGAAATGAGAAGAGTCCTGTGGTTGGAATAGCCGGTTGAAACTCCCAAGTACCAGTGTCCGTTTTTTGAGCATAAGGGAAAAGAAAAATGGCATACAACTGCTGAAGATACATATAACCAGGCATTCTCATCATTTCTATGTCAGCAGATTTGTTTTCTTGAATGTTTGTTTGTTTGTTTGTTTGTTTTAGTAGACATGCATGTTGTTAACTGCTAATTTTCCCACTCACACTCAGCTTCAGGTACTGATACCTCTCACTCGCAAGCTTTCCTGGGCCCTGCCTTGGATACAGGGATCTTGAATGATGTGCTGGTTGCCACTATCTGAAATCTACTGATATTCCACCCACTGTCTGGTCTCCTGGTACCTTAACACTTGTCCACATGGTGGGTGAATTTCCTATTCGCTTGTGGATACCATATTTTGAATCAGTGCCTCCCTTCGAAATAATTAGTCTCGTAGCCAGGTTAATTCCTCAATGCGAGCCCAGCCTATTGTTGGTTTCTGTACTTCCATGTGGGCCGATGGCAGGGAAATCCCGGCATGACTGGGGAAGGCAAGCCGGGTGCCTGATGCGCGGCTGGCACTCCAAACACATCAGCAAAACAATGGATTAATGCATTGATCTGGCAAAGTGGAACTGCTGAGTCATCTGAACACGCAGACGTAGCTTCTGCTGCGATAGCACCGGTCTTCCTGGGCCATGATGTAACAGGAGACAAAGTGCTGCCATTCCCATCAAACTAGCCAGGAGCGAACAAAACAGAGCCTGTTAATAACCACCCCCCTCGCAGGCCTTTGTGAAGACAAGAATGCACAGAAGGGAAGACACAATTTGATCACATATTTTGGAAAACACTGATCTTAAAAAGAGATCCAGCTTGTCATCTTAACTCTGCCACTTACTAATCTGTGATTTTGAGATGTCATTTAACTTCTTTTAGTCTCAATTTTTTTATCTGTAAATTAAGATGACTAAAGTCAAACCTAAGATTCTTTCCAGCCTAAAAATGCCATAATTCTTGGATAAGTCTTTGTTATATTCCTGTAATTTATTAGTAATTTATTGTTCTATGAGATTAAGCTTCTCTTTTGCTTTCTTTTTAATATACAATGCCCAATTATCATATAGTTTTGAATTTAATGGATTTGAATAAGCCAAATTCTTTCTCCTTAAAGGTAGGACTTAATGTAGAATTCTTATATTCAATAATATCGCTGGCCCATGATATGCTAATCAGTCCTGTCTGAAAATGGAGCTATAAACTTACATTGTAATGTAGGCATAGAATTTTTCTCTGCAATAAATAATATGGTTTCTTGATTAAGTGAGATAGAAACGTTTCGGGTTTAAGTACGAATGGTTTTAAGTACAGTATATAATCTCTACCTGGAGCCTGCTTTCTTAGTTTGTCCTAAATTAGAATGGGAGGGCGGTCGTAGTTTTTGGAGCTATGGAAAATGCAGGGTCTACGATAAATGAAGCAAGATTCCATCAGAGAAACACATCCATCCATTCTGGCACCTGAATCCTGGTAATTTTTGTTCCTGACCCTTTACTATTTGTTGGGTTGGTCAGTGGACAAAGGAAAGTTGTTCCAAAACAACCAGATGGAAAATTGTAAGCTCAGGGAAACCTGAGAATTGTCTGAACGAATGCCACATGCAGCAGGGTAATGGTGCCAAAAACAGACTGAAATTCCCCAAACCACAAAGGTGTCATCTATGAGTTACAAGGGGTTTAAAACATATATAATATCAATTGTCATCTATCCAACTTCCAAAACGCAGCCCCTGCTCTGGATGTAAAAGGAATTAGTGCCTCTTTCTTTCGAGTCAGCCTCCGCGGGCACCGAAGATGAACAGAGTAGTCACTAAAGTCACAGAAACGGCCATGTTAGTCTCTGACTGGTACAGTGGGGTACCCACTCTCTGGCGAGCTGAGATCTCTTCTACAGAGCCAATTCTAGCAATGACACTAATTTAATGCTAATGATATGAATTCTAACAATGAGAATTCACTTAAGCCTAGTAAACTAAGGAAAACAATAACACACCCTGCCATGGTTCTTTTGGTCTTTACCTTAGTTAGATTACCATTCATGCATAATGAACCCTCTCAGGATACATGTAAATTACCTGTTCCAGGTATTTCCTGGGGAAAAGTTTGTGTCATGGCAAAGGAATGGAAACGAGGTTTGTTCTGTATGTCTTGATTTTCCCCCCAAATAGACAGAAATACATTTCTGCTGTATAATTAAAAGAGAATCAGGGCAGGGGGAAAAATCCACAAGGAAACAATCATTTTGGGCTATTAATAGTTGCTATCTCCTATGCAGCATTTGCCAAAGGGCAGGCAGTATGTTAAGCGTTTTAAGTGTGTTATCTTATTTAATCCTTATGACCTCATGAGTCAACACAATATTATCACTCCCATTTTACAAACAAAAATATGACCCTCGAAGAAGCTGACCGCAACATCACATAGCTAGTAAGGGTCCCAGGTTCTCTTCATCATGGGCCTTCTTCCTGCTCACATGCTGTTGCATATGGTACATGAGGGAGACTTAAAGGGAATTAGTCAGTTTTAACCTAAACGAGAAATTTCCTCAGAATTAAAACGGATTTATTCTTGGTGTTCTACAAGGAGGAAAATGTACATTTGGCAGAGCCCAGCTCTAGACTGGATGGATGTTAACTGTCCTGGATGCTACAATTATGTAGAAAGTAAACAGGAAGTACTACATGTCAAACTTTTTTTCAGGTCTCAGCTTCACCAATATGTTGCGTTAGTCACTTTCTTCCTTAATTCTCACCGTTTCATTAAAAGTATTTCTTGTGCTCTGAGCATTAGAATAGGGCTTACATTGTCACAGAAGTGATTTTCAAGGTCATCATGGGAAAACACCAAGCTCTCTTGAACCAGGCACACTTAGTGGAGGTCAGAAGGGGCACTTAATTCATTTCCTGAAATGACTCTGAGCCCTCAGAACTGATACCGATCTGAAAGTTCCTGGATGTTCTGAACACTCAAACCACAACGGGACCTGGAAAGAGAAAGTCACAAACTCGTTCTATGAGATTACCCTAGTGGGATTTTCATTTGACATTATGAGCAAGTTGAAGTTCAAAAAACTTGACAAGAGCTCAGTAAAGGCAAAGAATTATAAAGCTGGAAAGAATATGATTGTCCTCACTTCAAATCTGCAGAAGGTGTTACTCAGCTTCATTCATTCCTTAACTAGATTTTAAAGTTTAATAATCCTTTTTGGTGACTCCCGCAGAGACTTGGTTCCTTTCAAAGAATATCCATTCCACGTTTTAAATCTCACTAGAATGTTTCCTTTAACATTATTTCGCAAGCTATACCACTTTATGTTATTGTAATCATGAGTAAAATGACCAAATTTTGTGGGGGAAAAATCAGGACATATGGTCCAGCAGTATATGTTTTTGATTTATGAGTTTATTTCTGAATAAACAAAATTTGATTATCCTTTTAATGAACTGCCTTTATTCAAAAGCATATGAAGGTACATAGGCAGACTGCCATAGAAAATCTGATTTGCATGGTCATGGGGCACCTTTCCTAATCATTAAATTAAAAAAACAAAAAACAAAAAACAGTCACCTTTATGAAAACCCTTGAAGACTTAGCAA
>NW_011888950.1:2028587-2036137 GCF_000151845.1 Pteropus vampyrus
AATTACCTTGGACCACCAGAGGCCCGAACCCAAGAGAGCCTTGAAGATTACAGGTCGCTAGCCCCATACCACCTACTATTCCCTGTTTTTACATTTCCAAGTCTCAGCTGCTCCATCCTACTTCTGACTCAATTAAAGGGCCATTCATAGAAGACAGAAGATATCTGGAGTATGGAAATGAATCAGTTTGTCTTATTGAGAAAGTTTAAAATCTAGAACAGCTAGACATACTGTACCACGGATTTACTAGAGGACCGAGCATCACCAATAACCCCTCCCTTCTTCCCATGCAAAAGGCACCCTTCCCCAGCACACTGTGGAATTATGATCATTTACACGCACAGCTCTCTTCCCCGTCACACTGTGAATTTCTCAAGGTCCTCTCTCCATCATTTTGGCTTCCACCACTCACTTCCCTCTGTCTCTCTAATTCTTCATGGTAACTGAGAGCTCGTAGGCATTCCAAACTGGCTTTTTAAATACATGTAAAACTGAATGAATACATGGCCTCTGGCTGTCCTGCCTTGTCCTTAATATGGCATATGCTATTTTGCACCTACCCTTTATCAGGAAGTAGGAAGGCAGCATGAGATATGATTACTCCCTCCACGTGATCTTATTTACTCTTTCTCCTGTACCGTCAAGGGACGGTGTCAGGCTCCCTGCTTGCCTTTGACCGCGTTCTGCAGCCGGCCCCAGCTCCTCAATGCGCCCCATCACGGAGATGCAGCTTCCCACTCAGGCTGCATTGCTGCGAGAGATCCTGTTAAAAACGACCTTAACTTTTTTATCAACCCTTTCCAAAATTAAGTTTCTTTGCAAACATGTGAAGTTGATCTTGGGATTCAGACAGAAAAACAGAATGACATCTAAATCAATGGTTGTTCACGGAGATTAGATACCTTTCGAGAAGTTTTTTTTAATGAAATGACTGAAGTTTCCTTAGAATCTTGGCTGATATATTTTAAATAACTTTCACTACTGCAGCCATGATTTATGTGGAATTGATTAAATAGTCTAGATTTTTCAGAGTCAATCATTCCCATTTTTTCAGGAATTCCCAAGAAAGAAAAATGCAGAAGTCAGAGGTCAAAGGTTAGAGGTCATGGTAAGAGGGAGAGGCCCACAGATCCGGTTTCAAAGCTCCCCCTCTGAATGTGATATATCTACAACAGGGGAATTGCCTCTAGAGAAGAAATAAGCTTCTAGAAAGCCAGCTGAAAAAGAGAAATACAACTCCAAAACGAAGTTGCCTTTTCAGCTTCGAGGCTTAACTAATAATTGAGTGTTTTTATGTCTTCGACATTAGGTGAAAGGATATGGTGAAGCTGCATTTAAAGTTTTCTCTAATTGAAAAAGAATTTAATTGCTGATTTAAAATTCAAGGCTACGATACTGCCAAAAGGCTTGGAGAGTAATATAAAAAGGGTTTATTCAGCTTCTGCTCATGCGCGGCCCAGCAATTTCAGCAGTGAAAGCTTGGGACACATCAGTAAATCTCCTATTAGCTGAAGAAATGTGCCTCGAGCAAGGCGAAGGTAACACCTGCCTGATGTACTGGCTTTCTGCTGGTGTGCCGCGTTTAAGAAAATAGTTTCAAGGATTTGCCTCTGGTAAGCGAGACTCACTGAGAGAGCCATGAATCTCAGAGTTTATAAGTCTAGAAATCTTCTGCAAAGTAAGAGTCACCTTTAGAGGTTTAAGAGCATTAAACTACCTGAGCTGTGTTTCTTATAGCACAACATCACCGGGTCTTCTGCAATATTAGGATGAAAATATATCAGAACAAAAGATAAAATAACTATCTGAGGGACTTTGGAGAAATCACAGGTTCCATCACCTGGAGACTAGTAATGGTAAATTTACCAAAATAAACAAACAAACAGCTCCAGACCTCACTTACTTAGGCTGGCATATTATCCTCTGATTCCTTAAATGCTATTCCGTTCATTTCTTTGTCAACAGGTACCTCTACTTAAAAATCCTTCAGAGACAAAGAGGTAATTTGCCCTTAACTCTCCCAAATGTTGTGGTATCCAGTCAACATGTATTTATTGAGCATCTACGATGCATCCCAAGCTCTTTTAGGCTCTGTGGGTATCCCGAAAAAGAGATGCGACACCTTGCTCTGTAGAAGATGACATCTCAGTGAGGAGACCGAGCAGCACAAGAAAAGCAGTGCACAGGTGAAGATGGGAAGCGCTACAAAAGGGGAAGGAACGGATGTCCGGAGGAGGGCGCCCACTGCGTACGGGGGAGTCGGGTGCACCACACCGGAAATAACAGGGCCTGTGGAAAGGAGATGGGGGTGAAGACAAGAATGAAGAAGGAGAGGGAGCCACGTGGCAGAAGCAACAACAAATAATGACTACCATTTGCTCTATCTGGTGCATTTGTAATTAAAAAAAAAAAAAAAGCATCGCACATACATTTTCCGGAATATAAGGTGGGCGCTTTATCGGATTTGCCCATATCATTGTCTTATTCACTTAGTTCTTGGATATAACGTAACCCACTTCACTCTTAACCTATAAGAGTAGTGCCTAGGACTGGAGAGAGAAATCTAGCCCCGCTAATGAGATGGATGGACCAAAGGATTACCTTGCGTTTTGGAAAACTACATATTACATGGCTTCTTTGGTTGTATAGTGATCTTTACCCTGTGGGGCTCTAATCTCAAATAAGAGATGGTCTCCCTTCCTTGAAAGTTACATTAGCATAGCGGTAGCAAACTGTCAGGACATTTTCTGGCAAGATTATTTCCGAGTGGATGATGTTTTGATCGTTCTGAATAACCCATTATTTGATTGACAACAGCCAATCACACTGAGTAGTTGCACATGTGAACATGATGGGGGGAGGGGCATGCAGCTGCACATTTTGTCTGTAAAGTGGTATAGACGGATATCATAGTATTTAGCAAGGACAATAAGGAGAGAAAATGAAGAGCTCTAGCACATAGTTAAATACCTAAAAGTCAGTAGTACATTATTAATTTCTTCTTGTGGAGAACAGAGCGAAAAACCTTTGAGGAAGCTGCAGCTAAGGCTGAAAACATGCAGGAAAACTCAGATGTCTTCTTCTGGGGTCCAGGGGCCTTTCCATGACAGAGAGTGTTATTCCTGGTCATGTTTCTCAAGCTCTGATCTGAACACAGCGTTTCTTCCTCAAGATAAACCAAGGGATTCTGTGCAACATTCCAACACTCAAACTGGTCTTTTCCCAATTTTCAAGAAAAATACACAATGACAAAACTAAGTCAGTTAGTGGGAATATCTCAACTTTAGTTTATTCCTCTTTTCCTTGAAATACGATCTGCAGCCAATTTTCTGCTTTTCTTTTCAATCTTTCAAAGTAGATTTTTACTTACAAATTATAAGGGTTCATTAACGATAGACATTTTTCCTGTCTATGTTAGCGCTAACCAACCAAAAGCAATATTTGGAAGAAAAAACTATTTCATCCATACAGCCACAATGATAGAATATATTTAAGAATTTTGTTAACATCTAATGTATGTGATTATGGAAAAAATTACTTAATTTCTGAGTTTCTGAATTTCACTGTTAATGGGAATAATGAAAAATCTTTCTGTTACAGTCTTGGGCATTAAAGGTATTCATACGTGTAAAGTTCTTAGAGTAATGTCTTGCACAGAATTAATTTTCAATAAGTATTATCTGTTTTTTTTACATGATATGGGAAGTGGTAAAACTCCACTGTATTATAGAGATGTCAATTCTCAAGTTATTCTATAAGCATCATTTACTTCTGTTCTGAATTCAAGTAAGAGTGATTCTTTTTTGGAAATTTACAACATGACTATAAAATGCAACTGGGAGAATAATTTATGACGATGTCTAAGAAAAAAATGGGAAATCAGAGTAATGCAATGAGTTGTATTATTGGATGTATAAATATTATAAAGTCACAATAATTAAGTCAGTGATGAAGAAGCCAGAATAAACCAGCAGATAAATTTAAGACAAGGTTCCCCAGAGGCAGATCCTAAAAGTGTGTAAAAGCAAAATAATTGACAAAGGTCAAAGCACAAACTAATGAAGAAAGAATGTATTATTCAATAAAAATATTAGAATAATTGGCTAGCTATTTGGAAAATCAATTTAGAGCCTGTCTTCCTGCTTCACACCAAAATATCACCCAGGGAAATTAAAAAAACAAAACAAAACAAAAAAAAACTACAATAATGTTAAAAGAAAATATAGATAAAAATGTATTTGATCATCACATAAATAATGAACATTTAAATAATGAAAGAATTGTGCCTTTGTTATCATTGTCATGGGTAGTATTTATTAAATATTTATTATGTGTCAGGCGATTCACAAAGTGCTTTACGTATTTTTCTCAAAGCAACAGTATGATATGGATAGACTTCTTGACTCCATTATAGAAATATGGGAGTTGAAGCACAGGAAACCTAAGTGAAGTCACATGGCCAAGAAATGGCAGAATCGGTATGAACCTAGGCAGTCTGATTCTAGAGCCTGTGCTCATAGATTATTTATATATAAATATTAAATAAAATTAAGAAAGAAAAAAGAAATGGTAAAAAAATTAAAAAGAAAACAGATGGGAGAAGTGATAAAAACTTTGAAACAGAAAAAATACAAATGGATAATAAACTTGAAAATAAGTTGAACTTCTATAATCAGTTGCATACACATAAAATGAATACACTTACTTAGACACTTAAAAAAAATCCCTGTAGCTTTCTTGGTTTTCCTTCACAAATTGTACTTAAAACTAGTAAGATCTTGGGGAGGCATCAATTAGATATAACACCAAACTGCTTTCCACAAATAACACACCAATTTACACTTCCCAAGAGTAGCAAAAGAACTGGAGGCTTTAAAAGTATTTATAGTTTTTGACCTAGAAATTCTACTTCTAGGAATCTAAGGAGAATTTTGGAAATACAAAGTTTCTTCAGAGATGTTTCTTTAACATTGCTTTATTAGAATAAGGAAGTTTTTGGAATAATCTAAATGCCTAACAATAAGAAAATGGTTGAGTAAATTAAGGGATATCTATGAGATATCAGAATGTAATAGACTCTAGCTCAGGGGTCAGCAAACTATGGCTGTGGGCTGAGTGCAGCCTACTGCCTGTTTTATTTTTTCCTGATTTTGTCAATAAAGTTTTATTGGAACACAGCCACATTCTTTCATTTACATATTATCCATGGTTCTTTTCATGATCCAAGGATAGAGTTGAGTCATTACTGCAGAGACTATATGGCCCTGAAATATTTATTCTCTGGCCCTTGACAGAAAAAGTTTGCCGTTGCCTGTTGTAGCCAGTTAATTAAGTTACATTTATAGAGAATACAGGTTTATAAGAAATTTTTAGTGATAAGGTTAAATGTAAATTTTTAAATCTTAAATGAATAAGAAACAAATGATATTTATTCTGGTCTGTTAACACAACAGTTACTTTCAAATAATGATGCTACTAATTATAAAGATATGGTACATCACAACAGTCACTTTTAAAATGGAGTGGATCTATATTATGAGTTTAGACTCATTTGAACTGAAATAATCTTTTTTTTTTTTTTTTTGGTAAATTCTTTCCTACTACTAGTAATTCCTACAAAGTACATTATATCTTTCTGCCTCTACACAACTCATGCGGCACAAACATGAATCTGTGATAATTTATGAAACTTCAGTCCCAAAGGCGAAGCAAGGCCACAGCCAATGATGATATCATCTGTCATCTATTTTACCCTTAAAGGGCAACGTTTCCCCGCAACTGACTTCTTGATCCAATGACTATACTTTTTCACAGTACATCAAAATCTAGAATTAGCTGACTGACCTACTGGGTAACCCTCACCTGGAAAATTCAGTCAGTATACTACTATATCTGTTTTTAGGATCTTAAGAAATTGCAAAGATAAGTACAGACCTCCCTAACTGCTCCCTCTGAAAACAAACAGTGCCGTCCAGTTAATAAATCACCAGGAAGGAGATGACAGCACAGAAATCTGTGTTCGAGTCTCTGCTGCCTTTGTGTGGCTCAGAAATCACGAGCACCTGATAGTGGTTTCAATGCTCTCCCAACGGGGAGGGCAATTCCCAGGCCCAGTTTCTCCCAGACAGAACACTGTAGAGACCGCATCTCCGAAGCAAAGAGGCCTGTAGACTTTCCAAGTGGACCCAGGGGCGGTACAGACAGAACGTTTATGAGAATTATATAACACACCTTCCAATAAGGGTAACTAACTACTTTTTAAAAAAAATTTAGAGACTACACATAGGCTCAGACCCAAGAGTATAGTGATCGAGTTCTAGAGTTTCTATTAAAGAACTGCCTGTTTCAAGAGGTGCATGCACGTGTTATTTTCAGTTGCTTCCATTCGCTGAACTAAGAAACTAAGAAAATCAAAATTGGCTGTGAATCCAAATCCTACTTCTGGTATCAACTACAGCAGTCATAGTTGGAAATAGGTCTTACATTATATTTACTTAGGCGATGGGTACGTCTCAGACCTGGTTCTTTTTTCAAAAACAATGTAGACAACACTGAATGTAAAGTTTATGTTGTTGTTATGGGGTTTGCTGGCCTATTTAATTTCTGAAAATAAGCCTCCAAACTAGCCTGCCTTCCTTTAAATACATTTGTACATTTAATAGGTTACAGATACGATGATACGCCTGGTAAATAAGTTGCAATCTCGGTTCTTAGGAAACTCAAAGTCCACAATGAGAGTGAACAAGTAACGGAAGAGCGAAGAGGCTGATGAGTGACAGCCTGCTGTACACACAAGACTAAAACGAGAGGTGGAGAAAGTGTCACGCAGGTAACTAGGTGGATCTCGAGGATAATGAAGGAGTTCTCTGAGTAGACAGGATGGGAAGGTTCGTTTTAGGTAGAGGGAATCCGTGTACAAAAGCACAGAAGCATGAACGGCTGCAAGGAGCCAGATTCTGTGGGCACGTGAAGAACACAGGCTGGGCCCGGAGAGGCAGAAACCTGTGATCACAAACCCATCCTCCAGGCAGTGGGAAACGCTGTTCTAACACTGCAGGAGGATCGATCAGGAGACAGTGTAGAGGATGGATCTGAATATCCAGACGGACAAGAATCGTGGTCAGAGGCCAGCAGGCTACCACGCCCATAACAGAGAAGAGAAATGAGCAGGAATGAAAACGAGAACTCTTTACCACAATGCCATCCAGTAGAAATATGTGTCAGCCACATATGTAAGTTCCAGTTTTCTAGGAGCCACATTAAAAAGGTAAGGTAAAACACACAAAAATCCATTTTAATGATATATTCTGTTTAACCCAATATATCAAAAATATTATCCTTTTCACATGTAATCAACATAAAATTTTTTATGCGATATTCCACATTCTTTTCTGGAACTGTTCCTGAAATCCAGCATTTATTCTGAATTCATGGCACATCTCAGTTTTGGCTGAGCACGTGCTGAGGGTTCAGTCACCACACGCATCAGTGGCTGCCGTCTGGCCAGTGCACATTTGATAACACGGTCTGTCAGCTCAACTGCCACCTGG
>NW_011888950.1:2036187-2055722 GCF_000151845.1 Pteropus vampyrus
TCCTCCAGGCAGTGGGAAACGCTGTTCTAACACTGCAGGAGGATCGATCAGGAGACAGTGTAGAGGATGGATCTGAATATCCAGACGGACAAGAATCGTGGTCAGAGGCCAGCAGGCTACCACGCCCATAACAGAGAAGAGAAATGAGCAGGAATGAAAACGAGAACTCTTTACCACAATGCCATCCAGTAGAAATATGTGTCAGCCACATATGTAAGTTCCAGTTTTCTAGGAGCCACATTAAAAAGGTAAGGTAAAACACACAAAAATCCATTTTAATGATATATTCTGTTTAACCCAATATATCAAAAATATTATCCTTTTCACATGTAATCAACATAAAATTTTTCATGCGATATTCCACATTCTTTTCTGGAACTGTTCCTGAAATCCAGCATTTATTCTGAATTCATGGCACATCTCAGTTTTGGCTGAGCACGTGCTGAGGGTTCAGTCACCACACGCATCAGTGGCTGCCGTCTGGCCAGTGCACATTTGATAACACGGTCTGTCAGCTCAACTGCCACCTGGACAAATCATAATAAAAGAACGATAGCTATCATTTAGCTAAGATCACACTGTATATCAACTGTAATTGAAAAAAAGTTTTACAGATCTATTCGTATGCTTTTAAAGGCCTTTATGAATAGAAATACATACGAAATGATCATCATCTCTAGCTATTGTGATTATGTTTTCTCCTTTCTTCTCTGTGACTATTTTCTAATGTTATTTGAATATGCATCTCTTTTGCAAAAGAACCACCGTGGTTTTCATCGTCTCCAAGCTGTGGAGAATAGAAGCGTGATGGGCAGTAGCTGGAGGGAGATGCAAGGTCGAAGGAGGGTTTCGTTTGGAATGGCGGAAACCTGCTCGTGTTTATCTAACTGAGAAGTAAAGATACGGAGAGAAGGGCTGATGGTTGGAGCAAAGTCTCAGGGAAAGCGGAGGGAACAGATCTGGGACCCAAAGGACAATTGGAGGGATGGCCACGATCCGAATGAGAACACCTCTGTTAAGAAAAAAGATGTGTCTAATTGTCTACAGGGAAGCAGACCAGGGCCACGAGAGGACAAAGCCACACGAGTTCCTCTCTGGGGCACAAGCTGTGCTGCCTCAGGCCCTCTGCTGAGGCAGAACTGCCCGTCACCACCCCGTCTCCACTCTCCCCCCAGACCCATCTCGAGCCCACCCGCGTGTGAGGCCTCGGCCATTTCCCAAGTCTCCACGCACCACTGCCTTCTCTGGATGATCAGAACACAGAAGCCCCTGGAAAACCTGTCAAAAATACATGCTCTCAGGATCCCACACACGGAGTGTCTAATTCTGTGGCCCAGACTGGTGGACTTTCCATCACAAGGTGCATGCGAATGGCCCGAGGAGCTCATCGAAAGTGCAGCTTCGGAGTCAGTGGGCCTAGAGGGGGCAGAGGTCCCACATTTCTAAAAGGTTTTCAGGCGACGCCAACGCTGCTGGTTCTGAGCACACACTGAGAAGCCAGGGGTTACAGCAGGACTAGGGAAGCTGTATTTAAATTTCGTTTCCGAACAGCATTAAAGCAAACCGTTGAGGAACAGTCAGTGGATAGTCACCTAGAACTGCCGCTCGCCGCGCTTCTGGCTGTTAGCATTTGATCTCCTGCTTTACTGCGGTTATCTACGCAGGGATATGCTAGGCTTGCAGCTTCCACTAAATTGCAGCTCAATGGAAAACAACAGACCCTGGTACCACTCTGCATCCCTCCATCCGGCAGGGTCCGGCAGAACCAGCGCCCAAGTGACGTAGGATAATGAAAGAACGGGGACGAAGCTGCTGCTTTCACACTGGCTTGTCGGAAAGAGAGTGGTTCCAGACTGCCGCTGTGACAAACTGAGAGTGAACAGACAGAATGATTTTAACTTTTGAGATTTCATTTGAATGTGAACACATGCAGTTTCCATTAAGTATGACAGGATACGTGTTGAAATCCACGCTCGGCCTCTCTTGTGACACTTTCTTATTTCTCTGCCATATTTATTATTCATCTGGCCTTGGATTTGTTTTAATTACCAGGTGTCTTGTTACCTTCTGCCCAGACCTGATTTTAGGATGCTGAGGTCAAAAGCTCTTTTTCAAGTTCCCTGCACACACTGGACCCTGTTTTGAACACCTGAAATGTATAAAATCTAAGGTTAACGTCGATTTTATGTTATCCTTTGGGGCAGGAAAATATAAAACCTGAGCTCCAGGAATGGCCTATTTCCTGTGTTTTTGGTCATAAAGGTTTCACAGTGGGAGCAGGTGGCACAGACAGAGACACAGAATCGACTAACTCCTACCTAGCAAGTCTCTTTCCTACAGGAGGACCAAACTTCCCTTCCATACTGAAACCACATGAGGACACCCACTGCAGCGCTCAAGCCCACTGTTACTGCGCAATCCAGTGAATTTTAGCAAATAATTGTGCATCTGTCACTATAATCCCAATTAGAACATTTATATCAGCAAATAAGACCCCGCACGCCCCTTTACAGTTAATCCAGGCTTGCACCCCAGCCCCAGGTAACCACTAATCTTCTTCCTCTATATCTGTACTTTCTGGACATTTCATATAAGTGGAATCACACTATATGTGGTTTTTTGTGCCTGGCTTATTTCACTTAGCGCAATGCTTTCAAGATTCCTCCACGGTGTAACCTGTATAAGTCCTTTATCTTATTATTGTTGAATACTAGTCCATTGTATAGAAACGCAATTTTGTTTAATCCTTCAGTAGCTAATGAACATTTCAGTTGTTTCCAGCTTTTGCCTATTATGAATAATGCTACTATGAACATCCATGTTCATGTTTGTGTGGCCATGCCTTTTCATTTCTCTTGATTAGATAACTTAGGGTAGAATTTCTAGACTATACGGTAAATTTAAGAAACTGTCAAACCATTTTCCACAGTGCTGAACCAATTTACACTTCCAACAGCAATGTGTGAGAGCTCCCATTTCTCTACATCCTCAAAAACTATTACTGTCTACGTTTTTATTATTACCACCCTTGTGGGTGTGAAATAGTAACTCATTGTGACTTAAATTTGCATTTTTCTAGTGACTAATGGTACTGAGCATCTTCCCATGTGCTTATTGCCCCTTCATATATCATGAAACGCTTCACTTGGGTTGGTTCCTTTTTAATATAAAATGGTCTTCATGCTTCTTTCTCCAAACTGATCTCACTTATGCATCTGATGACAACGTAAAACTCTCAGAGACCAACCTCTCTGCATGGAAAAGAACTTAATAATATCAATAGTAGATATTGCGATAAATATACTTTCAGGAAATTCAAGCTGCACTTTACAGTATCCAATCAAAATGCTTTGCTAACCTGAGTTTTTTATTAATTAACTTGAATTTCAATTGGCATAGTTCATTCTTTTCCTTTCTCTTTCTTTTCTTTGCCATTCCCTCCCCCTGCCCCTAAATTTGTCAGTGCTGCTGTAAACCTAAACCCCATGGCAGGTTATTATGGTGCTGGGAACAGATGGTGACATTTCACATAAAACAGAAAGGGCAACAGACCTGTCTGAAGTGAGGTAAGTAAACACAGAGCACATGAACGGTGAGAACTGAAATGGAGTGTTAAGTACAAATTAAAAATAGAAAGCATGACTACTAACCTTGTTTTGGAAAAAAAAAAAATATCTTTTTAGAATATGGCTAATAAAAAGCATGCATAAGCCCAATATTATTTTTATTTCCTTTGGAACACGGCCATACGCCATTACTGGGGACAATAGGTAAAACGTTCACCAATAGCAAAATAGGTCACCTGATAATTTAGTAACAATTCCAAAATTTATAGGGGAATGCCTTTTGCTTTGTCTTTATGAAAACGAA
The DNA here is from genome assembly GCF_000151845.1 of Pteropus vampyrus. NCBI lineage: Eukaryota > Metazoa > Chordata > Mammalia > Chiroptera > Pteropodidae > Pteropus > Pteropus vampyrus. The sequence goes on from NW_011888950.1 coordinate 2,040,058, forward strand.
ACAACTACATGAATCGAATAGGAGATAAATATTCTCTCTTGTGATTCCCTGTTTACGTATGGTCACAAATGTTTAAAAAAAAAAAAAAAGCCAGAGGATGGCCGCTTTTTCTTCCTCTTCATGTTTCGTCTATTAATAGGAAGAAAATACACAAAATATTACCATTGTCCCTATCAAATAGTTAATTGCATCGGACGGAGCCAGAAGACTCCTAGCTCTTTCGTTGTTGTTCTGGCTTTTCTTGTTTTTCTGGTTTACTATTCCATATTTAAAACAAACAAACAAACCAACCTTGAGGTTTACTCGAACTCCCATTTCCTCTTCACAAAATAAAGAGGAAATGTGAACTATTCTCTTGTGATGGAAGGAAATTATTTTTTTAATCTCTGGGGTCATGTGTTGTTTTTCGTGCAGAACTTCAAAGTGGCTCCTTGGTATGGATGCTCTTAATTCCTCACAACGGACACGGCACAAACGAATAGGCAGGAGGGAGCATATACGTCAAATTTGCCCACAACTGGCCCTCCAGTGCAGAATAGTGTCTCACACATAGCCAGTGATCCAGAAATACCTGGATTGTTGACGATGTGACTAAACGAAAGATAGACGAAGGTAAATTAACTTTAAAATTCTAGAAAATTTTAGATTAAGTTAGTTCTTGTTTGGAAGGGCACTGTTTCACATTTAAAAATAAATCATTGGCGGGAGAGGAAAGAATAATATATCCCAAATTTGAAAGTTTTAACTAGAAGATACAGAAAATATCTTCAATATAATCAATTTCTATGTTGCGATTTGAGGCCTTTCATGTAATGAGACAACTGTCCATTAGATTTGGGGTCCCCAACCCCTGGGTCATGGACTGGTACCCATTCATGGCCTGGTAGAGACAGGCCACACAGCAGGAGGTGAGTGGTGGATGAGCGAGTGAAGCTTCATCTGTGTTTGCAGCCGCTCCCCAGCCTCAGCTGCACCTCAGCTCATCAGGATTAGATTCTCGTACGAGGACTGGGGACGGCTGTATTAGACAGGAGTTTCACGAAAGTCTTCTACATCTCGCCTCCATTCCCCAGCCTTACTCTACACACACAGGATAGATAGTGGGGCTGTAAAATGGTCGACAGGCAACGAGGCATGAAGAACACACAGAGGACAAGCGACCGACAAACTGCAAGTTTTCTATGTCTTCCAAGAATCCATCCCTCTCCCCGAATCCATCCCTGTTGCTAAGCAGTTATTGGTATACACAGCAAAAGATAATTATAAAGGTTTATAGATTACACTGGCCCACTGTCAAACAGTGAAACATATTAATCATTTAAACAATTCAATGATTACAATATGCCTAGTATTCTGCTAAATTAGATTTTGTAAAGCTCTGATTAGCTAGTCCGTTACTAATGTGCATCTGATATTCATTCACAGAGGATCAATATTTAATTGCATTAAGAGTGGGAAGGAGTAGTGATTAATTCTAATTCCAAAAGCAAATTACCTTTAAAATGTCAATTTGGTCTTGAATTCCTATCATCATCAAGACTTTTCTTTTGTACCTGGCAAGGCTCCCTAATTATTTCATTAGGCTCATGTTAAGAACGAGCGCATAATCGATATCAGAAAGGAAAAGATTTTAAAAATATAATAAAACGCTGGCCTGGGATTTTGGGGTTGCCATTTTAATCGTCAACTTGGGCAGTCAAGGGCTTAGGGAATAACTAAACCTGTCATGTGTGAACAGCATCATAAGGGTGGGTAATGCTAGCAACGCTCTACCTCTGCGGTCTTTCCAATGCACGATATACTCCATATACATTATCTCTCATAATAATATCTACCTCACACTATGAGTTATTATACCTGCTTGCAATTAGGAAACCGAGACTTGGCTTCGCTTGCCAAGGAAATAACGTTAACAAGGGAGAAAGCAAAGGCTTAAGCCTTGCTTTATTTGATTCTAAATGCTATACACTTTGGAGATGTATCTTTTGGTTCACAGGTAAGAGAGTTCTTAAGAAAAAGCTTTAATCAATCAATATTAATTAGTCATGTTATGGGAAATATTTATGTAAAACAAATAACCACATCTCTAAGGGGTGCAAATGAAGAACCATTTCTTACAGATGTTTCTCTTCGTTAAAATTCTTTAGCTGTTAACAGAATATTAGATTTTGAGACCAAAATCTAATAGAGAAAGACAGTGGGATTTAGATTTTCATGTCCCAAGACCCACATGCCTCACTCCAATTTACTCCTTCATATCGGCATATTAAATCAGCATATCCAGTGATGTGTAAATGAAAAGTGACTAGGGGACACACAGGAAAGGGGTGAATCATTTACCCTTGAACCTCAGACATGGTATAAAGACTTTGCAATTCTATAGTCGGGCGTATTCAGTTTTGTCTTATTGGAGGCAGATTTCTCAAGTCCATTCTTGGCCACTTTCCCCCGTGAGGAAGAACCACAGGAACTGAGAGACCAGAGAACCACCTGCCTTTCATGGAGGCTGGTGTCTCGGAGACCTCATGTTTATATGCATAATATAAACATTTGGAATAAAGTTAAGAGGCCTCATTAAGACCCACAGAAGCACAAGGTCTGGTCCCTGCTGCCTTTCTGACGTCATCCACCGTCCCCCTCGCTGTCTGCGCCCTTTGCCTTCCCTCGGAAAAGGATACTCCTTAGGACAGCAAGTTCAGAGACTTCTCTGTCTGGAAAATTCTGCTCTCACTTATCCACATGGCCTCTGTCTCACTGAACCCACATCTGACTTCTGATCACACAGTATCCCCACAGAACTGCTTCCCTGATGACCCATTTAAAATCGAAATCCCTGATCTCACTGGCGGTGTCGAATTTCTCTCCTTGCTTCAGGTTTCCAATGCATTTATAATGATCTGGTATTATATATTTATATTATAACATTTTTATATCATATATTTACGTGATCGTTTTATTATCTATCTTCACCTCAATTCTCTCAACATTACCTTAACATGCCAGGACTGAAAAAGAATATTATTTTGTCAAATTCTGTACCTCAGACCCTCAAACAATGCTCTGCACCTAGCTGACATTCACTTTATATTTGTTGAATGAATGAGCAAACATCCACGTCTTCGTTTCAGACTCGAAGGTAAGAAACGTGCACGTCGCCAAGATTAAAGCGCACAATCTAATGACGTCCGCGTGAATTCCATACGTGTGATGCTTACTGAAACCCTGACTTGAAAGTACTCTCATGAAGTCATGTAAATTTAAGGGAGTACGGGGCCTTTGAATTGGCCATGGGATCCTGTCGCCAAACTAACATTGTGTCTCCATGCCGAGGGCCTTCCTGTGCGGTCGCCAGCTTCTATGTTATCAGCCCGCAGGGGTTGACGCCTTCTTCCTCTGAGTCACTTCCTATGAGCCGCACACTTGGTTACGGTAATTAAAGAAAACACCTTCCTACGTGAAATAAGGTGTGAAAGAACAATCGCAAAAAGTAAAATGGTGAGAACATTTCTCCGGACAAAAGCAATTTCCCCTTTGAACGAGCTCATCTATTATAATCCATGTGGAGGCATCTATTTTCAGTCTGTTACTTCTCCACGATGAAGAACAATCTCATCCCAAAGAACTAAAATACCGGGATAAGTCATCGTGACCTCAGTTCTTAGTCCTTGACAATCAAAACTCGTAAGATATCATGTCATTAAAATAAAATCAGAACACTAACTTCCAGAGGGCCAGTGAGGTGCTTTGGGAAGAAGGCTGTTCTCCCCACATAGTGTATGATATCAGCAGCATAATATAAATCAATCTCCCAACAGAGTTCTCGGAGGAACTCAGCTTATAGCAACCTGAGGACCCTACAGTCAGAAACTTACGTAGTTTCTAAGTGGTTCTTTTTACGTAGAATTAGGTTCAATCATTCAACACATTTTCAGTTTTTGTTGTTTTTTTTTATGTACAAGGTGTTCCATGCTGTTAAATTTTAATTATAGTGTTATAAGTGATTTCTGAGAGCCTACTTCATACAAAGCACTACGTCAAGTACGACCGGAGAAACAGAGATGATCAAGGCATGGTCTCCTACTTCGAAGGGTACCCACGGGGTCCGGATCATCAAAGCTTTTGCTATCTAGATAGGGAAAAGGACAAGTGAGTGAGGAAAGTCAGTGAATGCCCCAGTTAGAAGGGTTAGAAGGGCTAAAAAAGTAGGGAAAAAGAAAGGAGATGTCACTTCAGGCTGTGTTGGTAAGTGCTTCATGTCAGTCATCAACCCAATTGTGGGTGAGGGGAAAGAAATACCTTTTACCTTCTGATTGTACATGGCTCACATTAGCATAAACTACACATGACTAGCTACTATCTCTAGCAATTTTTCATATATGATTGCATCTTGCTTTGGGCACACAAATAAATGACGCTACTTAACAACAGATACATGTGTAATGAATTCATTTTATTTCATTCTCTAAGGTTTTATATGGGAGGACTTACTGGTCCTTATGTTCTCCACATTCATGGTCCATCAATAACAGAAGTGCCTGTAAATGAGATGCATTGCTGGAGTGTTAAGGCAGCCAGTCTTTGTACTTAGTTCCACTGATGTTTTGCTCTTCATAAAGGGACTAAACTTAAAAGTTCCTCATGAGGCAGTGATACTGAAAAGCATGTCTCCGTCCCCATTTCCTTCGGAAAAAAACTAGGGATGGAAACATCGGTTGCAGGTATGTTGGTGATAGGCAAGGAGCATAAAATCTGATTTCCTAGCACCTAATCGCCATTTCAATATGGGGGGAAATCCTATAATAGGTAGGGCAAATATATCATTTATCATCTGTCTTAATCCATTCGAGCTGCAATCCCCAAAATACATAGGCTGAGTGGCTTAAACAACAAACATTTATTTCTCACAGTTCTGGAGGCTGGAAAGTCCAAGATCAAGGCCCCAGAACATTTGGTGTCTGGGGAGACCTACCTCCTCGTTCACAGAGGGCTGTCCTCTCACTGTGTCCTCACGTGGTAGAAAAAACAGAAGCGCTCTCTGAGATCCTTTTCATAAGGGCACTGATCCCATTCACGGGGCCTCCATCCTCATGACCTAGTCACCTCCCAAAGGCCCCACTTCCTGACACCATCACCTCGGGGGTTACGATTTCAATCTATGACTTTTGGGGGGTCACAAGTGTTCATTGTGTAACATCATCTAAATCTGGAAACACTTTAAAATGAGAGGATCCTTATTAACCCTTACATCTGAATAACAGGTTCAGGTCTCAACTATTCCAGCAACCAGGATTATGGTCTCCCAAATGACAGCTAGGAGAAGGAATTCCACTTTCTACAACGAAGCAAAGGAACATCAAATATACCCTGTCTTTGCCTCTTGGAATCTAAACTCTGGACACATTACCTAGCTCATGTGTAATGAATTCATTACACAATCAGATGTCATAACCTGTATTTGACCCTTGGGTGAAAAATAAGGAAGGAGAAAGTCAGAAAATTTTCATTGTCCTATGGGAATTCCAGTGGCACAGCAGTAAGTGACCAGAGCCAGGATCTGGAGGGTAGAGGCACAGGAACAGTAATAACAAAGGCCAGCTGGTGAGCAGTGATATCCTGAAGTCCACTGGGGGCATCCTGGAGGCACCTTTCCTTCCCTAATTTCTGCTTAAGCCTGGTTCTCCAGCTTGAAGCTGAGAGCTATTACAGATCTTGTGAATTATAATCTCTCTCTTTAAATTATGCAGGGTTGGTTTGTTGATTTGTTTCAGCCAAGACCTCCCCGCTAGAACTAGTACAATATTATATTCCTTAAAAGATGATGATGATTTTACTTGATAACGATCACCATCATTTGAACTCGAGTGCCTCGGTTATTCACAAGCAATCACGCCAACAACATAATAGCATTCTCTTTTAAAAAATAATCTGTAAATACATCTTTTGATTGTTACGTGCTTTTCTAAAAATAGCCAAGAATTTTGTAATCTAAATCTTTTCCCTTCTCTAGTCTCATGAAAAAAATCAATAGGGACATTCATATACATTCTGCGAAAGGAAGAGCCTGAGATATTTTAAGAAGTCACACACTTCTCAGTTGAAAGAAAATATTCAAGGCTTTTGAGGCCCTTGTCAAATTATTTACCTTCATTTTTAGATTCTGCAGCTGAAGAACTGAAATAAACAAATATCCATTTGGAAGACGGCAGATGGTGAATATTAATTACTTCATATCAAATTATAATGGAGTTTTGTAATTATAGTTAATGGATTTTATAATTGCTAGAGGTGTCAAGAAGGGGATAAATGTAAAGAACGCTAGAAAGCCAAGAAAGATAAGTACTTGTTGGGATGGAAGTGTATAAACCATTCGTTAAAGTTTTCGAATTTAGGTGATCGTGTAAAGTAAGCACATGGTCCCTATCTAAAAATTGCTGGTACCATAATAATACAGCAAAAGTCACAACATTATACCGAAAGGCAATTACCTGAATGTCTCAACTGGGCTATTAAGAAGCAGAACTTACTTCGATTAATCTAGTCTATGAATAAATAAATTACTGGGAATCACCTGATTCTGCTGCAACAGACATGAAGGAGACGGGAGCAATAAGAGCAGGCTCTGGTTTTGAAGAAAATAATAGTAGAGTCCTGGACTTGGATTTGAACCACCTGCTTCGTCAGATGACAGCTTAGGGCCCCAGCCAACCTCTTGGCTTCTGCCTTCTGAGTAGCTACAGAAGATGGGGACCAAGCAGCCGCCAAGCCATGGTCCAAGATAAATTACTGCACACTCCTTCCATCACCTATGACGTCCTCAAGGGAGGAAGCCTGAATAATAAGACAACGCTGTTCTGAGATCCAGGGTGGGAAACTGGGAGGTAATGAGCAGTTGGAACAACTTGTTCCTTCCCAGTCCTTTCAGTTACACAAATAGGGCTTTTTTGAAAGACGCTGATGTTGAGTGTTGAATTTGATTGGCCCATAGGATGGGTGAAGAAGTTATTTTCTCACCCATTTATTCCTCTAGTTAATCTAAACTTCATTGGAAACTAAATGTCAGAGGTTACTATCTTATCAAATACATTTCTCGGCATAATTAATAGTCGTAAAATTTATTTTTTGTGCGTAGAGTCATCTTTAATGTAACTCAGAAAAACATTAAAAATGGATATCCTTAATAAAAGACACCTAGGTTTCCAGGGGCTTCTGCTTTCTGTGTGTTCGGCTATGCAGTTAAAAACCCAGTCTACTCGGGAATGGTGAAAAAGGCAAAGTAACATCTTAGTTTCGTTATGGCGATTTTTCACCTCATAGGCACTCTGAAAAGGTCTCTGGGTCTCTCGGGTCCAAGGACGATATCGTCTTAACACACGTGCTCAGCGCCTTCTGGAACTCCTCGCGAATCCCAGCGGGCCCCTGGCCAGTGGAACATTCCAGCACGCTCCTCTAAAACCTCTAGTACGTACGGTTCTGGGGCTCCTCCTGAGAATTCACGTTTCTATCCTCCTGTTACCCTTTGACTTGCTCTAAAGGGCAGTTACTTACCTTCCAAAAATAGTATTATCATTCGCTTTACCAATTCTCCCTGCCAAATAAAGGACCCCAAAGCACTGTCAACTGCCAAAAAGTTATGCAAGGCTCCTCTGCGCTCCCCAGATCAAGTTATCTGGAATTCTGAGGGAAGGCAAATGACTCGAACACAGAGCGAAACAAAGTCTTCCTCTCTATAGCCATAAAATTTAAACAGTTCACCTCTTTTCCATCTTTTGAATGAGTAAGAGACAATGTGATGTGGCAGTAAGAAAACTGGCTTAGAAAACAGAGACCTGCGTTCCAGTCCTTGCTCCGCCCCACACCTGCCGGGCGACCTTGTCCTCAGCCTGCTGGTCACGTTTACGAAATGAGGGGTTTGTTTTTCAGAGACTCGTAATGCCCTAATTTCCTTTGTTTACCTAATTGAAGATATCAAAGATTCTTCCTATTCGTTTATTTGATTTGCATATTGCCACGGACTATGAAGTCAGAAATTATGTCTATTTTCTTCATTCCAGATATTCACCTAGTATGCAGAATATACTCACATTTTATTAAACGAATGGATTAAAGAATGAAGAAGTGTATTCTAAATAGGAATATATACTCTTTTCTCTATCTTTAAAGATATTTTACTGATTATTTACTTTCATTTGGGTTCTTCCAGAAGTGGACTTTGATTCGTGAATTAGAATTCAAGTTTATTTGGAATGTGATTCCAGGAAATACAGAGCAACAAGTGAGATGGTGGGAGAGGAGAAGCTACTATAATGTTATGTGACAGATATCTCTGTGGGTCACTGGAGCTTGATCCAGCTAGAAAAGTATTTAAAGAAAAATATGGGCCATGTACCCAGAGTTGCCCATCTGAGGACCAAGGGAGCTGTGGTATCTGCTCACTAATCTGACCAGTCACTGGGCAGGGATGACCAAGCTGGCTGACCACAGAGAGACTTCTTGGGTAGAGAGACGATGGTGCTGGCAGCTGGCAGGTAGACCAGCATGTGCTGATATGGTGAAGGCCAAATGGTTTATTTGCAACAACGAGGTCTACTACGGTCTGATTCTCTCTCTCATGCCTTCCCACAGAGCAGTCATTTCCCTATAACACACTGTCCACTTATTTATCTTTATCCCTCACTGGCCTGTTCATTGCCTGGATGGCAGAAAACATGACTTTTTCAAAACTGTACCTAGCACTGAACAGCTCACTTATGGTTAAGGGATGAGTGATGGATAAGGGCATAATTCCACCAACTCTATAAGGTTGTATAAGAACCAAATTAGATAATGCAGATGGAGTGAGAAGAGGAAAGTGCCATCCACATCTGATAAAAATTATGCGGAGAAAACTGAATACCATCGCCAAGCTAACCATGCAAGATGCGATACCTCCACTGTTCATACCAACACATCTTCCTGAGTTGGTTGTAGGCCAAGATGTAACCAAGATGTCAGCACGCTTGAGAAAGGCTGGAGGGTTTTTGCCTGGTAGGGTTTTACTGGTTGATAATATGTGGAAAGTTGGAACCAGTAAGACTGTACCTTCTAGATGGTGCTAGCGGGTGACCTGGGCTAGAGGTAAACGGGGAACAGAGAGAACACTTTTCTCTAGAGCGTTTCTCCCAAACACCATGGCCTTCGATTTTAAAATGGTGAGAATAAAATAAAACATAATGCTAAAGGAATTTGTGGCTCTGATGCTGTTTTGATCCTTAACAAGCTTATTTATGAAACTAAAGGCCACAGAACAAGGCCAGTGTTTTTCTCGGTGATATGAAAAGAATGATTTCCCAGTTTTCTTTGACCACCAAAAACTGAATTCTTTCCATTTCCCATACCAGATTTAAGAAACCTCTCAATTCCTCAGACCACTCCAAACAAGCTAGAAGCTGGCTGCAAATGGTTTAGGAGCTGAGAACATTCTGACAGACGGTAAGAATTATAAATAACAGTCTGTTTTATTAAGAGAGAATGGGCTTTGGGAAATGAGGGGTAGAATTTTTCATAGTTGTGGAGAATCCATAAAGACTGGCTCTCTTGGACCAAGAACCTGGGTCCCTGGGTTGGTTCTCAGTACACTTGAGAAAACACTGGAGAAAGTCATGGATACCCTTCTCATGAGTATGCCTAAGCTGCCAGTGTGATAGGTCACCCAGAGTCACTTCGCCCTTCCTGGACATGGAGCGTTATCAAGGCCTCCCATCTTGGTCCAACCTCGCTAATTTCACTAACTGGGAATTTCAGAGAGTTAAGTCCTCAACCTTTCATTCCCACTATACCCCTATGCTTCTTATATACATATTCCACATGGTCCCTCCAGACCAGCAGAACTTCTTTATGTCCATACTTATGAAAAAGTCACGTCCCCAGAAAACTCAGATCCTAGTTTAATCAAAATTTAGTTGTTTCTCCCCACCCACAACAGTAGACTGACACCTCTGTGTATCTTAAGCACCTTTTAGGGTATCTCTCAGATCGACAAGTACTATCCCTAAAGACAGAAACCTATATCAATTCGAAAATTGATGACTGCGTCACATAAAAATTCTAACCTTCACTGGGTCCATCACCATACATGTGATGTTTTTTTAACCTTCATAATGACATATGTGGTAATTATCAACTTTAATTAACGAGAGGTTTTTGGGGTGAAAGTAGGGGGGCAAATCTTAAGCTCTAAAAAGTTATACATTTGTCCAAGTTTATATAGCCTGTAGGCGGAGAAGACAGAATTTAATGACAGGTCAATCTTAAGGCCACAGTCAGTATTTGTACTAGAACATACCACTCAATGGTTTTTCTTCCTTGAAAGCCTGAAAATAGGGAAGGTTTGGATCTCTCTAAGAGAGTTTAGAGGCACAGAACTTTGCTCAGAATGAGGGGATGGTTCAGACAAACCTTAACTATTCTTTTCTTACCAAGATTTCATTACTCAGCGGGACAGTTATCTGCTGATTCAAATACCGGAAGTTCTGTAACCTTGTGTCCTGGGTATCTGCAAGCAAATCATGTGTTCTCATTTGTAATATACAGGTTTTAGCGGTATGAGCAATTGTTTTCCTAAGGAAAACACCACACAATAAAGAGGAACCCACTGAAAGTGAGAACCATTTAAAGCAATGTGTGTTAACAGAACTCTAAACACGCCTATTGGTAAAACAGTTTTATTTTAAAGAATGACAAGATATAAATGGAGCAAACTCTATTTTTGTGTCAGTGGTAACATAAAATGCAGAGCGGTTCTCATTCTGTTTCCAGTCACGTGTCTGTGCTTCAAAGAGAGAGGTTGTTTGGTTTAACGCCTTCGGTTCTGAAATTACTAGGGTTTTTGTTTTTGTTTTTTTGATACAAGGAACTATGTCCCCATTTCTCCTCTGTGTTACCTTCTCCAGCTCCAGGCAGACAAAGCACGCATTACACAGAAGACAAGTGGAACCGACACCATGCCCCAGATAAAACATCATTCTGTCTCCTCTGGATCAAGGCACCGCACAAGACTAAACTGGGATCAGCCAGCACATCCAACAAGCCCAATCCGAAATGAATGTTTCTCCTATTCCAAAGCAAGCCTTATTTGGGGTTCATTTTCGTAGTGAATAAAAATCCAAAGCTGCCATTTTTAAACCCGTAGCTGCTCCCTGACTGATTCCTTACCTCCCTGGGCTGAGAATATTATGAGAGAACTTGCACTGCGAGAACTCAGGGTGACTGCCCGCTGATGTTGAGCAGCCTGGGGAAGAATCGGATACTCAGCTCAGAAGGTAAAGCTGCCTGAACTTCACTGAGCCCTGCCAGCTCCCGTCCCCAACACTGTGAAAGGCGCTGCGGCATGGGACAGCAGAGCTGGAAGAGCCAACATCTCCTTTGTGATCAATTCTGTGGGCGATATTTGTGCATCCTTCACCCCTTTCTCCAATGTTCTAAAATTGTGTACTTTGAGCTGTGTTATGGAATCGGATTTGCTGTACTTGAAGACGTACCCTCCTGAATGTGTAAAACAACTCAATAACTCGGAAGATCCCAAGTCTTAAATTGCTGTCTAATATGGAGTCCTGAAGTGTCTTTATAAATTGATACAATGTACTTTATAAGATGCAAAGTGAAAAAGGTGATATTTCCTCACACGAAACAGAATATCGATAAAACAAGAAAGAGTACGTCTATCGTTTTCTGTAAGTATTCCTTTACCTGCTTATAAATGGAAAATATGATTGAAAGATGCAGCTCTAAAAAGGGGCAGGTTAAGGGCTGACCATTGGCCAAAGTCAGTGAAACAAGCAGACCAGGCTGGAAATTCCTGAGTGTCTTTAAATCTGTTCATTTTGGGGTCAAGTGGATGCTAAGGACCCTGCTTTCAGAAAGCTGCACATTACTGCCAAGAATTACACTTCTTGCCTGGCTCACTGCTATCTTTCTCGAGAACATTTATGGCAGACTGAGGTCTGTTTATCTTCTGAGTGAATCCAAAAGGTTTCGGCTTGTAGTACAACATATAAAGTTCTATCGCTATCTCAGGTGATCAAAGGATGATGTAGTTTCTATCGGATAAATTCCCCACCTTCGTAGCCATACATTTTGTATAGTATCACCATGAAGGAACACCCAAAAGGCTTATCATTCAAAATTAAGATTTAAAAAAAGAATTTTAAAATGACCCCCAAATAGCTATTGTTTTAGGACACGAACCAGCTCGGACTGATCCAGATTGTTCCCTGAATCTTTATTTTGAACAATTATTTTTTTTAAAGCCTCAGAAGTCATCCAGCCCACGTGTTTTATTCTTCATGAAGGGAAACCAATAGCAGGTAAGTAAACCACCTTGCTCAAGGTCAATGAGCAAATCTAAACCGTGGTTGCATGACTTTTTATTCACACGGCTCCTACCAAAATTCAAGTGTGACATGAGGTGAGAGTAAATGGGACGACTGAAGCTCATGCATTCATACTGCACAGACACTATTTTTCCATGCTGGCCACTCCGCAGAATTTCTCAACATAAAATCAGCTGCCGTTAGCTTCCTACTAATCCCGCAACTTCCTAATTCAGGGGACAAACAGAAATAGAGCTTCCTCAACTCAATATTATAAGTATTGGAGTAAATAAAAACAAAATTTGCAAAACATAACCAGGATTATATCAAGCTTGCTGGCATGAATACTTGCAGGTAGCCCCTTAAATGACATTTTAAGAATTCTAGAATGAGGTCTGAGACTAGAGAAAAATATTTTCTGAGCACACATTCTCTGGAAGGTGTTATTAAGAAGACAAGTTCTCAGACAGCTGTGCCGGAAAGAACCAGATTTCAGAAATCAATGGTCAGCGACCTCTGCAGAGGAGAGTAATTGCTTTCTATAGTAACTACAGGATCGATGCTCAGCAATTTCAAACCAGCCTCTGGCTGATTTTTCTAGGCAAATCGCAATTAAATGGTAAAGCACTTAATATGAAAACTTGATTGACAAATCTGATGGGAGGAAATTAATGCAAAACTTTGTAAAAGTTTGTGAAAGATGGATCACATTTATTTATCTTTCACCCTCTGGCATCTAGGTCTGTCACTTGGTCATAGAAGACTAGAATCAAGCAGTTACAGAAGTTTAGATCTGGCAGAAACTCAGAGATTGGATGCTTTGAAGTTATTCAGTGCAAAGAGAAAAGGCAAATGCCATATCTGTCAACGGAGCTTCTGTTGAGCTGGGTTTGGGAATCGTTACACTAAGTTAGGGAACAAGGCAACTTTATAAAAGAAAATTAATTATGCCATGATTCATAGTCACTGGCTGCGCTATAAATACTTTTATGAAAGTGTTTTTCTTTTCCTTTTTCCTTCTCTTTTTTCCAAAAAGGCTGTGTGGATGAGCACTGCTTCCAGGACTCACATAATTGCACCTCGAATCATAGCATGTTAGACTGGAGGAGTCCTTAGAGCTTGCCCCGGACCCCCTCATCAGCACTTTACAGGTGAGGAAATTGGAGTCCAGAGAGCCTCAGGAACTTTCCGGAGGTCACAGAGTTGGTGCCTGGCAGGCTCTGAGCTGGACCCCTGGTCTCCCGAATGCCAGAGCAGAGTGCATTCCACCACACCTTGTCATTTTCCAGTGCCGGCAGGGGAAGTGCCCTGGACAGGGCACTGTTTCCTACAATTAGCCCAGAGCCGTGTACCGCCAGACGACCTGAAGCATTTCTCTTCCCAGAGTTCCCTGGTATTTCGAATCATTATTTTAATGAGAAGGTATTTTTAACTCCTCAACCGTGAGCATTCTTCCAATTCACTCTCAGAGCTGCCGGGTTCAAGCTCAGAGGCCAGAATAACTTTGGATATACATATTCTTTTCATTTAAGAAATTCGATTCAAGAATCCTTCACCGAATGCCTTCAACACATAAAGCGATGGATGAAGTGCTTCGTGGATGTGGAGATGAATCAAATGGGATCCTTACCGCTAAGTAGTCTATAGGCTGTTGTGCATCGGAGTGGCGTGGGCTTCAGCAAGGAAGGTGGTGCTGGAAAGGTGGACAGTGGAAAAATAAGGTGCTAGCAGAAGACCTTATTAAGTGTCAGACAGAGGGAGGTTCCAGGTGTAGTTACGGGACAATGAAAAAATTACTTAAATGTGCTGTGCTTCAGCGTCGTCTGTGAGTGGGGTCACTGGACCCACACTCTAGGGCTGTCATGAAGATTCAATTTGGCAATGCACGAAAAGCACTTGCACAGGACACATGGTAAAAATGCAGTGAACGGTTATTATTACTGTCATTTTTTGCACACATCCAGAATGAAAAGTTAACTGAAAAAGTCCGAGCCGGGGAATGTGGAGCAGAGGAAGCAGGGAAAAACGAAAGACATCTGAATAAAGTATAGACTTTAGTTAATAATAAAGTATCGATGTCGTTTCATTAATTGTGACAAGTATATCACACTAATGGGAGATGTTAATGACCGGGGTGACGGGGTATATGGTCGAGGGGAGCCATCTGTACCACCATCGCATTTTTTCTGCAAATCTAAAATTAAAAGTTTATCTTTAAAAAGATATAACATTCGAAAGGGAAAAAGTAATTCCTGGACAGACGTATACGATCTTCAGTAACTTGCTGGTCTAATGTACACTCAGCGAAGGAAGCATTCTCGACGACTCTTTAAACTGTTCTTTTTTAAATGAGGAGCATTTAAACATGGAAAAAAACACATAAAAAATATTTTTAAACATACCTCATTGCAGCGAACTATTTGAGTACTCCCTTTATACTTTTTTTCAGAAGATTCTTTTATTTAACTGCTCTTAATTACATCCAGTTGTGTTGGCCCTATCAAGTTGCTTTTAATAGCACGTCTAGTAAACAGAGCTGCAGAGAAAAATCTCGGTTGCCACAAGTCACTAGGATGCTGGTGCAAATCATAGGTGTGAGCTGCTTGTGTGCCTGGGCCAGGAGAACGGTCATGGGGGTCAGTGTCTGGAGGGTGGAAGGTGGAGAGGAAGAGGGGGCAGGAGAAACACTTCAATTCTATTAGATCAGTGGTTTTCAGCTCGGGGCCACTGCCCACCCCCTGGCCATATTCAGTAATGTCTGGAGACATTTTCTGTTGTCACAACTTGGGGGTGAGGGGGGGATCGCTACTGGAATCTAGTGGACACAGGCCAGAGATACAGCTAAACACCCTACAGTGCCCAAGGCAACTCAACCCGCCCCAAACAAAGAATTCCTATCTAGCCAAAATGTGAATAGTGCCAAGGCTGAAAAGCTCTGCATTCGATAGAAGAGAAAAAGGAATGTGTTTGCCTCCCCTTCCCATGCCCCGAGGAAACTAAGACTATCTGAAGTACAAGCACCTTCGCATTCTTTTGAATTCTACTGGAGCGTAAAGACTGAGGGCTCAGGAAAACGCCCGCGGGAAGACCCTGGTGAGCTCGCAAGCTCTGGGCCTAGCTTTTCCGTTACCACGGGCGCGGCAGCTGCCAGCAGAGCAGCCTGACAACCCCTTGTTTCAGCTGCCACGAGGCTCCCTCACTCTCTCCCGGGGCCTCTGACCCCGCACGGTGGGATGATTACAGAGCTCTCCAGGTGCAGGCGCCTTCTGGAAACTCTGAGGAATGATGCCCTGTGGGTCGGCACTTGAGCTCTGGAGA
>NW_011888950.1:2056937-2058895 GCF_000151845.1 Pteropus vampyrus
AAGGGAAGTTACGAGACGCCACCGCCCCGACTTCGGCCCCGCCATATTATCATGGGAGGTGTCTGCAAAGAGTGGTGCCGTTGGATCTTTTGTTTATTTTCTCCTAAAATAACCATCCTTTAAGGCTGCCAAGGCACTAGTCTTTTAATCAGAAAATCTAAGTTCTCTCAATTGCTTAATATAGCCATGAATAACGGTAACAGTGGAAACAGTGGTCGTCGTAATTACAACAAACAAATGTTTACCTGCCATATATTACGTGCCTGGCATTCTGTTAAATGCGTTACATGCATTACCTCTCTTAAATTCCCTCAGTAACGTTATGTGCCAAATACTCTTATTATCACCACTTACTGGATGATCGATCAGATGAAACTAAGGGTGGAGATGTTAGCATACCAAAGCCACACGCCAACACGTGAGATACCCAGGCCCTCGATCAGCCTCCACGTCCCTAACCTTGTTTCATTCTGCAGCCCCATAGAAGAGTTTCCATTTTCTCACCCATAAAATGGAGCTGGCCTCGCTTTCTCCACGTATGTGCTGTTACAGCAGGGTTATTTTTTTATGGAGGGCGAGAGGACAAAAACGACATCTTACACTTGTCTACAAACTTCCCTGGAATCGCCAAAGCAGACGGGCATCTTGAAATGCCATTTTTGTAGCAGCTAAAAATGCCAATATAAGATATCCGTGAGGTATAGCAGATTATGCTCAGACTCATAAGTTTCCACTACACTGGGCAGAAACGAACTGCTCGGCATGGCCTAAAAGTCCCTGTGTTCTGGCTTCTGCTTTTCTCTACTTCATCTCCCAACCCTCCCCTCCTTGCTCGCTCCATTCCAGGCCTACTGACCTTTCTAATTTTTCTCAGATATCTCAATCGCGGACACAGCTTGAGGGCTTTACATTCAAAACCACTGGACTCTTCCCCTGAAAAAGGTGGGGAAGACTTAAGTAAAGTCAGATTGGTTGAAAATGTCGACATGCACTGTCTAGGCCCAAGAGGTTGTCAAGAGGTTGCTGAGGGGAGTGTGGACAGAGCTTGGATGTAGGGCCTGGGGTGTCTGCACATGCGCACAGGGGGTCGCTCACATCATGGGAGGCAGCCGGGGCTGGGAGGGAAGGGGAAACAGGCCTAGGGGTGGGGCTGACTCTCCCCCGCTGCCGTGTGCCAGTTGAGAACACCAAGGAGTCCAAGGATCCTAAACTCAAAGACGCCTTCCAGGTTGTTAGGAAGGTTTATTTCTCGAGATGGGAGGACAGGAAATATTGTAGTAATGGTTCGTTAGCTTGATTTACAACTTTTGTGTACTTCGACAGGGGGGCATATGGACTGCCATTGGGACCGTTATCCTGGAACCCAAAAAATGTTAGAGCGGGGCCCGGTCCTGTTGACTCGCTGTTAACGCCTTATCTCAGTCTTCACAAAGGGGCCTCCTTAGTGTCCCTCAGCATCTGCATAAATGCTATCTTCTGAGAAGAGCCGCCTCGACCAGCCTTTCCCACACAGCTTTTCCAGGACGGGCCAGTCACTGTCCGCTTCTTTCCTCTCTTTTATCCACAGCACTCACGTTGTTCGTTTTCTTGTTTATGGATAACACCGCATGCCAGAAAGCACGCTCCTTAGAAGATCTTGTCTCGCTTCTTCATTGCTGCATTCCTAGGGCCTAGAACTCAAAGTAAACACTTTCCTGATGAGAGGATAATGTAATATTGGATAAAATGAATGAACCGATAAGTAAAATGTATTGGTTTATAAAAACTTTTATCTTAAATAATAATAATAAACAGCTGTACTGTGTCGGACGCTTTTGTAACGTGAGTGCACAGCCTTCTCCTGTTTCTTTCAGACCTACTAGGCCACCAGCTAATTATAAACTTGACACCACTGAACAATTATATTGAGAATGGAGCATGAAAGAGAAGCGGCTGGTACAGGAATGATTAGTCTGTCT
>NW_011888950.1:2060745-2072308 GCF_000151845.1 Pteropus vampyrus
GGGGGGGGGGGCGGGGAACAGCCTCTGCTGAAGATACCCAGTCACTCATGGTTCAGTGCACAAAGAAAAAACTCATGAGATTGGGTCAGCAAACAGGAGGACTAGCATCCAAGACTTGAAACAACAGAATAAAGTAAAAGGACCATAACATAGGTATCTGTCAAGTAATTAAGGATATAAAATGAAAAATGAAAACACAAGAAAAAACAAGGCACATTTAGGAAGGGAGGAGGAAGATCAAAATTAAAACACATAATTGAAGAAAGAAAAAAAAGATCATTGGCCAAAATTAAGCTGCCATTGAAGTCAGAATTAGAAATCTGGAAGATAGATCTGAGGGAATTATCCAGAATGCAGTACAAAGAGAAAGGTCGATAGAGAGTATAAGATATCGAGAGGGAGAGATTAAAAAAAAAAAAAAGGATAGAATAAGAAAGTATAAAATGTCTGATAGGAATTACAGAAGCAGAAAACAGAATAGAGAATAAAAAAAAATATTTCAAGAATCAGTAGCTGAAAATTTTGCAGAACTGCTGAAAGTGATGAATCCTCACTTTCTAAAGCAGTCTGACCTGCGGTTTAAAAAGAGATTCAGGTAGTTCAGAGCTCAGTAGCGATATGGACTAATATGCCTGTGGATGAAAATTACAAGTTGAGAAAAATATAAAAGCCACTTTGAAGGCCCTACAGTGCAGCAGAAAAGAGGAGAAATTCAAAAGCACTGGATCTTTGAAAGACGGGGAACCGCAGACAGCATCTTCCCCACGGGCCTTTCCCATGATGTGAGGTACAGACTAGCTGGGACTCAGCGCGTTGTACGCAAAACTTAATTCAAGATGAAGTATAGTCATGAATGCAAAGGCTAAATCTAAAATAGCTCTAGAAGAAGACAGAGGAGAATCTCTTCTCTAACTGAAAGTAGACAAGACAGAATGAAAAACACTACCCAGGAAAGAAAAAAATAACTGACAAATGAGACTTCATCAAAATTAAAGCGACACCAATAAGAAAGTAAAAGTGCAAGCCACAGGCCAGGAGAAAACATTTATATTTCATTTAAGAAAATACTATATCTAGAAAAATAAAAATACTTTATTTTTACACAGATTTTTCTGCTACGTCTTCTGTTAGTTTTGGTAGTTTGTCGTTCAAGGAAGTTGTTCATTTCATCTAAGTTGTCAAAGTTATGGCATAAAGCTGTTCATGATATTCCACCTTCATGGCTTCCCTTCGCAATCAACTGGACAATATAGTGTTTTCAAGTACACATGAAATGTTTACCAAGATAAACTATATGCTGGACCACACGGACCAAACATCACATATGAGATCATAAAACAAATGTTAATAACTTTCAAAGGTTCGAAATCATATGTTGCATGTTCTGTGACCACAAATCAAACCAAAATAAAAGTGATAACAATAACGATAAAATACACAGATATCTAAAAGTCATCAAAATATTTGGTATTTAATCAATATCCTTCTACATAGCTTATGGATCACATTTTTAAAAAAATAGAATGAAAAATTAGAAAATATCTCGAACTGAATAGTAAAGAAAACGCAATATACCAAAGATTAAGAGATGCAGCTCAAGCAGTACTTAGAGGACAATGTCTACTTTAAAAATTTTTAGTGTCTAAACATTAAAATGTTGTAATTATTGATCTAGCTTCTAGCTTAAGCAGCTAGAAAAACAAGAATATAACACAAAGTAGAAGAAAATAATATGAGAATGGAAATAATGGAAATAGAAAAGAAAAAGAAAATTGACAAAGCCAAAAGTTGGTTCTTCGAAAAATGTGATAAAATTAATAAAACTCTAGTTAACCATATATCCATTAAAAATTGAGTTTATAACCGAAATATTCCTATAAAGAAATCTCCAGGCTCAAGTCATTTTACTTATCAACTCTGAATAGAGAATTATTCCATGCTCATGTATGAGAACTTTCAAGATGGGTAAATGTAAATTTTCCACCCCACTGATTCACAGATTTCAATGCTACCCCAATACAAATTTTAGTATTTTTATGATTATATGAAAAATTGATTCTGAAATTTATATTGGCATGAGAAGAATCTAAAATAGCAAAGAAAAAAAAACAAAAAAAGAAAATAAGTTTGAATATTCAAAGTACCTTATTTTAAGTCTGATTATAAAGCTACAATAATTCGGACAATGTGGTATTGTCATAAGGACAAATACATCGACAGAACGAAGTCCAGAAATACATCCATATATATATATAGTCAATTGATGTTCTACAAAAGAGCCAAGGTACTGCGTTAGAGGAAAAGATTCTTTCCCACAAATTGTTGGGGGAACAACCAGCTATCAGGGTGGGGGATGGAGAAAAAGAGAGAACCCTAAGCCTTCCCTCACATCATATGCAAAATAAATAAATAAATAAATAAATAATAAAAAAATAAACCTCAAAAACGCTTAAAGGCCTAAATGTGAAAAACCTCTGTAACAGTTGTTAACTCTCAGTGGCAAGCGCGGAGGTGTGTGATGCAATTTTCTGTACTATTCTAAATATTTGAAGCATTCCATTTCATAATTTAACTTCAAAAAATTTCTGTCGTCTTCCTCAATTTCGGAACCAACTCCTGGCATGTCTGACTTCCCCCTTAAATAATGCATTCCCCAGGCTTCTATCTTTAGACCTTTGGTCTTGTTTCAAAAGTACTTTTTCTGAAAGTTCACAGTTCCCATTAGGTCTCACTCTTTCCCCATATGGAGATGACTACCCCGTACAGCACTCCAACTGTGAGCTCTGAGCTCCAAATTCATTTATGCAACTGCCGATTGAATACGTGCACCTGGATGTCAAGCGAGCAAATGAGATGCACCATACCCTAGCTGAGCTAAACAACCTCCTTTACGTCTGCTTCTTCTCTGTTTTGCTTAATGGACTGTGTTAGTGAGTTAATCTAGAAGTCCAAAAGAAAGCTAGACTTATTTTTTCCCTTTAAAACCACATCCAAAGAGACATTAAATGATGTTGATTCCACCACCAATGTTTTATTGAATATTTTTCACCTCTCCTGTTTCCACTGAAATGGTATTAGCTTTTTATGCCATTTTGAAAATGTGCCCTAAATGGTCTTTTTGGGCCATGTTTTATACACACACACACACGCACGCACACACACGCCATATACATATTATATACAGCCATTAGACCGAACTTTTGTCACGATCCGATGCTAACCTACTACTCAGCCCTGTCTCACGACACTTTATGCCAATATTCCAGCCTTGCAAAAGTACTCCATTATCCACTGACGACACTGTGCATTTCGTGCCCTGGCATGTTGCTCCCTTTACTTACAAACTTTTCCTTTCCTCCACTATCTATCAAATGTCAACTCATCTTTTAGTTCCTTGTTAAAATGTTCCTTTACGAAATCTTCCTAGCTTTCGAGCTTACGACGAACTGAGCCAGTTTCTTCTCTAGCCCCACAGAATTTTTGTAAACATCTCTAACGACGGTGCTCATCGCACTTGATCTTAATGGCTGCTCCTCTGTCTCTCTTTTCCAACAGAGTGTGGGCTCACCTCGGACTGACACCAACGATCCCAAGTACAGTGCCTGGAATGTAGTTAGTACTTACGACGTTGAGTAAATTCATAAGAAATAATAAACAGAAATGCTCTTCTAGAGGCACTTCTACCTCACAGTCAAAAATGTTTCTTTCTCGTTCACTCTGAAGATCAAATTCGCTGCGATATTTTCATGGAAGATGGTCCTTAGAACTTCAGTTACCCAGGAAATGGGAAAGGAATTAACATGTATTTTACCCTCTATAGATAAGCCATTGTGCTAGATGATCTACATAATTATCTCATTAATCCGTACAGCAACCCTTTAAGATAGTATTAACTCAAAGTAGCTGGCTGAATTAAATTAGGCTTGGCTAGGAGCAACGGAAAATGTAATGGTGGCTTAAGCAATCGTTACGGACTCAAGACCCTTCCATCTTGCTATGCTCTCATTCTCTATACCAGAGTCCAGGATGATCACTCCAGGAAGAAGACAGGCCACGGGCCCTCATTTCAGGATATGACACCACTGTTTTCGCTTATGTCCCACTGGTTGAGGCTTCCTTACTGGAACAAATCTGAGAAAACTTTGGAAAGGTAGTGTTTCTCTAGATGTGCATGAGCCTAGATAAAAATTGGCTTATGTATGGGGGTTTTATTTCTACAGAAGAAGGCGAACGAGAAATTTTTGTGATTCAATTATAACATCTGCCCTGATAAAGCCAGCGTTCAAACATATTTGGGTCAGACTGTCTAACACATGCTTCAAAGCTGGAGGTCCCTGGTGGTCCCTACCGATCTCGTCTATTCACAGTCATCCCATTTTGCCAAACCCTTTCCTTTACTGTTGAATAGTGAATATTTACTTTAATCTGTATGTTTTAGATCCCTGTACATTTAGCAGATGAAAATATTTATGAGGTCAGAGACGAGGAAAGCTCAAACTGATGTCTAAAAAAGCCTTGAGTTAATTTTACAAACATTTTTTTCATCTTCTTTCAAGTATGAAATCATTCTGTGCTCAATTTTTTTTTTAAGTCACAAAATTAAAGGATCCAACAGTTTTAAGGACCTCAAGTGGTCTCCTTTAGGATGAGAGAAACTGGTAATTGGCTAAGAAATCCACACTAGAGTAATTTGAATTTTATTATGAAACTTTCATCTTTTCGTAAATTCTTTACAGCAAAATAAAGTAGTGAGGCGCTCATGGATCTCACTTATGCTACTTTAAAACAGTATTTAGAAAAATGAAGATAAAAAAAATCTAAATCTGGTCAAAATTCCCCCAAACCAGGAAATTCCATTAATGGGTGAAATACATAAACCCTGGAAAACCAAGTTTCATCCTAGACTTGGAGGTCCTTGAAATTCTTGCAGGAAAGGTGTTAGAAAGGCCAGTTTATTAGTGTCAGCACAAAGAAATAGTGTTTCCAGATGTGGGCAGATCCACAAACAGGGCTCTCAGCGAGCACAAAATGGAGCTGGAGGCCAACGGTCTTGTTTTGGTGGCAGTGTTACATAGGACGGGCCGCCTGGGCAGATGAGAGAAGGGATAAGCAGTGAGGCCGTCTGCATTCCTCTGTCCATTGGCTCGTTTACTTCTTTACAGGGTGACCTACATGGGAAGTGTCTTATGCTATCCTGTATAGTGTTACATAAAGCAAAAGACCCTATGAAGCCAGTCAACATGCACACATTATTTTTATCTCTGGGTTAGGGGCTAAGATTCTGACTCGTTCTACAGGCTATCACAGGGAGCGGCGATTCTTAGCTGAGTGTTTACCCCTGTGGTAGCCAGAATAATGTATGCCGAATGCTGTCCATGTCCTAATCTCCAGAGTTGGCAAATATGTCACATTGCATGGCAAAGGAGAATTAAGACAGCAGAGAGAAGCAAGGTGCTCATCGACTGATGATCCTGGGTTGTCCAGGTGAGCTCACGATACCCGCAGTAAGGAAGGGAAGACAGAAGAGTCGGCATCAGAGAGATACAGTGTGAGAGAGACCTGATCAGCCATCGCTGGCTCTGAAGACAGAAGGAGGCCACGCGTCAAGGATTGTGGGTGTCCTCTAGAAGCTGAAAAGGCAAGAAGAAAAATCACCCCCCCCCCACGGCCCCCAGCAAAGAACACAGCACTGCCAATGCCTCGACTTTAGTCCAGTGGGATCCATTTCAGACTTTCGACCTCAAGAATTATAAGATAATAAATTTGTGTCACATATTTATAGTTCCTTCCTAAAAGATAGACTGTTCTTACCCAGCATCCAGGATCTGACAAAGCAGCTCTTTTTGTTTCTACCTGTTACTTCCAAACAAACAAGCTGTGTCTGTTACCTGAAATGTTAGCGCTAAGTGAAGATGCCAATGTTTCCAGAATCTCAACTTTTGCATAAGCTCTTCTGAATTATGAATCAGGAAAACAGTACTGGAAATGACTGAGGCCACCAAATTGATATTGTGGGGGTTTTTTGAGCCTTCCTTTTTATGCTTTCAAAATCAACTTTAATTATTAGTTGAAATTCAGCTGAATTTGGAAGTTTGCAGTAGCCGGTAAACAAACAAGTCGAAGGTGGAGATTTTTGACTACTGAACACCACATATACCAAATTAAAATTTCTAGGTGGAGGATGAATTCTATACATTCAAGCTGATGAACCCCCAGTGCCTACAAGTGTGAGGAACATAGCAGACACTGAATAAACATTTGCTTAATTAATTAGGTGAAGTACGACGCTTTCACTCCTGAGATGTGGTGACTGAGTTGAAATGATGACACAACTGCAGGTACTTGAGGCACATGCCACAGAAAGTAGGTACAAGAACCAGAGACCAATATAAGTGCACAACCCTCCCTCCGCAAAAAAACAGGTGCTTTATCTCAGACTGATATATTCAACGAGGAAGCAAGCCCAGTATGCCTCTGCTCTTCCTACCATCGGCTTCTCTTCAGGGTTCATAGAAATGACTGTACATATTAACTGAAGCTATTTTTCTGGATTTTGATTCCAATTTGAAAAAGAGATCATGTGGAATAAGTCTGTAGTGTGTGTGTGTGTGTGTGTGTGTGTGTGTGTGTGTGTGTGTGTGTGTATATATAGATAGATATAGATATAGATATAGATATCTATAGATATCTATATATATAGAGAGAGAGAGAGAGAGTACATTAATTTATACAGATAAATTATTTATCTATATAAATTACACACCGTAAAATTCACTCTGTGGTACACAGTTCTACAAGATGTGATGCCCTCCCCAAATTCCTCCCACTGCCCCTCCCCGACTCCAACCTCGGCCACCACTGATCTGTTCTTCTTCCTTACAATTTTGCCTTTTCCAGAATGTCACATGAATTGAATCATAGAGTATGAATTCAGCCTTTTGGGGCTGGCTTCTTTCACTTAGCAAAATGTGTTTGGGATTCACCCCTGTTGTTTTGTGAATCGACTGAACTGCATGAGGTGCCACGGTTTGCTCACCGAATAGAAAACATCTGGATTGCGTCCAGGTTTTGGCGATTATGAATAAAGCTGCTACAATCATATATGTATAGGTTTTTATGTAAACCTAAATTTTCATTTTTCTTGGATAAATACAAAGGATTAAAATTGCTAGGTCATGTGGTAAGTGTATGTTTGGCTTTATTAGCAATTGCCCAACTATTTCTCAAAGCGACTCTATCATTTTGCATTCCCATCAGCAATATATGAGCGTTCCTATTACTCCACATCCTCACATCCTTTGGTACTGTCAGTTTTGTTTTCTGTTTGATTGTTTGTTTTAACCATTCTAACAGGCAGTGAGTGGTAAAGGTATCTCTTTAAATAATTCCAGAGAAAAATGACTTAGCTGATTCTCAGATACCATGCAAGATCATCCAGGCTTGATTCTCAGAGAAAGCTTATCCCAAAGATGTGTCTCAAATGACTAGTTATCATTCCATAATAAATGGCTGCAGTTTTACACTAAACTATATTCTAGGATACAGGCCTTTAAAAATACTTCCTCATTTTCAGTGACAAGTTCAAATAGCATTTCACTGATGATCAAAGTCAAGGATTTGATTCTCCAATGGTCAAGAACAGTCTCTTTGCCCCTCGGCAATGTGAACACAGTCTTCTATTCGCAAATTCATCCTTTTTGTTATCAGGGGCATTAGGAAGGTCTGTCAATAGTTCATGAGAACTCCAGTCCATTATTTGGAAAAATAAACTCAAAGTTACCTTTCTGTTCATGGTAACTTCATCTTCTTAATATATGAAGAGCAGCAACGTTCAAAATAATAGTTAAACATTTAAAAAAAAAAAAAAAACAGAACACGTTTGAAGTGCCAAACACGATCACAAGGCATTTAGGGCATTTAAATTTCCATCCAACACAATTCACTTAATATTATCCAGTCAATGCCACATGAATTACCCTTTAGCTCTTTTTTTTGTAAGGCCTATCTCAATTAAGCTATTTTCTCCCAGCTTTGAACTTTTAAGGCAAAAGGGAAAGATAAAATCTGTGGGTTACTTTTGTAACAAGTTATGTTCTTTCTCAATGAATTTTCCATGACATCTGTTTAGGAAAATCTCAGAATATACCAAAATGAGATAATGATGGGGTTTTATATTTATCAAAGGCTGCCTTACCCCCATGCACAAATAAGCTAACTCCCCACTGCAAGGAGGGACACTTCTGCATGCCCAGAGGCACAGTTGGCGAAAGGGAAACTAAGGAAGGAAAGTGGTTCTGATGAGAAAGACCTCCCGAACCCCCACCAGAAGCTGCAGCCATCTCTCTCAGCATGGCGTTTCTGACATCTTTATCGGTGCGGGTTCCCTTTTATTTCAGATATTTACTTGCCTTACTTGTTCTGCTTTTAGGTTGGACTCGAAAATAAATTGTAGGAAAGTTCTCGATGATCAGGTATTTTCAGAGGAGGACTCCCATGATTCAGAAAGATGAGATTTTCTTTTTCAATGTTGCACGGTTGGTCCCAAGGTGTGCCTGGCTCAGGTGCAGCTAACTCATCTCCATCAGTGAGAATGTGCTGCAGGGCCTTTAAGGCGAGAATAACGCACCTGGCACTCTGGGAATGAAGCCGTAGTTTTGAGCAGTTGTGTGCTTTACTCTCCAGATGTTTTCGAAGGCTACTTAATTTATGATGGGAATAATAAACAAGAAAAAAAGCAATTCCAATTTTCATGGTCGCCATAGCAGGACATTATTTGATCTCAATTTTAACCATAAATTCTCCAGAAAAGCAAGTTTACAGCACTGACCACAGGTAATTTTTAAGACGGTGATGTGTGTTCTCTCACCTGTTGAAGAAGAGCATATACTGACAACGGACTTCAGGCTATATTTTCATTCAACTCCTCTCGAGAATAAAGTTCATTTTCTTCCCTTCACAGAATCAGTGCAGGTTCATGATTCTGCGCTCACATTTCCTCCCTCACTCTCGATGTTCTTCAACTGATTATACCCAGCCCATCTAAACCTATGCCTCAGGTTCTGACAGTTTTACCTTTAATTCTGACTTGAATTTCTAACCTCCTCCTGGACGTGAAGACCTGTGTCTTGTTGGTACCACAAATATGTGTGAAGAGTGAGCTCTCCACTATCTGCCATTAAATTTGTGCTTGCCCCTGATTTACCTCTTCCTGTTCATGATGCTTCATCATCCCAGGCACTCAGATACCCAAACTCCCATCTTTTGAACTCCTCCCAACATCTAACCCAGAAAATGTCTCTATGCTATGAGGTTTTTTGTTCTCCCCACAATAGACTCAATATCTTCAAATAATATTTCATACATTCATGCATTACAAGGCTCAACTAAGTAATTTATCCACATCTCAGCTATTTGAATGGCTACCAGATGAATTTGCCTAAAATTCTACTTTTAAAGCTATTTCCCTATCCAAATATTCAAGTGACTCTATTTGAATGTCCAATAAAGTCCAATGTCCTAAAAATTTTATTCAAGGCTCGACGAAGACTGACCTGTACTTTTTCAAGACCTGTACTCACACACATCTTACTCACCTGCCAAGTGTTTGCTTTTGAACCCACAGAGTGGCTTATCTTTGAATGCTATACCTTTGTGTATATTCTCTCCACCCAGAATCATTGCTCAACTTATTTCCCTATCGAAATCTCATCTTTTCCTTTGGAATTTGTTTTCAACTTTAGTATCTATGAGAATAAACTTAAGAGACTGCTAAAAACTCAGACTTCCTTGTCCACTCTCAGAATTTTGATTTAATAGGTCTAAGGTGTGACCCAGGAATCACATTTCTAACAAATTCCAGGGATTCCCATATACATGGTCTTGAAATCAAAAAACTTTGGGAAACATTGTAAAGAGAATACAAAAAGACTTCTCTGAGGTCACTTGTTGAAAATCCTTCACTTCCATTGGAATACGTCAACTTTTTGACTGCATCTGAAAAGGAGCGGGTTTACTGTCAGACAGTAGCCTGAACTGGCATTCTGCTTCCATCGCTGTCTAGTTCTACGATCTTGGGCAAGTCACTTGATGTCTGTGACATCCTTTTCTAATATGTAGAATGGGGCGAATAATCGTACCCACCTAATAACACTGCGTTGACCTATGAGAGGCACTTGGTCCAGGTTCTGACACCATATAAACAATTACATCAGCTATTGTGCATTTCTTACCATGGTCCCTGGACACACAAAGGATTTTTTAAGGGTTTGAAGTTCCCATCTCCCTTCTTAACCACTGCCAGGCATCAAGTTTATTTAAAAATATGGCCTTCCTCTTTAATAGATTGTAAGTTCCTCAAAAGTAGCAATCACATTTATAGGGTGAACATAAAAAAAAAAAAGGGAAAAAAGCTCAATAACTGTGTTACTTTACTCAGCTTGTTACCACATTTAACTTGCTGAATAGAGCAAATTTTCAAAAACTGTTTTGAATGGGTTGATCCAGCTGTTTTGTGAAAATGAGTTATTAGACTTAAATGTATTTTGAGCAAGTTAGAATCAAAGTACATGTTCGAGAATCTTGAAACTGTAGAGATCACAGTTATTACGCAGGCAAATCTATCGTTTTTCTTTGTTAACGTTTCAGAAGATGAACACGAACTCTAGAGAGGTAAAGTGCTCATCCTCCCACAGCTGGTGGCAGAGCTGGGACAGGCACACTAGTCTCCAGACTCTGGAAACGGCGCTCTATCTGTCCTACCTCTGCCACGGCACTGCCAGAGCCTTCCAGCCAAGGCTTCAAAAATAGAAATGAAGAATTAGTAAAAGTCCTCTGAAGATGTTTATAGACAGAATATGACATGCACATTTACTATTCTGAGTAACTAATTGAGGTCTGTAGAATGAATTCCCTATAAAATGCCTTCATGGAAAATTTCGCAGAGCCAAACATACAGAGAACAGCTTAAAAGGAAGGATGTCTCTGAAGAGAGCCAGAGCCAGGTCCTCACTCCTTTAAAAGAGGAATGCTTTGTCTATAGAGTAGCGGATTTTAGTCTTAACGTGCCGTGTCCTACTTTTATAGTAGTACAGGAAGTAGACTAAGAGAAAGGGACTCTGTGGGGCCCACGAGCTGGCGAACAAACAAACAAAATGACTCTATGTCTAGAAATGGGTTTCTGACTCCAAAGCCCTCGGTCCATCCAGGATATCTTGTGTCTGTAATGTCAAAACTAATATGAGAAAAGAATGCAGACAAAGCCCAGAAGTCTGGCAGCTGTTTATTTCCTATTTGAAACTATGATAACTCATATCTGTGTGATGAAAACAAGTGTTTGAGACATCTCGGGGACATCTCATTGATCAGACACCACTGAGCAAATATCGACACCAGAACATGAGAAATAATCCTATAGCTTAGTCATAACAAAACTCCAAAATTATCGATTGAATTCCACGGTTTCCCAATTTTCTTCTACAATACAATGTTGGCTAGCCGGGCAAATTTCCTTTTAATTATCTCTAAAAATCAAGCACTTCATACTTGCCTGAGTGTTTATTCCACA
>NW_011888950.1:2074208-2099892 GCF_000151845.1 Pteropus vampyrus
CCACATGGCACGGAGCTGTGGCCGCCTCTTGGAGCTGAGAGCAGCCCCTGGCAAACAGTCAGTAAGAACATAGGGAAGAATTCTGCCAGCAACCTGAGTGTGGGTGGTAGCAGACCCAGTCAAGCCTTTAGATGAGAAGCCAGCTCGTCTTGAGTACAGCTTTACACAGAACCTAGATAAGCTGGGCCCAGACTCCTGAACCACAGAACCTGTGACACACAAATATGTGTTGCTGTAAGCCACAAAGTTTGTGATCATTTTTTATGCAGCGACGGAAAACTAATACGAATCAGTATTTCATTTTTCCAGATCGTGTTATTTAAAAACTCCTCACAGTACTCTCCCAAATTCCCTAAAAATTATGCCTTGTGGTTCAGTCATCATTTTAGTCAACATCTACGCAGGCTCTACCATTTAGAAACTATTCTCATAAGTATTATTAGATCGACGGCTCATTGAGATATACTGATGATAAATTAGTCTCAGAGAAGAGGTAAGGAAACTGAGTCTGTGAGGTATGAACTGACTTACCCAAGATCAACCAAATAATAAATGACACATTTTAGATTTGGACCTTGACTACAAATCCCAGGTTATTTATTCTTCTCCACTACTTTGCTTTTCTTAATTTAGTCTTAGATAATTAAAACAATGGAAATGAACCATGGTCTCTGCCCTTACAAGGATCAGATAGATTTACTCTGTCCCCCATGATGGCAAAATGCCTATCTCAAAAATGTACATGTTAACTGTCCCCAAGATTAAAAATGTGTGCTAGCAGGAAAAAGTCCCATGGAAAATTCTAAGGCCTCCTCCTGCTAACCAAATAACTCAGTAGCAATATCTTCATCTAAAATCAGGTTTAGAATTGCAGATAGGAGTGTTACTATCATCAGCATTAAAGGCATAAAGCCAACGCTTAAAAACGTTTTTTATAACATCTTTCCAGGAGTAGTCTTTAATTCCATGAATAGCTGAAAATAAAAGGGCTTTGGCAAAACACTTTACGATTAAGGCCCAAACTCTAAACCTTATTAGTAACCAAAGCAGATGGTAATGTTAGCTAAAAGAATTTGTTTTTTAACTGTTCTCTGTTGAAGGAAACATTTGGAAGCGATGTGAAGGGCTCGCGATTTACCTCTCTGTGCATGGCTGAGGGAGGAATTCTACCTGTGAGGTCTGCTGCCGGTCTGATCCAAAGGCCAGCGAACGCGGCACACGGCAACCTCCTTTGAAACGGAGCAGAGCGTTTGCTACAGGAGAGAGATCAGAGGCATCAGCACAACGAGCCATCAGAGTGGGTGCCTGCAATGACGGGAACGATTAACGTGGTCCCGCCCTAGTTTCACGTCTGTCAATCTGAATAGTGGTTATTAACAATTTCCCCACGTTTGTCTCTTTATTTAAACCCATTAGGATCGTTGAGGTTGTGGAAGCTGAAGGATCATTTTATAACAATTAAAGGATCATTTAATGTTTGCCAAACATTTAATAAGCTTCTAAAAAATACCCTGTTTTAGTTCAGCTCACAATTTGGCCCAAGATGAAAGAGTTGTGTTTGATTGTTGGTTGCTTATTTCTCTGAACCTACGTTTTAAATGACACAGGTTTGGAAGTCAGTGCGATTCAGCCTCGGAATGATCTTGCTATGTATCTGTGTGTCTTTTATCAGGGCCCTTGATTAGAAGAAGAGAAAGGAGTCATTTTTGTTCCATCTCTCCCTGTTATTATATTCATTATGAATCTTTCCCTTTCTTTCTGCCAGTTAGGACCTGTCCCAATACGGCGGGGCCTCCCGTGCACTAGCGCTGCCTTATATGCACGGCTCTATCCAGAAATCAGTTGGCTTCAAATTCAGTCTTTTTTTTTTAAATTAAAAAAAAAACAAAACAAAAAACCAGTTCCGCTGAATTTCAAGATATTTCATATTTATAGTTTGTAATACTTAAGGATCTATTATCGAGAGAAAGATGAGAGTGATTCCATTTTCACCCTTACCTAAACAAACGGTCTCACTGGGTGCCAAAATATAGCGTCTCATCCCATATCAGTTCAAGAGAACAAAGCAGGGCCTGACCGTGGACTTGGATTCTAATGCTGACTCCAGCATTTACTAGCTGCATAGGTTTTAGTACATTAAGTAACCTCTTTAAGTCCATTTCCCAATCTGTAACGTAGTCATAGTAACCATGGCTTCCTGAGGCTACTGAAAGTGCTGAATGAATAGTATCGAAGGCTTTACCCCACCACGTGGGACACAGGGAATCACTTAGAAGTGCTTTTCTTTTAGGACTGAAAACCTGATGTTTTCCTCTGATTGTTTTTCTCAGTTGCTCCATTAGTCCCTTCTGCTTGCCCTCATTCTTGTGTGATTAGCTCCATGCTAAACACGTGGGAGTTCTATCCTCATAGACCAAGGAGATGTGAAGAACTCAAAAAGTACCAGTTTATTCTGAAGATAAATTTGCTTTGTAACTTAGGTTTCTCTTTACTGATCTCATGACATTTAACTTCAAAATAATCTGATAATCGTTACCAGGGTGAAGGAGTTGGTGACACACAACTTTGCTCATTCTTGAAAGAGTGTTTTCCACAGAGCACCTGGTCCACAGAGCACTCGGTGCATGTTTGTCCATGAAAAGAATAACGAAATAATGGCATTTAGTTAATAATGATGGTGACTTGTGCATTAGGTACATTGAATCTTTCATTAAAAGTATTTTACAATTAATCATTTACATTAAAATTCTCTAGCCTTCTTTTATAAATTTTATTACTCAAAGATCAACACATTGGAAATACAAGGACAGTTTTTGCTGTCAGTGTTTCACCTTAGGGAGAATTGACACCTCTGTAACATTTCCGCTAAAGAATGAACTTGTTATACTTTTCCAATTCATTTAGATCTTCATTATCTTTCGATAAAGTTTTAAATTTTGTTCTTACGCAGTTTTTTTTTTTTGCTCGAGAACTTTATATTTTTTTGCTTAAGTCATATAATAATCTTTGTTAAATATACTTTTTATTATGGAATAATCTTAAGTCTTTGGAAGAATTACAAAGACAGTGGAGAGAGTTCCCGTACACCCCTCACTCAGTTTCGGTTTCCCCTAAAGTTATCGTCTTACGTTACTGTGGGAACGTTTGTCAAAACTATAAAACCAACATTGGAACATTACTAGTAACTAAACTCCAGGTTTATTCAGATTTCAGCAGGGTTTTTTTTTCTATTAATGTTTCTGTCCTGTTCCAGGATCTCGTCTAGGACACTGCACTGCATTTAGTTGTCATATCCCTGTAGTCTCTTTTGGTCCGTGAGTTTCTAGTCTCTTCTTGTTTTTCATGACCTTCACAGTTCTGAGTAGTATTGGTCAAGCATTTTGTAGTTTGTTCTGGAGTTTGAGTTTGTCTGATATTTTTTCTCATAATTAGACCTGGGCTATTGGTTTCTAAAAGAATGCCAGAGATTAAAAAAAAAAAAAAAGAAAAAAGGTGCCCTTATCATCACACAATATCAGTGGGTCCATGGGATCTACATGGCATCACATGATATTAACACCTTGATCATCTAGCCAAGAAAGTGTAAAGTTAATATATTTCCCTTTCCATACACTACTCCATGGAAGTGAGTCTATAAAATTCACCTCCTGGAGAATGGGGAGTATCTACATCTGATACTTAAAATTATTTTGTAAGAAAAGTTTCTCTCTTCTCCTCCATTTATCTATTTTTTCCATCAGTTATTTATATCAGCATGAATTCATGTATTTTTATTTTATGCTTTGGGCTATAATCCAACACTATGTTACTTATTTTGTTGCTCGGCTTGAGCCATTAACTATTTCATTACTGGCATTTTAAAAAAGCTGTTCTACAGATGTAGCTGTCTCATTGTTATTTAATTTGTACTTCCCTAGTAGCTAATAATGACAAACATCTCTTCAGGTGTTTGTTTGCCATCTGTATTTCTTTTATGGCAAACTTTCTGTTCATTTCATCTGAACATTTTGTAATTGAATTGCTCATTTTTTCTCTTTCTTTTATGTGGGGGTTTGAGAGTTCTTTATATGTTAAGTGCAAGTCCTAAGTTAGGTACTGCGATTTGAAAGTATTTTCTTCCAGTCTTTAGATGAACTTTTCCTCCTCTTAACACAGTCTTCACAGAACAAAAGCTTTTGATTTTTATGAAGTCCAGTATAACAATCATGTTCTTTTATAGGTCGTGCTTTTGGTGTCATGTCTAAGAATTCTTCAGTTTGCCCTAGATCCTGAAAATACTATCCTATGTTTTATTCTCAAAGTTTTGCAGTTTTACATTTAAATTCACGATCCACTTTGAAGTAATTGTTGTAGAAAGTATGGTATTTAGATTGAGATTCATTTATTTGCCTTTGGATGACCAATTGCTTTAGCATTATTTGTTGAAAAGACTGTCCTTGCATTGAACTGCTCTCGTAAAGTTTTCAAAGATCGGTTGGGCATGTCTGTCTAGTTCTGGGTTCTCTCTTCTGTTCCACTGATCTGTGTCTCTGCCTCCATCTATGCCACACTGTTATTGTAACAGTATAGTAAGTCTTAAGTTTAGGTAGAATGATTCCTCTCACTTTATTCTTTTTCAAATTTATTTTAGCTATCCTTGGGCCTGTACTTTGCCATATAAATTTTAGAATTATCTTCTCTCTATATATAAAATATGTCTGAAACTTTTACATAGCTGTATCAACCCTATAGATCAAATTGGGGGAAACTGACATTTTTAATAAATGGAGAGACAACCATGTCATGCATAGGAAGACATATTGAGTCTTCCTATGCATGACATGGTTGTCTCTCCATTTATTTAGATGTTCTTTGATATATTTTTATCAGTGTTTTATAATTTTCAGCATGCAGATCTTATAAATATATTGTTAGATTCATACATAATTATTCCTTTTGGGGGGGGAGTGATTATAAATAGCCTTATAGTTTTAATTTTGGTTTCCACATATTCATTGCAAGTATATAGAAGTGCACTTGATTTTTGTTTGTTGACTTAGTACCCTGTGATCTTGATAAACTCACTTTAGCTCCAGGGGATTTTACACACCCTTTGACATTTTCTGTGTATATAATAATGTCATTTGGAAATGGGAACAGTTTTTTTCCTCTCCAATCTGTATGCCTTTTTTCTTTTTCATGCCTTATTGCACTGGATAGCATTGCTAATACCCTGTTGAGTAACAGTTATGAGAGCAAACATTCCTGTCTTGTTCCTGAGCTCAGGGTAAACTCACTCAGCTTTCCACCATTAAATATAATGCTAGCTATTGAGGTTTTGTTTTTGTAGATCTCTTTATCAAATTGAGAATGTTCCCCTCTATTTCTTGTTTTTGGAAAGAGTTTTTAACATGTATATCATAAGTGGGTATCGAATTTTATCCTGTTTTATTTATCTCTATCAGTTGAAATGATCATGTGATTTTTTTTTTTTTTTTTTTAGTCTGCTGGTTGATACAGTAGGTTACCATTGACTGACTTTCAAATATTTAACTCTCATTGCATAACTGAAATAAATCCTACTTGGCTGTTGTATGTAATTGTTTTTATATATTGTTGAATTCAAGTTCCTTTTGTTTGTTAATTTTACATCTAAGTTCAATGAGATACTAGTCTATAGTTTCACTCCTTGTACTGTCTTTGTCTATTTGTAAAATCAAAGTAATTTTGGCCTCATTAAATGAGTTGAAAAGTGTTTCTTCATCTTGTTTTCTAGAAGAGACTGTGTAGAATTTTCCTAACTGTTCTTTAACTGTTTAAGAGAACTCTAAACATTGGAGTGAGCTGGATTTCAGTCATAGAACCTTTACTCTTTTCTATCTACATTCTATCCTTAGACACTTAATTTTAGTCCCTTTAGTCCACCTTCTAATAAATCTTAAATTTAAATCTCCAACTTGGACTGCTCTACTGAGATCCAAACTTGTATATACAACTTTTCCATTTGATATCTCCACTACTATCAAAATAAAACTTTTAGTCCCTGTACACTGCATTTCAATAGCCTATTCCTCCCCAGATAAGAAAATGCCATCTCAGTAAATTACCCTACTCCCGTCTGACCAAGCCAAACTGTCTCAGGATTTCTCTCATACCCTGAAACACCATATGCAGTCTCCTATCTAATTCGGTTGGTCCCATCTTCAAAATATCTCTTGAATTCTACTATCTTTCATAATCTCCACCCTGACCATCCTAGTCCAAGCCACCATTATTTCTTCCCTGAGGATCGCCTAGGTCTCTCTCGCTATTCTCCGTATTCCCAGTGATAATTTCATACAAGAGCCACTGCAACTTCCTAACCACAGAGCAACTTATTTACATAAACTAGACACCAGCCTCATTTCCAACTAGTCCATAGGTTAGGTCCCATTTTTAATCTGTTATAGTTACCATAATAAAATACCACAGACTGGGTGGCTTAAACAACAGAAATCTATTGTCTTACAATTCTAGAGGCTAGAGTCCAAGAACAAGGTGTTGGCGGGTTTGGTTTCTAGCGGGGTCTTTCTTCCTGCCCTGAAGGCAGCTGTCTTCCTGCTGTGTCCTCACATGTACTTTTCTGTGTGCACATGTGACAAGAGAGACATCTCTGGTGTCTCCCTTCCTATAAGGACACCAGTTCTAGCAGATTAGGGTCCCACCCTTATGACCTCATTTAACTTTAATTATTTCCTTAAGGCCTTATCTCCAAATATAGTCACACTGTGGGTAGGAGCTTCAGCATATGAAAGTGGGGTAGGGGGACACAATTCAGTCCATAATAACACTTAATATCACTCCCTAAAAATCTAGAGGTAGAGGTTTACTTCCTCACATAAAGGACACCGAACTCATTCTTGCTTTAAGGTCTTCATTGCAATTCTCTTGATCTGAAATGGTCTTCTCCTAAGTCCATGTTTAGATGATCCTTATCTTTTATGTCTAAGCTCAAATGTGAACCATCCCCTGACAACTCAGTCTAAAATCTCCTCTACATCTTGGTCATTACTTCCTAGCCCATGATCCTGTTTACTTTTCTTTATAGAACTTATCACTATCTAAATCACCTTTCTCTATTTATTGGCTTACTTTCTTACTGTCCCTCTCCCCTTACCCTACACTAGAATAGAAGCTCCATCAGGGAAGAAAACTGCTTCTATGGTTCACATATGTATTTCTGGTGCTTAGAGGACACTTTCTGCTACCTAACAAATGACTAAAGATATTTGTTGAATGAATGAATTAGATTTAGTCAAAGCTGGCAGACTGCATGGCACTTATTCAATAAGGGGCTTCTAGTGTGGTTGGTGGCTTTATAACAGTTCAAAAGATGAGCCATGGGTAAAAAGCTGTCCTAGTCTCATATTTTCAAAAGAACTGGCCATAATCACCTCATAATTTAATGATTATAGAGAAGGCATTTAAGGACTTTGGATTCCTCTGCCCTAGGGTACAAGGTAAAAAAAAAATAGCAATACTAACTACTAAAATCCCCTCTAGTTTCTCAGATCAGAAATAAGGGCAAATGAGACAATTTAGTCTTCTGATTCTTCTTTTCTAACTTACCACCCAGAAAGTGGTTCATGCATACAATCTAAACCGTGCTAGCAAAAAGAGAAAAGAAAGAAACAATATACATGTAGAACGTAATTTCGAAAAGGAACTGTATTCCTTACCAACACACAATTTCTCCTACTGAGAATTTTATGGTTACTAACCTGTGCATCTGAATATACTTAGCCTTGTTAGTATGCTCCTTACATTGGGCTTCCCTCTCGAGCCAATATAGTATTAATGAATGAGATTAGTTCCAAGTTAACGAGACAATGGTTCAATTTTGGACAAAACAAAGATTTATGGGAATTTATATGTGCATCTTTCAGAGTTATCACATATTTGTGGGCTTGTAGAGAGCACAGAATTCCATTTAGGTTGAAGTCAAGAAATATTTTTAGGTCCATGACAGTTTATTTTTCTCCTTCTCCATAACAGATTTGAGCTTTTAAGAGATCATCAACGTTTAAGAGCTTTGGTATAAATTTCAATCCTTTCTTGAAAAATATGTAATCAGAAACACTGAGGAAAGGTGCAGTGACTTTATCGGATGGTTACTTTTAGGTTATCAAACTCTTGAATCATGCAGTTGAAAAGGAATTTCCATTTGTGGAGAGATAAAATTCAGAAACATCTGCTTCAGCCAACAAATTCTCTCAAATTCTAAAAACCCAAATAATTAATGTGTGGGCCAAATTCCATGTTGGTATATTTTCGATTTCAAATGTAAATTAAATATAACACTTGAGAGATTACAAAGAAGGGAATTTGGCCCAGAGAAAGCTCCTGCATTAAGTCAGCATTCTTTCTTAGATTGAAACTTGGTCGATGTTCCTTAGTAAAGCACCCAGGACAACACAGGTCTTTGTAAGATTTCCTAAAATCAAGACATCTTTTGCATGATACATTCCCCCAAAGTGAATAATTGTTGGCCTTCAGAGCCAAATTTTTCGAGGATGACTTTTTCTAACACATCATAAAAATGCAACCCCATCTCCTTACTTACCTTCAGTACCTTTCTTGTCAGATTCATGGCTTTGTTTTTAATATACTGCTTTCTTGACTACTTCTCTGAGTGAGCTCGCTCAACAAGATCAATATACCTGTAGAATGGAAGGGAACAAAAAAAGGGTGTTGGGAGAGGAAGATGGAAAACCTGTCCTAGGGAGGCGCTTGTTGGCTAGCTCTTGGAGACAGCTGCATGTAAAATTGTACTACCAGCAAATGTATTTAAAAGTAGAGATATGGTTACACAGGAAGCTAGCCCAGCAAAATATTCTTCCCCAGCTAAGATCCGAGATCCCCTGGGTGATGTGTAGAAGGCAAAAATGGTTTCTATCAGTAAGAGACAGTCATCCTCCACATTAAAACAATTTTCCAAAATATACAAGTCTTGCATATGCCAGAGTTATAAGACAGAGAAGAAAATTATTTTTAAGCTAATCCTTAGTTTCTTTTAGGAGACCAAAGAGTTTAGAGAACTGTATATGAAAGACACAAAAAGATATAGATACATTCATACATCTAAATTTATATGTTAACTATATATCTATATATTACATATAGGTATATAGTTTATATCCATATAGTTTTATTCATATACATATAAAATCTTAGATATATATAACATCCTAGATAACATCTTAAGCCTTGGAAATATTAAAGTTATTTTGTTTGTTTACCCTTGATTGAGAACCATGGCTGTAAATCTTGCAAAACCAATTTGTCCTCCAGGGGCCATTTGGCAATGTCTGGAGACATTTTTAGTTGTTATAATTGGGGGGTGCTAACTGGCATCCAGTGGGCAAAGGCCAGGGATGCTACTAAACATTCCACAACGCATAAGACACTCTCCTTCCCCCACAAAAGAATTATCTAACCCAAACTGTCAACGGAGCCAAGGCTGAGAAGGGCCAATTTAAAATTATAAAGTGGGCAGGCATACAATGAACTTTTAAGAAGTCTTAGGTCCATGACTGAATTTATTTGGGGGAAAATATCAGATACCAGCTGCTGAAAGAGGACGTTCTTGGCACCTCACTTCTCTAACATATCGGTCGATACATTCCAGTGTCCCCATTGCCACATCATAAAAGATATGCTTGTTTATTTCATTTCCTGGATGAGCGAGAATGAGACAGTTGTGAGTTGTCTCAATAATTTCCAGAGGATCTCAGTATCTGGGATATTATACCCTGAGTCTGAGAAAAATCGGCAAACGTTTCAGGGAATTTCCCTTTTTTTTTTTTTTTTTGGCAAAACTGAAAGACTACAAACGAATTCACTTTCAAACTGATATTTAAGGGCATTTTATGAGTCTTCTGGATGTCTCAAGTCTTGCTGGAGTTGCTGTGTTGAAAAGCTGTAAACTTGGTTGCAATAAAATAGACATTATTTTTAATTGTTTCCTCTCAGCATCGTTACATATATGTAGAAGGGGGGAAAAAAGCAGCAGAGATAATCAGTATTTACAGTTCCAAACAGCTTTCATACTGTCATAAGTCTATATTCTAAGGTGTCTCTGCATTGAAAGAAAATATACTAGTGGAGAAATATGAGGGAAGAAAAACTAAAAACTACCAGATGTTCTTGAAAGCTTGGAACAGATCATTTGTATCCTTGCAACTTCTTTGCTTCCAGGTATTATTCTCCATGTGGAAGACTAAGCCAGGAGAGCTAGTCTCCAACTCTGAAGGTCAAAGTTAACCTCACCACATCGAGGACGTCTGAACAGTGAGGCTCCATAAAGAATAATTCCAGGAACTCATCCAATTTGATCTGCTTTTCCAAAATTAAAATTTGGATAATTTTAAAAAATTAAAAAAAAATAGAGCATGCCAATCCCTATAAATAAGCATGAAAAACATTGAAAACCAGAGCTACTTGACACTAAATATCTGAGGATGCCAAACATGTCCATCACCGGCCAAACATCCCTGCGCAAGATGCTTTGTCAGGAGATAGTCCTCTGGCTGAGCTGATTCTTTTTGTCGATTGGTTCTCCTGATTCCACCTAGACATTCTGTACTCTAAATGTATACGATACATGTGAATTTATTCGATAATAATGATTACGCTCTACTTTGTACTTGTTTGGCTCGGTAGCAATAGAAATTATATGAATGTTCCATTACCAGCCTCTATAACTGAATTCGACTGTAAATACAAGATAAGAAATTTTACAGTTGTAAGAGATTGGAAATTAAAGATATTTAGAGATTTAAATCTATGAGACCTGATATGTCTTCTCTGCTTTCATTAAAGAAACCACCAAAAACTGCTAAAAGAAAATGACACAATGTAAACAAATATAGCAAATAAAAATTTCCTATTTCTTTGGCATTGGTACATCTTTCTTTACCTTTGTGTTACTTTGGATTAAAAAGAATATTTTGTTTTCTGTTTTCCTCATAAGTGATATGAGGTACAAATAACATCATATCTTATGTGAAAAGCATTTTACAATGATTGGTTTCTTTTCATTCAGATTTTAAAACAGGGCATGAAATCAGCTCCTTTCAAGGTTCAGGGCAAAATCAGGTTTACCATTAAAGGATAATAAAAGTTTTTCATTACAGAAACATAAAGGAATATAAACATGAAACTTCATGTTAGAATTTTTCAAAAATAAAAAGATCATATTCATAGTTATTATTATTCATTTATTTCTATGGGACCTTTCCTGTATAATTCATATCCTGGTTATTGCATTTAAACCAACAAAAAATTAACTAGAATAAACTCTGTAAGAACCCTTTATATCTGAGGGAACAATCTGATAATGACTTTCTAGCATGAACTCCATTCAAACATATGTCCACTTGATCTTTACCCCATATGTGACCTGTAACATCTCCCTCAAAAATGTGTCTTTGGCCTCAAGGCACAGAAGGGGCACCAGGTAAATGTATGTAAATAGTTTATGCAAAACACATCTTCACTCCTGGAAATATAACCAAAATCACATATCATGAGCTATTTGGGGACCTGCCGACATCTCTGTATCAGCAAAAAGCACGTCAATCTGATACTGAAACACATGAGACTAATAAAGCTCTTTTCCTGCAAGAAAATGCTAACTACAGGAGAAAAGATCAAGACTTACAAGGAGCCGCTTGAAAGAGAAATAAACCATGTTGAGGTGTACGTGGCTGTATCAGAGACACTGGTCAGAAGGATCCGCTCGCTCATTGGGTTGTAACAAGATAATCAGTAAAAATGCTTGTAACAAGCCATACTGAGGAAAAATAATTAACACAATTTTGACACGTATTATGCAGGGAAAAGTGAAAGCAGGAATGAGCACAGGCACAACCAGGCGCTAAGGTGTCTTTGCTCGTGCTATGCTGAACATGTCTCGGGGGGCAGGTGTCCTTTTCATTTTCATTCAGTGATAATTTTTAGTTGATGTTCCATAATGGACTTTCATTAAGCACCTACTATGTCATAGGCACTTTTGAAGAGCTAAGTTGCCATATCCTTCCTGCCAAGCGGGCATCTGCTTCATCACACCAACGAAGAGGCTAAAGGGCTGACAGGTAAAGGTAGCAGGCTAGGCCTGAGGTTAGAACACTGCAGGGTGACTGTTCTTCCCATTTTGTCACAGCTACTTTCAAACAGGTTAAAATCGACCTTCCTAAACCCTTTGCATTCTTGTTGGAGGACAACATATTCTGTATAGTTGCCGAGCTCGTCGTGTGTGCATAGGGAGAATGGTGACCCACAAGACAAATACCTGCTGGTGAATTACACCGACGAATTAAACGCAAGCCTGACGCAGACAGATACCAACGCCAAGTGGAAGACAATTAACGGTGGTGAGCCACACCAGGCACTTTGCTTCCCAGCATCCTGTTAATTTCTGTCCCTATTTGAGAATGAGAAAACAGATGTTTGGAGAGATTCAGAAATCTGTTGAAGACGAAGCTGTTAGTAATTTGTACCCAGGCTTTCCTTACTCCAGTCTTTCCCCTTCTTTCTACACCGCAACCTCTGCTTTGTAAAACTACAAAAGGGACACACTCACACCGGAAGCACTGCTCCGGTGGGGGCACTAACTTGCATTCACAGGTCATCCGATTTTCTGGCTGTCTCTTTGGATTTTAGAAGCCTGATCTTTCTTCGTGCAATCCACAGCAATGATGCCTGCACCATGAAAATCTTACAAAATGTTTTCCCATTTGTGGAAATTTTGAGGATTTCAACACCTCGACTTCATCTAATTGGAGATGGGATTACAGCATGTGCCTACACAATATTAAGAAGAAAAGGAATTTCTTTGGATTTACTCATTTTTTTCCTGTAGAATTTACTTATTTTTTTCCCCAGAAATCTAGTAGTAGAACCTACTTTCTTTGCAAGTTCCCCATTACAATTTTGGTACTTGTTCTTTACCAAGGAACAGCCATTAAGGGCAATAAGGATGGAACTAAATGTCCTCTATGAAAAGATCTGGAGACAGTATCACTGCTTCCTCAGGTTAATATTTTTTAAGGCAATACCATGACATTTGAAGCAAAACTAGTGAAATTTTTTATTTTGTTGTCTTCTTAAAGTTCAAGGGAGGTAAAGGCAATCACAGAAAATAGAATCAAGCCTTTCCATGCATACAGCTGTAGCTTAAAATTCTATTAAAAACAATTTTTATCACGTTGGAAAAGCTAATATTAATCTCAAAAGTGTTCTTGATCTAAGCCTAAATAAAATTAAAAGGCTTCTAGAAAAAAAAATCCACCCAGCACTAATAGCTCTTCTAAAACACTTTTAATTTTTTCCATCTGGTCACTTCCAAGAAAAACTATTCAGGACTTCCAAGTAATGAAGAATCAAACTAGGTAAGTTCTACTCACAGAATTTCAGAAAGACTACCAGAGGGAATAAAACATGCTCTTAAAAGTCAAAGACACAAGTTTTTCTCCATCAACTCTGGTACATTTCATAACCTTATAACTGAGTTCATGCAAAGAGATGGTTGACCAGAATGAATGCTCACAACGGCTATGCAATGTCTCTAGTTTTTTAAATGACAATCTTGACCGAAGTCAGGCTAAACATCAATAAAATGATTATTGACACAGTTATTTTTGATAATATCCAGGCTGTTAGTTTGACAAGCACAAATGCCCAAGAAGTAAATTATTTGCCTTCTCGTTTATAGTCTTCAGAGAATTAAAGGGATTAACTTTACATGGAGAAAGAAGGCTCCTCTTTTGATTCCCTACCATAAACTCAAATGTCAGAAATACACAAGTGATGGAAATGCTCATCTCAACACATCATGAATGAAATTTCCTATCGCCAAAACTCTTTCACCCTCCTCCACCCACACATGCAACTGATGTTATTGCTGTCACAACCGACAGGGTACCAGGTGGCAAGGAAGCCAGAGGACTCTTTCCTTCGTAAACGGGGCATCGGCATAGTTCCCAGTCCAGTCCACTTTCCAGCTCAGCAACAACTGCCTGGAGTGAAGGCTACTCCTGGAGTTTCACAGAGTGGGAAACTGTAGGGTTCAGTGGAGTCAACCCAGATGTCACACCTCTTGCTCTAACTCTTCTCTAATGATCTGTTTTCAATTCATTTCCTTCCAGTCCAATTTATAGGCTGTGCTTTGCCTTCTCAGGGAATTTAGGACATCCAAAACGTAGCCAAAGGATTATAATCTCCTTACTTGTGTACATTCCCAGAGTGAAATAAAATATTAGCCTTCTCTTTATAGACACACAATGTGTGCTACAGTTCTACTTTTCTACATCCCCAGCTGGTCCTTTCGTTCATGCAGGCTTTTGGCTTTCCCACATCTTGGTTGGGCCACCAGGAGGAATGTGGCAACCACCAGCAGAAATTCACAGAATGGAAGACATATGCAGGTGGTCAGATCTCCTGAAGATCCGATTCCTACTTCTCCTCAAAGAAGGTGACTGGTGCAGCTGTCACAGGAACATCCCTGACCCCAAATGATCTTTTTTTGAAGTATGAGGGAGACGAATGCAACTCATGGAAGTTACTGAAATGGTACTGTGCTACTGTAAACTAATTTTAGGAAGGATTCTAGGAACCAATATTTGCACACATAGTGCCCAAACCCAAAGACTCGACCTAGAAAAAAAAAAAATTCTGCATGAAATTCAGAGGATATAGTTTCATTTTTGTCACCATCTCTATCCCATATTTCTGTCCCTCTGATCATTAAAGGTCTCCATGACAGTCTCTCCCAAGTCATCTAAATGTGGCCAGGAACAAAGGCCACAGCAATAATAGTCAAAACT
Organism: Pteropus vampyrus; assembly: GCF_000151845.1. Taxonomy (NCBI): domain Eukaryota; kingdom Metazoa; phylum Chordata; class Mammalia; order Chiroptera; family Pteropodidae; genus Pteropus; species Pteropus vampyrus. The sequence continues at coordinate 2,089,052 of NW_011888950.1, forward strand.
GAATACTCAATATGTACTGACTTCAATGTGACTATTTTAGTTAAAAATTTTTGGAGCAGTTATAGATCCTCAGCAAAACTGAGAGGAAAGTAAAGAGAGCTCCCACATACCCCCTGCCTCAACACGAGCGTGCCGCCCCTACTGCCAACGCCCCCCGCCAGTGGCGCATATGTCACAGTCGATGAACCTACACCGACCCCTCATTATCACCCAACATCTGTAGTTTACGTTAGAGTTCACTCTTGGTGTTGTACATTTTATCGGTTTCGACATGTATCTGCCATGCTAATATCATAGGGAAGAATCTCACTGCCCTATTTTGGTTAAATTTTCATTAATTTATTGAATTAGTTAAATCTTTCTCCTATGTGTTAAACCCTGGGAATCTTCGAAACAATAAATTAAAAAAATTAATAGCCTTTCCTTTAGCTTTTCACTCTTCTTGCATCATACTAAAAACAGCAAGAAGAAACCAGGTGGCATTTGCAATAACCTGTTTGGAAATATTCTTAGCTAGATTATCCTGCTCATTATACACATTTTCTACTTTTCATGTAACAGCAAGTGATGATGTCAATCTCTATCACTATAGAACAAGATCCCTTCTTTATCCAGTTCAAATAATGTTCGGCACACTTAGTGAAGGGTTAAGTTTGTACTCAAAATGAGTGGTCTAGCCAGAGTCCAAGCCTAAGTCCCTAACCATCTCGCTGTGTTGATTCTCATTATGACATGTATATACTCCATTACAGCAATTATAATGTCTGTTTTACAACTTCTGTTTCTATGTTTATCTCTCTATTAGTATGTAAGCTCCTCAAAGGAAGGACTATATTTTCATTTCTACATGTCCAGTAACTAGCACATAGCTTAGCAAATAGATAAAAGAGATTTGAGATTAAAAAAATTAAATGGTTAACCAAAATAATCACATTGACGTCAAACTTTTTTCTCTCATAGATCTGGATTTTCAAGGTTGAAAGAATATTATTTGTGGTAGCCTTCCTCCAAATTGGTTTCCCCAAGGACCCCTGGTATCATCCCCTGGTATCACAAGTCTTCTCTTATATTGTATCATATCAGTGTCAGTGTGTGTGACCCATAGAATATGGCAGAATTAACAGCATGTCACTTCTGAAGTTGTAAAAGGCTGAAGCTTCCTTCTTAAACGCTCTCTCGGAACACTGAGAAAAGACAGCTGCCAGTAACCCTGAGTAGAGGTTCATGTGAAAACTTGAAGCCTCTAGACAAAATGCAGCATAGGCTGAGGCCTTCTGACAGCCACATGAGTGATCTCGTAAGCAGATCTTCCAGTCGTGGGCAAACCTTCAGATGACTGTAGCCCAGTGACAGCTGGACCACAACCTCACAGAGAGAGACCCTGAGTGAGAGTCAGACACCTACTCCCAAATTCCTGATCCCAAGACAAGGAGGTAATGTGTGCTTGTTGTTCTAAGCGGCCAAGTTTTGCAATAATCTGTCACACAACATAGAACTAACACATACATTTATACCAAGAGTGGGATGTTGCCGAAGTACAAACCCAAAATGTAGGAGTGGCTTTGAGACTAGGCAGTGGGTTTTGAGAAAGTGTTAGCGACAAGCTGAAGTGCCTTGAAGCAACTGTCAGTAGAGCTTTGTGGTCAAATGGAAGCTCCCAGGTCAATGAGGTAAATGTTAGTTGGAAGCTGGAGAAAGAGGGATCTTTATGTTGTGGCAGAAAATTTAGTAACACTGTCTCCTGAAGTTATTGGAAAAGTGGAAAATGTATCCAACAAACTGAGTGATCAATAAAAATGTGAAATTGTATATACATATAGACCTTTAAGTAAATGATATACTAATTATTGCTGTTGTTACACAATAGAAGGAATCTTTATGTCTAACAAGAAGAAAAAAGGACAGCTTTTGTGGTATTTTTTTCTTATTCCTCAAAATTTTTACTTGCTCACATTGAGGTGTCTCTCTCTGAGGAAGATTTTTACCTCTCCATCTGACTGAACTGACATGGATATATGACTTGTTTCGGCCAATGAAATATGAGTGGTAGTGGCATGTGTCACTCCCGAGAAGAAGTGTTAAGAGCTAGTACAGGTTTCACCATTTTTTGTTTTTTTTTTTTTCTGTGGTGAAATGTCTCAGATAAGAGCTATTCCATTGCTCTGGGTCGTTGAATGAAGAGATCCAGAGCCAACCAGACAGGGAGATATATCATGCAAGAAATACAACTTTATGGTTACAAGCCACGGTCACTTGTGACTGCATTATAAACCATCCTTGCCTGACTGATACAGCTTCAGACAAGGGCTAGAGCTGGAGGATGATGAGAACTCTGACCATGAACCATGGGTGGAGGGCATGACAAACAGACGGCATGGCCTGCGCTGAGAGATCGCTGGAGGACTGCGGATGTCTAAGATGTAATGTGGAAATCGTTAGGGAGGGGAGAAAAAGGGGTCAAATCAGATTGACAGGCATTTATTCCATGCCCACATGTCATAATAGGGACTCACTCAATGAGAAATGTAATACACCTAAGTTTTTTTTTTATTATTAAAAAAACAGTACTGTAGAAGATGAAGTTAAATTGCATGAAACACAAGAAAGGAGGCCGTCGTGATAGTTTAACAAAGATATGTGGCACACATAACCAAGGAAATGGAGAGGAATAAAAGATATGACAGATACTAGAGAGAAAGAAAAAGAGAGAGAATTTAGTGATTAAGTTGAGGCATTGGTGACATCAGCATAGGAACATGAAGCACGATATGTAACACGTGTATTAGACTAATTATTCAAGTCATTCCACTCTTCTCCAGCCTCTACGGGAGAAGGAGATTAGCATGTAACATATACTAATGGGGGCAGAAGTGAGAGTGACAAGGTCCACACCTGGCCCTTGAGAAGCATCGTTTGTTTTTCTCATCCTCTTTGTGGGCTTCCATCTCCCTACATGAGAACATTCCCTGTCCATTCAAGTGTTCCCAGAAGATGAGAACACATGATCAAACTTGATCTGAATCTGTGGCTGGATCCCAAGTCCAGCTGGTCTCAGGCAAGACGAACAAAGTCCACCCCGCAACCCAGCTGCCATGCGGACACATAAGTAGAAAGCGAAAGTTTACACTTGTATGCCACTGAGTAACTATGGCTGTTTTCTAGAAAAAAGTTGATTGATAAACCACTAGAAAAACTTCTAAAAATCTGAATTATCAAGGACTTACTCTGTTTATTTCAAAAATAGTTGACGACAAGGTTCCAGCCAATATTCATCATCTCTTCTCTAAACAATAAAAGATCGATGAAAGCAGATTCTTGAATGTTCTGTTTGATACGTTTTTATTTCGGACTTTATTTTAATCACATTCCGGTAACACTATGAAGCAAGACATGTAGTCGTAGTTGTTCAAACTTCTCAAATATGAAAATATGGATTTTTTTTATCATTGAACAAGTTGACTAGTTTTCACTGGAAGCAGCAGCATAAATCCACGTGAGAAGTAAATATATAAAAGTTTCACCTAGTCTTTAAAAGAGCAGCTTAAGTTGATCGAGTATATGTTTTTGGGATATAATCAAGGTTGTAGTCCAAACTCCGCTAAACAAAGACCTTCTAAATTTTCAATCTCTCCATTTTTTTTAACTACTATGGTTGGCTCTCTTCTTTGTTTGAAATAATGCATGTAATGTATTTGTTTACTTGCAAACTTTCAAAACTAGTTTCATACCCAAGGTATATACTGATTATAGTCTAGATAATGTGTACAAATAAACTGTAATCACTGAAAGGTTTGCAAAGATGTATTCTCTGGAATTAAACCTACTTTGGGAGACTGTATTTTTCCCTTCTTTTATCAAAGACCACAAACTGGGTATTAGCCTTGGTTTATTTCTGAATATTTTATCATTTGACATCAACGGACTGGGAAGAAAGCAAGGTGAGCCATTGTAACATGTATCTGAAGTCAAAGGGAGTGATACCCAGGTGATACACAGGTGGCTAGAGGATGCCAGTTGATTGGGGTGAGAGAAGTCTTTTTTTAGATTGGTTAACACATGCTTTTGGGAAATAGATTTGACCATGAAGTATGAGGAAATCTCGATTTGGTGTAAACTCCTGTTTAGGAGCTGTCCTTGGAGACTGTGGGCTGGCGTCACCGAAACTGGTCCCCTGCTTGTTGGTTTCTTGGAGCCTCTCTTTAATTATGAAAGTAATATGACATAATTACAGGAAAATCACAAATAAGATAAAAGAGATCTTACCATTTTAACCTGACTCCTATTTTCATTTTTGGGTGCCCATTCCAGGATTTTAATAGAGCTTTTTGAGTAATTACTAAGTGCTGGATACCACTTTCTCTGGATTAGCTCATGTAAATCTCATGACAACAAAGGCAAGTATTAGCTCCTTTTTAGAGAGAAGAGCTGGAGATTTTAAATAAGCTCCTCAAGGTTACTGAACTACCAAGTCACAGAGGCGTGATTTAAAAATTCCTAGCTCAAATCTCTTAATAAGTATCTTACGTAGTTGTAAATTAGTGTGAATATAATTTTGTGTCCTGCTTTTCCCACTTAATGTGGAATTACATTTTCCTACATGAGAACATAGTTTGTTCCCATTATTTTAGTAGCATGGTTTCCCTTAATATAGACATGCCCCAACTTCCTTAACCATTCTCCTACCATGGTACATTGGATTACTTCCAAATTACCATTTTGGAATGTTATAGTTTTATAATTAATACTATAACGACTAATTTAATGCATATAGCCTTTAGTCTTTACATAATTTAAGTTTTTTCTCCCTACAGTCTAAAACACTTAGAAAATTTTGAAGAAAATTTTTTATACATGTAAAGTCTAGGTAGGATTTTTTCCATTGTTTCAATTTTGGCAGGGATTTCAAAGCTGAAAAGTCTTGTGACAAAAATCCCTACCTTCTAGAGAGAGATTCCTGACTATCTGTGACCCTCAAAGGGGACCCCCCAAACCAGGTGCAGCTCCTTTTAGCCTATCTCCGATCTTCTATCTTATAACACAAGTTAAGAATACATCAAGAAAATTGATAAGAAATTATTCGAACAATTGTCATGAAGTCCATTTCTCTTCCCATCCTCTGTGCTTTCTTAAACAACCTCGGGCCAAGTGAGGAAACTTCGATCTTGGTATGTGAGGAATCTGGAAAACAAAGAGGCTGGCTCACACCTTAAAAATGTAGAGGCAAGAGGTTGGCTGGAAGTGATCCAGAGGGCTGAACACAGAAGGGAAGGGAAGCCAGTGTGGACACTACAGAGGGCAGGAGGCACGAGCCACCTGGAGAGGATCTCGTCATGTGTTCTGCCCACAAGGGCTGAGAGTCAACTAAGTAAGAGCCTACAGGAAGGTTAGCAGCAAAAGCAGGTGCAGAGAGATGTCATACACAGCCAGCCAGCTGGGGCACTGCCCAAGCCAGTGAACAGTATCCTGGGTCGTTTTCACCGAGTTCTTTGAAGAATCCATAAAATACCCCACCCAAGTCAGAAAGACCAGCTCTTATGTACCTACCCCCACGATCATGCACTGTCCCCAGGTTACAGTTACACCAATCAATAAATAACTTTTAAGTCCACTATCTCTTCTCTGACCCCATATCACCAAAGAGGGGTAGAATGAAAGAACAAAGAAAAATAATGAAGTATCCACCTTCCCTACTAAAGCTTTCTGAGTCAAAAGTCAGGAGCCCAGGGCCTTAAACTAGGGTTACATAATGAAAGAGTTTGTGATTTGTTTTGTTTCTCAAGCTTGAACTGGATTTTTGTACACCTGAGAATGAGTCTGTCCCAAGTTTTTGTCCAAGGGCAAGATGGGAAGATTCAATTTAGAACTTTAATAGGCTACTGTGGAAGAAAAATACAATTATTTCACGATTTCATACCTGTGAACCCAGCTCATTCAGTCAACAAGTACATAAAATTTAAAGTTGCATTTGAAAACATTTTTACCAGTTTATAGTATCATCAGCAATGAAGAAAAATCAGTTCCATAATACCTTTGCTAACTTAACAATTTTTTTGATGTTCATTATTATTTAATTGGTAAAATGTTACAATAATCTTATTAATATATTAGAACATTTTCATTTGCATATTATTTATATTTTCTCATTTGCAAATTAGTTAAAATATTAGCCAGTGTGTTCACTAGTTAGCTATTTTCTTATAAATCTGCATAAGGCATTAAGAGATAAGTCAATTTCCCTATTTGATGCAATTATTGTGATAATCTATAGTTTGCCTTGCAATATAAAAAAAATTTTTTACATATGAAAATTTAAAAATGTACCTAAACTCTAAATATCAGCTTTTCCCTTTTAATTTCTCCCCTTTGGAAATTTGCGGGGCGGGGGGGGAATGTCTAGTTTTTCTTTACTTTTTTGTCACGAGACTTCTAATGTTTAAACGCTTAACTGTTTCTCCCATCTGGAGTTTATTTAAGGCTCAGTATCTGATAAATATGAGTTGAATCTAACAAGTTGGCTGGGAAAAACCTGTTGTTTGTATAGATATATCACTTTCAGCAATATTCGTATTTATATTGTTTAAAACACAATTGTTCTCACTCCTTGGTAAACACTGAAGAGACTTTCATAATAAATTTTCCTTACAAAAAAAAAAAAATCCAAAGAGTTCCTCTTTTTATAAATATCAAGCTGCCCAAGCTGTGTGTGTGTGTGTGTGTGTGTGTGTGTGTGTGTGTGTGTGTGTGTGTTTGTGTGTGTGTCACAGCCCCTATTAGAATTTACACACATCCACTGTCAGGGGTGCAAACTGCTTACAGTTTGTTAATGTCCAAGAAAGGCCATCACCTCTGAATCATTTTTTCCCCAAACATAAATCCTTGGGCCAACAAAGAAAAGTGGTATTTTTCCATCTCCATAATTTCTGTTATTTTAAGTCTATCCTTTAACCAAAGTGGCTTTGTGTTTCTTTTTCCTTGATAACTCACAGGTTCAAATGTAAAAATTTATTATTACAAGGAACAATTATGAGGTTCAAAGCATATTGTGTGCATTCCATGCTCCTAGCTTCTGGTACTGATATACGGAAAGAAATATTTGTGGTTGTCTACTCGCATGAAGTGGACGGGTTCCAGTTGCTGGTGGTGGGAGGCTTAATGAAAGTCTGCCTTCGTCAGAACCGACAGGGACCTCGCATCATGGGAGGTTGCCCAAGTGCCATACTGCAGGCATCTCAAAAACAAACTTTTGACCATTAACTTATTCTTTCCAGTTCTTCTTCAGCGTCAACACTGGCAACCACCAAAGGGGGGGTGGCTGGCGAATGGCTTTGCTGGTTTTCTTAGTTTGAACATTACTCTAGATTTTAAGATTTCAAAATTTCTTCCCCAAAACACTGAACTGGAAAAAAACCACTGGCCATTTTTTTTAACACCTTTGGTTTTTACTTCTTTAATGCAACATGTTTAGCCTTTTAATAACCCTCTACTCATAGAGTTTTCCTTATTTCACAGCATAGTTTGTATAGCAAAATAAAAACAGGACATCTTTAATAACTGTTGACTTTTTCCTCACTGTCTCTGTTTACTTCTCTATGTAATACGTGTGCTCCTGTGGCACATTTATAATTTTATTATAGAAACAAAAATAATTGTATTTTTGTTATGTGTGTACACATTTGTCTCTCCTCAATACTGAGAGCTTTCTGAGGACAAGAATTCATCTTATTCATTTCCATCTGCCTAGCACCCAACACAATGTCTGCTACCTGGTGGGTTTAGCGGTCTCCCCTTATTTGTGGGGGATATGTTCCGAGGCCCCCAGTGGATAGATAGTATCGACTCCCATATAAACTGTTTTTTTTCCTATACGTACAAAGCTATAATGTTTAATTTATAAATGAGGCACAGTAAGAGATTAACAATAACTAATAATAAAATAGAACAATTATAACAATGTTCTATAATAAAAATTATGTGAATGTGGTCACATTAAGTAAAATAAGAGGTACTTGAACATAAGCGCTGTGATACTGTGATGGTCAATTTGATAACTAAGGCGGCTACTAAGTGACTGACGGGGTAAAGTATATAACATCTCCATGGAAAAAGGGCTGATTCACATCCCAAGTGGGATGGACAAGATTTCATCACACTACTCAGAATAGAGCTCAACTGAAAACTCATGAATTGATGAATTGTTTCTTTCTGGAATTTTTCGTTTAATATTTTCAGACTGCAACTGCAACTGTTGAAAGTGAATCCATGGATGACAGGGGACCCCCGCACTCAGACATATACTCTGTAAATGAACGACTTCTGATCTGTGATACTTTGAACATCTGGATATTTTTAAATCATCTGCATGTCATTATCATGTTATCGTCAATGTTTTTGCTGCTCAATGTTCAATAACTATCAATAATAGTTCACAGAGCCCTAAGCAACACTGTGTAAGAAGGTGCAGCTGGCTTTGGTGCACCCATATACTCAGCGATGTGTCCCACGGTGTGAGAGAGACTGCGCGCGTGCACCAAAATCCATGTCCGTTTCCCACTGAAAACACGAAAATACATTTCCCATTATTCTTTGTCATTAGATGTGTCCACGTGACTTAATTAGAGCCAATAGAATGTGGGCAAAAATGACAGTTACCAGTTTCCAGCTCAGTTCGTAAAAGAACCCGACGAGTGTTCCTCGTTCTCTTTCCCCACATGCTCCCGAAAGGAGAAGGATCTGAGAACGTGTAATAAGGGAGAACTGCAGTATGGAAGGAACGTGAGTCCTCGAATGACTACATGCGAAGCTGCCTGATCAGAAGTAGCCACGATGGACCATGATATGAGCTAAAAATTTATAGTGCTAAAGCTTTGAGATTACAGGGTTTGTTAGAGTACCTCATACTACCTTAACTCACTTTGAAATTGGTATTTTGAAGAGAGGTGCTAACATACCTAAAACCTGTGTGTGTGTGTGTGTGTGTGTGTGTGTGTGTGTGTGTGTGTGTGTAATGTAATCAGAGAGTCCTTAAAAGCAGAAGAGAAGGGAGGAGACGAAGTTAGAGCGATGTAGTGTTAGGATCCACTGTTGCTGGATATGAACATGGAGGAAGGGGATACTAACTAAGGGATGCAGGTCACCTCTAAAACTGGAAAAGACAAAGTAACGAGAGCTTCTAGAAGGGAGCGGTCCGCTGACATCTTGCTTTTAGCCCAGTCAACCCATTTCAGACTTCTAACCTACAGAACCATCAGATAATAAATTTGTGTCATTTAAGCCACTAGGTTTGTGGGAATCTCCTATAGCAGCAATAGAAAACTAATAACACAGTCATTAATGTTACATTATTAAGTCAATAAAATAGCATTTAAGAAATTCCTCATGCATCTTCTCCACTTACACTATCAAACCCTTCTCTCAGATTGTTCATTTGTACTATGTATAGACCTTAAGTAGCATAATACAAACACTTCCCAGGAAGATTTGAACTTTACTTATTTATTTTTTTCAATTACAGGTGACATTCAATATTATTGTATATTAGTTTCAGGTGTACAGCATAGTGGTTAGACATTTATATAATTTACGAAGTGATCCCCCCAATTAGTCTAGTACCCACCTGGCATTGTACAGTTATTACAATATTATTGACTACATTCCCTACACTATACTTTACATCCCTGTGACTATTTTGTAACTACCAATTTGTACTTCTTAATCCCTTCACCTTTTTCGCCCGGTCCCCCAAACCCCCTCCCATCTGGCAACCATCAGTTTGTTCTCTAAGATTTGAACTTTAGAGGTGAACAAAGTATTACAGTTAATGCATAAATCTCTACCAGATGTAACTTCAGTCTGATCTAGAAAGTGGGAGAATTTTTATTCTGGCCAGCAGAATGACAACATGCAGTTCTCTTAGTTTACCGTCCAGTGTTCCAGAATCTTTCTTTTTCTGATTTCAGATGAACATTTGATAAAAAGCCAAGAAGCTACTAAAATGGGAAACTGAGCTCTAGGATATCTAAACTATACCAGAGACAAGTCATCTGACTCAAGAAAATTACTACTCTGGCTTGTTTTTTTCTTCTCCAAAATGAAAAAAAAAAAAAAAGTTACACTAATCTTTCATATTCCTCTTTGTTCTAAGCTGCTATAAATCAAATGAGTCTATATTTCTCTAACTATTCTCATGCAAATTAGCTCATTAGCAAATATAAATTTTTGAAGTTTGAATTTTTCCCATCGCAGTTGTCCCTATGACTCATGTGCAACTAAGAATAAATGTGAAAATAGTGGGTTATGTCAGAATAACCACTCGAGACCGAAAATGCTTTCTTCACGTAATTGTTGAGTGGTTAGAAGTGGGGTAACCTTCTTGACTCAGGGAGAAACTGACCAGAGGACCTTAAACATTTAAAGTTGCATCAGCAGACAACAGATCTAGCTGGAGCGACACACACGGTGGTGACAGACAAGATGGATGGAGAGAAAGGAAGCGTTCTGAAGAGGGAGTGGAACATGCGATCTTGATTACCAGATCCATGAGCAGAGTCTCTCTGCTCAGCTGACTGCTGTAAAATTCTGCACAGGAATATTCTGGTTCACAGCTGCTAAATGAGAACTGAAATGCAACTATGACCAATGACTGAGCAGCAGCTGTTCATCCCCATGTTGCTTACACAGAGGCACGGGCTTGGTGGAAGTTAAAGGGGGCTTAATTTCCAGAAAAACCGCCAAATGGGGGAAGCGATTCGACAGAGGAAACTGTAAGAGATGGTGAAATCTGCTTTTCTGAAAGCTGGAAAATGGTCAGAATTGTCTCTGCTGGGTGCCACCTGAAGGCAGGA